>NW_026606682.1:0-600000 GCF_029890125.1 Rhinichthys klamathensis goyatoka
CTTTGGTTGAAGTAAACTACATATAATATTTTTAATACATTTTTTTTTTTTAAATGTTCTCAAAAATTAAAGACCTATAAAATAAAAGAAATAAAAAAGAAATGCTATTTAGCAAAAATACATAAATTACCAAGCTATCATTAATTAAATTACAAATTGTGCAACAAACCAAATACACACTGGCACACCAAAATAAAATGCATATTAACCCCTCCATGAACAAAGATGTGTATGCTTCAATACACTAATAATGCTATTTTATTAACACTTTCCATCAACAAAAACAGAGGCAATCCATCACATAGCTCTTAACCCTAATTTGCCCATTCATCCTAAATGAAAACAGACAACGGGAAGTCATAACCCTTACTTTTTAATTGGTTTGTGTGCACATGGGGCAACAGCTTGTGATATGCAGACTGCAAACAGCCACATGAATCAATGAGTTCCACGAATCAGGTACTTTAAACACAGGGCACTGGTGCGTTACCTAAACTAATTAAACACCATGTCTTCCCTCAGTCTCTGAGCAGACACACACACACACACACATACATCTCACAGTATGCCATCAACATTCTAACATTGTGTTAATTACTAGAAAACGTGAGATATTGGCAGCTAGAGTGAGTATGACTGATGATGAGAGTGACAGAGAGAGAGAGAGAGAGAGATAGATAGATATTACTCACGATACACACAGCTCACCTTTCTCTGAGAGTCTATGAATAGCAGCATCAATAAAGAGCTCAGTCAGACTACAGAGTAGAAATATGAGCTGACCGAGAATCTTATACACAACTCTCAACTCTGTCTCTCTCACTCTCTCTCTCTCTCTCATCTCTCTCTCTCTCTCTCTCTCTCTCTCTCTCTCTCTCTCTCTCTCTCTCTCTCTCCTCTCTCTCTCTCTCTGTGTGTGTGTGTTGATTTGTCCCGAGTTATGAATCATGCTGAAAACACATTTAAGATGTATACTTTCAGCTGAAAAGCATCCCCATTTAAAAAAAAAAAGGTATAATTAAAATGTATATATATTGACTACCATTCAAAAGTTTGGGGTCTGCAAGATTTTTAGAAAACAGTAATATTGTAAAATATGATTACAATTTAACATCTTTTATTTTAATGCATTTAAAAATGTAATTGATTCCTGTGACGCAAAGCTGAATTTTCAGGATCATTACTCCAGTCTTCAGAGTCACACGATCCTTCAGACATCATTATAATTATATATGATTATATCATTATTACTAATAATATGCTGATTTGCTGGCCATTTCGCACTATTATCAATATTGAAAACAGTTGTGCTGCTAAATAGTTTGGTGAAAACAGTGATTCTTTGATGAATAGAAAGCTTAAAAGAACAGCATTTTTTTGTAATAGAAATCTTTTGTAACATTATAAATGTCTTTACCAGCACTTTTGATCAATTTAATGCATCCTCAAACTTTTCTGTATTTACAAATAGTTTGTTATACCTCCCATTTCACAGTATTAAGCTTGAAAAACATAAATAGAGATCTGTGTGCATCATATATGCTAAGAAAAATATATGTAATGCAAAACAGAATTATGCTGTTCTTGTATGTCTGAAACACTTACGTAATACGTATATGTCTGCCATATGGGACTCAAATCAGATCATGTACGACAGAAAAACAGATTGTTCTTGACTCAAGTAAGTGTATATTTGACCCACCTCAGTGATTCGAGGGTTGGTGCACTTCACGTTTGTGCTGGCGAGGTGTAGCCAGCGGCTGGTGTAGGGGTTGGACATGGGACAGTGCTGGCGAAGGGTACAGCGGCCCTCCATACTGCACCAGCCACACTGGAACTTCCTCTCAGCCTTCAAACACACGCCACAGCTGTCCCTCTGAGCGCCACACTTATACAGATTCACTGTGGGACACAAGTGGAAATTAGTTTTTGAATGAACGCTGCACTATCCTACAATACACAACAATGTGAGATTTAATTTGGTATGAAAAAAAAAACGGTTGTTACTAGTTTTTACAAAGTTTTCTGGAGGGTTAGGTTGACCTATCTGACAGTTTAGGAGAGCTATCGATCATAAACATTTCAAGCTCAGCATAACCATGATGCTTAGGAAGTATTGCTGAGCATGAGAAAAGTAGCTTCAGACTCTTATTTGTGTATAAACATGAAATGAATAATAATCAGTGTGATCAATAACCTCAAACTCTATTTGAGGCAGAACTATTCAGGCAGAATCAGACAGGTTACAGCATACTTACATGGAGTTTTGGCTTAAAAAACTCATTCTTTTCATGGGTTATTTATGCATTACCTTTGATGTTCTCAGGATTGTCAATGATGAAATTTCCATTCCACACCACTGAGAAATCCACCGGCAGTTCGCTAATTCTCATCCCTTCATACAGATACTGCAGAGACGGAGAGATGGAAAGAGGTTACGACATTTTCCTGACAGTGCAAACCCTGAGATAATGTAACGTTTATGATTTTTTTAATCGGATTTTGTCTTTGCTGTGTCAATTATTGATTACAACATGCAGCCAAAAAGTGAACAAAAAATTGGCAGAGCGTGCAAGAGAGTGAAGCAAATAACACGAGAGAGAAAGAGAGATGGTTTGACTGTATTAGTGCTCTTATTGAGTTACTCCAGACTTGCATCATCAGTCTGAGGAATAAGGAAGACTTTCAACACTCCTATTTTCTACAGCTTGGACACTGAGCTCCAACTGCCTTCATTATAGAGTGTGTGCGTGTTCATTTGAAAGAGAATGACAAAAAGTGTGAGAAAGGAGGAGGTGAAAAGGTAAAATATACCATGGCCACGTCCAATTCATGATCATGTTCGTTAAAACATCACAAAGCAGGTAACCAGTGCTTAACTAGCTATAAACTGTGCTTTTTTGGATCTCAATCTAGCTTTATTTATAGCTTGGATGATATTAGTTACGTTTCATCATCTTTGTCTCATTGTGATTTTTCTTTCCGATGAGTATGCACACCAAACACATACCGAGCTGTTCTGGCACTGTACGCTGGAGCTGTTGAATCGGAGCGCTGTGACTCTGTGATTGACTCCTTGTATGTGTAACACACACTCGTAGCCGCGCTGACCCGACTGGGGTTGGGGAAGGTTCCGGGCTTTCAGGGTGATGGGCTTCACCTCCCCTGCCGGGATCAGGATCTCCTCAGAGCGGACCAGTTGAGGACAGTCCTAAAGCAGTGATGGGAACGAGAGGTGAACAGCCTTATAAAAACGTTCAGTGCACATAGAAATTGTTACAATGTACACAACCCACACATGTTCCCCATGCTCACACACACACACAGCCAAACCTCAGGTGCTCTTTAAAAGCTCTTTGACATGTTACTCTCTGAAAGCTGTGTGTGGAGATGCCATCCACTAGTATGTCAGCCAGTGAGAGATGTCCCTAGAGTCTCTCTAATACACACACACACACACACACACACACACACGGAAATGGGGACTTCTACTGTTTCGTAATAAAGCTAAACATAATTATTGTGAAACCAGAAAAGGGCTGAAATATACTCTATGCAAATATGCAAGCGCATTGCAGGCATGAAAAATAAAATATATATAAAAATAAAAATAAATAAAATATTTAAATAAATATTTTTTTGCGCAAACATTTTGAGAACAATATTAAAGACCAGATAACTTTGAACGAACATTGCATTAACATTGCTAGAAGAAGAAGAACATTTGGTAACTTGGAGAGAACCTTGCCAGAACATTAGTTCTGAGAACATTCCCTGTTAGCAGGGTAACTTCTAGGACAGTAATGTTCTCCCTAAAGTATAAGGTTAAAAACACAAACAAAGATGCACAAATACATATGTACACAGACATACACTTACACACATGCAAGCCTGCATACACACACACAAAAATGCAAATGAATGTGAACACACCCACATACACACACCATGATTGATCATGCACCTTAAGGAGGTTTTGCCTGTGTGAGTGTGTGTTTATTTTGTGCATATGGCTGTGTGTGAATAAGTGGGAAGCCTGTGTGTGCTTTGAGAGAGAATATTCCGGATATCGACCGCTAATTGCTCGCTGTGAGAGGGTGAGCAAGTGTGTTTACCACCTGACAGGGTGTAATGTAGCACATTGATCAGCTGAACACCTGCAAATGCGCGCGCGCACACACACGCACAGACAGAGTCTCTAGCGAGGCGACCGTCGGCTTCACACACACTTTTCAGCAGCTATTATTGGAGGCTCTTCCCCAGAGTTTTGTGATCCTGTAGATTTGCTACCGAGAGACTCTAACCTCCTACACACAGTGTGTGTTAGTGAGCGTACCTCTGAGGCGTTGACGCGTCCCTCCTGGAAGGAGCAGCTGGAGGGATCATGGGTGCAGAGGTTTCTGTACTTGCACCAGTGGCAGCGGAAGGAACTGGTTACACAGGAAAGACACCTAAACAGATGGAAAGAGAGAACGAGAGAGAGAGAGAGAGAGAGAGAGAGAGAGAGAGAGAGAGAGAGAGAGAGAGAGAGAGAGAGAGAGAGAGAGAGAGAGAGAGAGAATAAAGTATTATTACAACTCACTGATATCTCTGATTTATGATCCAAAGCCATTTTTTGAGGGCACTGTGAAAGTAGTCAGCATAAAATGTAGCTCTGGGTTTTAGATTAGCAATGGGGAGCAGGTTGTGCCTTTGAGACCAGAACTGCTGTGTCCTTGACCTTTGCGGCTTAATGCTGAATAAATTAAAAGTGTGCTGCGGAAATTTGCATGTGCCGTTGGACAGCGCAGTGCCACTGAATCTCACATGTCCCACTGAATCTCACAGATGTAATGCAGCTCTGCAAAGGTTAGACTTCAGACGTACAATTATCACTCTGGTATCGAGACATACAGACTTTATTAAGACATATAGTCGTGCCGTGACATATGATTTGCATTAGGACTGTATTGTCTGTGGGTGAGACAGTGGACTGCCTGACTGAATGTAGAATGAGGTATCTTAAAGAAAAAGAGACAAAATCTAATTCTAATTGCAATACTTTAGTTGTTATCCTACCTAAGCATTGTAATAGTTAGTAATTGTGACAAAGTTTTCCTAAAATAGAAAATGAAACCTAGTCTAGAGGTTAAATGGACATCCAGAAGAGTACAAGTACAAGAAAATGCCCGTTTACACAAAGTCCAATGCGCCTAAACAAATGAACTAGTTTTCTCTTTTAAGGAAATCCATATGATATAGTGTAAATGTAGCATAAAAGGCCAATTCATTTAAGGCCAAAATTGAGATAAATCAGGGTTGAGATCCCAGGATAACCTCACCTGTACGCCATCTCTATTTAGTTGTATAATCAGTATTACAATATGCAGCAGACAAACCATGCGAGAATACAGTCATACATTTCAAGCATGTGTGCATATGCATGTATCTGTGTGCGTCCCTACAGCGGTTATATATTTATATGCAGATGAGCAAAGCTTACGAGAAAGAGAATTTATAGTACCAGCACGTTCCAATAAAACACTTACATCAGTCCCTCTAATTCAGAAGCAAAGTCCTTCTAGGGCGAGCGGGCCTTGTTCTATTTGCAATGGAACATGTCATTTATTTGATGTTGAGGAATCTTGGAGACGCTTCTAGAGTCATAAACCTCTACATCATTTTGGCGTCCAAGAGTTTGTGTTTTCTGCGTGCCAATTAAATTATGCAGAAGAGTTTATGCTACAATACTCATCAGAGCCGGCTCTTCATTGGGTCATTGGGCTCAAACGGTGTAATTTTCAATCACCCGATTGGACGGTGAGATTTTAATAGAAATCGAGTGCTAAAACCGATGTACCACGCTGTACTTAATCACTGTGTTGGGAACTCATGATAAATCAGAGCATTTTACAACATTTGAAGTGAAAGGAAGAGTGGGAGGAAATTTACAAAGGCTGAACGCATTAAAAACTGAGCCAGGTTGAGCACACAAGAAGGGTCTTTCTTTCTCAGACTACCCATAATCCCCAGTGCATTGGCAAAGAGGGCCAACGGCGCTCCGTGTGAGGTCTGCGTGTTCAGACGGATTGGATACAGGGAGTTTGTTTGATTAGTTCCAGATCTGTCAGATGCTTGGGCGACATGGCTGTGAGAGAGCAAGGAAGTGAAGGGAACGGGGAGGGGGCGAGTCTTTCGCAGCCAGCCAATCAGCGCCCTCGGAAGCTACCTCTTCCTGTGCCTTTTAGAAAGCTTCCAGCAAACTGGGGGGCTCTGTGATCTCCTGCATCGAGCAGCATCTGTTCTCTGCAGAAGGCACGCTTATGAGATGTGGTTTAGAATACACACAAGAGGCTACGAGTAAACGCTAAAACACACATAAACATGCACGCGAGTGAAGTTCGGGAGCGTGGCGTGTACAAAGACACAAACGCGCGCTCAGACAAGAGGTTGTTTATCAGCCAGCCTCCTGGAGAGACGAGATGCAGTCCAACTCTTTCCTCTCTGATCAGCCATCATAGCAGATGAAGTGTAATTGAACTGTGACAGACAGCGATGCCCCCAGCCGGAGCGCAAAACCCACAGCACACTTAGATTCAGCAATTCAGACATCTCAGCCTCGACACTTGAGAAATGTCAAGCAATCAGCCGGCATTTGCCATAATGGATGCTTTTTATAGCTGCACAATCCTCGCCAGTCGCGGGAAAGTGCAGCCTGGGAGGGGATGCGATGCTAGTGGCCTGCAAAAAACTAATCGGAGAGTTCGGACACACTGCGAGAATCTGGTGCGCCGCCAACCACAGCCTTGATAAACTCTTTGAATATTATCAAAACGTCCCGTGGGGCTGACACATTCACAGTTTTTCCATGTTGCATAACACTTTTGAAACATTCACAGCGTGCGCAGTGAGCTGGCTGAGCGCCGTGACACAACGCTGATACTCCACGACACAGGAAGTGAGAGAAATATCAGCAGGGCTGCGTATGTGGGCCGAATGTATCATGAAGATAAATATCGCAGAAACCGGATAGATGGATAGATGGAATGACACATGGTATGTCTCATGATGCATCTGGAAAAGAATTCGGATTGAGTCGTAACACTGAGCAACATCTGCTAACCACTAGTTTTGCAATCAAAACCTACCCTATGTTGTCAATTTAACTAAAGCCAATTCATTTTCTCAATCAAAATCAATATTGATTTTCAATTAAAAATGTAACTGGCACTTCATCTGAAACAACTTTCCTTTTCTGCTGTTATCACTGACTGTGTGGGCTATTAGATAATGTTAACCATTAGCCAACTATTTAGGCACAGTTTTAACACACTTGAATTCCATGTTTTGTTTAAATATCAATCCTAAAATTCCCGAGTTGAAGTTAAGTTTTCATTTAATTGAAAAACAGCTACAGTATAAAACCGTTGAAACATTTGGTGTCAGTAAGATTCTTGGTATACTTTTACTTAGCAGAGATGCATTCATTGATCAAAAGTCACAGTAAAGACATTTATAAATCAAATCAAATAAATTCTGTTCTATCCATCAAAGAATCATAAACAAATGGTTTCCACCAAAATATTAAGCAGCACAGCTGTTGTATCATTGACAGTAATATGAAATGTTTCTTTAGCAGCAAATCAGCATATTAGAATAAATTCTGGAGGATCATGTGACACTGCTGAAAATTCAGCTTTTACATCACAGAAATATATTAAATTTTAAAATATATTCAAATAGAAAACAGTTATTTTAAATGGAATTGTATTTCACGATAATACTGTTACAAAATAATACGGTTTTTGATCAAATATCAAGCATAAGAGACAAAAAACATTTCAAAATCTTACAACGAACACACTTTTGAGTGGTAGTGTATAAAAAAGAGCTATGAAATTAGAACTATAAAATGAAGAAATCATGAGAAATGTTTGAGCTCACATTGAGTTCTAAGCATACCTGTCAACCCTCCCGTTTTTCCCGGGATTCTCCCGTATTTTACCTTGCCATCCCGCAATCATCCCGTTTAAATATTTTCCCGTATTTCTCCCTTATTTTTAATCTTTCTAAAAAATAATCGCGCGAAGAAGAACAGCAGCATCCCGAGGATGGACGAACATGAGAGAGATGGCATTGGAGACTATGTATGTAATGTATAGGCATACATCCTATGTATATCCCCCCACCTCCCCTCCCTAAGTCATCTCCCGTATTTAGGAATCCAAATGTTGACAGGTATGGTTCTAAGGCTATGAGATCTGAGCTTTTAGTAGAGACACGTGCAACATTCCTGGGGTATTTTCTTCAAAAGAAGAACCTCTGAAGAAGGATATTTGAGCCATTTTTGCTCCATTTAATCTTTCTAGGAAAAACAATTAATGAGTACTCACTTTTCTATGGAAATTAGTGAAATGAAGTGTGTGTATACTCACAGCTGGTGCACGCTGCAGTTGTAGAACTTCACCTCTGTGCTAATTAGCATCTGACCCGTTTCCTTCGAGTTCAGCCTGAGCTCGACACCCGACCAGTCTGAAAAGAGAGCAAGAGATGAGAACAGTTCTGTCGCATTGCATTCTGTTGTGTTTGGTTTACCACCCTTTTTTCAGCTTGCTTCATGCTCAAGCTGTCTTCTGATTAATACTTGGCATACCTCGCATCGTATTCTCACAGTCAAGCGGAGCCTCGAGCAGCTCTGCAGTGCGTGGCATCCAAGCCGATATGAGCATATTTGGCGTTTTTTTTGTGAAGACACGCTATTGTCATACCGAACACAGCTGAGACCTGCTGTTAATGTGAAACAGGCCCGCGGGCGGCAGCGTCGATGTAATGGAGGAGGAACGGCTGGCATCGCCACAGAACACCAGCCAGGCCAATCCTGTTTGGCAGGGTGGTGGCGTGGAGAATGCCGATCGGCGTGCAGACCAAACGCTCGCGCTCGATAAGCGGCTAGCTCTTCATACTCAAATGAGCACAAGCTCCGTCCCAAACAGGCAGCAATTCAGATAGCATACAGCGTGTGGGAGTCAGCTGTGACCCGAAAGCACTCCTCTTCCCTCCTTCACACCTGTTTCCACGCTTCGTAATATGGATGAATGGACTGAAGGGTAAAAAGTTGACATTTTTAAACATTTTTAGACCGTTTCCGGTGCATATGCCAACGGCAATAACTGGCACGCGATTCCCAAATGCCTGACTGTCTCGTGCCGTGTAGCTATTGGAAATAAACTAGAAATTGAATTGGTCACACCCATGACTCAATGAGCAGGTATTTCCACACATGATCGATGCTCATAAGCTCCTATCGAGCCGGAATCAGTCAAGAGAAAGCAGCAAATGTGAGGCACCGGGGGATTAGATGACATTTACCTGAGGGAGCCCACTGATTGGATAACGCTCCCCCCAACAAGAGAATGGGGGCTGTGGGTAAACAAAGCTGTCATTTACTGTGGGCTGGGAGGAGATTATTGTGATTCAGATAATCACGACCAGCTTCTGCCGTATATATGGCCATCTGCTTCTCAACAGAGGTTAGACTGGAAGCGCATGTAGGAATTTGTCCGTGGACAAATGTAAGCTTGAAAAAAAAAAAAAAACTGTGTAATCTTGCTCTGTAAGCGTTGCTAACAAACACATATCCGTTACGTCTGTAGTGACATACAATTACATCATGCAGTTTTCCGTGAAACTGGATCCTCTGATTTTGGTTTCCCACATTGCAAACTGATCCCTGATTATACTGCTAACCACAGATGACTGACTCTAAACCCGATTGTAGATAAGCGTTGGAGAAGAACTCCATCCCTGGAGCTATTATGGGTAGGGAGAGGGCAAAGGGCTTGTCACCTGTAATGGGTGTAAGTGTGTCTGAGAGCACGCGTGAAGCCCTGGGGCCGACCTGAGGTCGTTGTAGGCTCATTAGAGCCACGGTTGCACGTGGCTAGTGGGATCGATGGGGTGGCTTGAGTGTGAGAGCGGACGGCAGCGCTGAAAGAAGCCCTCATTAGGAAGCAAGGCTGTTGGTACGCTAGAGAGGGTCTATTAATAGAGCATCTATACAAGAGAATAGAGATCACCTCTCTGAGGGGAACAGGTAGACGGATGGATAACGAAAAAACAGAAGAGATGTCAATTGATAGGGGAGGTTGAGTGCATGGAGATGAGAGCAGGAGAAATCAGCAGTAAATCTATGGGGGTATAAAATAATGCACGAATATGGAGTTTTAGTTTGATTAAATACCTTGATCTGTGGGGATGATGGGGACATCTTTAGCAGCGGGAGATGTGCAGAGAATCTGATTCCCATCCACTCTGCCCTCAACCTCCGTCAGGTTCCCGAAGGAGCAGGTGATTCCAGCAGAAAGATCCGGAACATCTGTCACTTTCACCAGCAGCTAGACAGAGGAAAGAGATCATTTAGATTAGATCAGGAGTTTTCAAGCTGGAAAATAAAATAAAAAAGTATTGCAATTGTATAACTATTCTTTTATATTTAAATAATAAAGGACATAATTCATTATATAAACCGACTACATGTCTGAGCCAAGCCACAGCTCAACAGAAGAAATTCATTTCTGATCAAATAACCTCAGTCTCCTCATACGGGCAAAGTTCATTCTACGGCAGATGGTCTCACACAGCATAAACTCCAACCATCATTACAGACTTAACCTTATAAAGACTCCTGCTCAAAGAGGGTTGAAACTGGGCATTTAACAATCCATCTATCCTTCCTCTATCTTTGAACTACATCTCCTGTATTTCACACGAATGCTCTTGCACATCTTCTCAAAGCACACATGGTCCTCTGAAGTCATTCTCTGGGGGACCGGTGACACATAGGATGAAGCTCACAGGCTATAAATACACACATTTCACGACGTGCCAGGAGGGAAGTGCAGGCTGGTCTTCTCACCACTGAAGAAGAGGACAATTATTACTGTGACATTTGTTAAGATTGCTCGGCTTACTTTTTGTTTTTACCATGCCGTTTTCAACAGTTCTACTCTCTTTTGAGAGTATGTACGTTCGGCCCATTTCATTGACTTCCTTCACCCTCTCTTTTGAAATTTCCCATCTCTATATGGCATCCAATTCCTTTTATAACCACATGGATGTTCCTTTTCTTTCACTCTTTAAGCGACAGCTACAGATTTGCTAATTAGCCATCTTGTTATTCGTTGTAGATACACTGACTGTACTCAAACATCGAGGCAAAACATTGTTTGCGGTAAGCATGATCTATAAAGCATTGTCTGACCATAACAACATTGACGAGGCGTGATTGGAGTCTCCATGTTTTGCCTTTGCTCCTTTAATTACAGGTTAGCTTTTTCTCATTTCTCTTCGTGGCTGCTGATGTGCAGGGAGGGCTAATTGTTGCTAGCATTTCTAATAAAGGTAATTCGATTGTTTTGGGTGCTTTTCATGCTCCTCTAGCGCCAGTGCGGATGGGTTTGTTGTCATGGTGATGGTTTCCCTTTATTGTGCGATGCGCAGAGCAGCGGTGACCCTGTTGTCGTGTTGTCGAGCGCTACGGCACGACAGAAACATCTCATTTAGAGCCGGACACCTCATTATCTTAATCAGGTAGCTGTGATACAGGGACTCTATCAATTATCTGGACATCACAATTTTTTTCCCCTGGCTTCCTAGGGAAGTTTAACCAAGGTGAATACCTTCATACTTGCTTGTATGCCTGAGATGCCTGTACCTTTTTGCGTGAATAAAAAGTATCCATGAGGGTATAAAATAATGACAAAAAGCCCTGAATAGATATCTTTGTCTCCTTGAACGCAACTCCTACTCCGGCCCACATGCTTATTTGGCATCTCGCCCACGCATATACCTTTCCCAAAGGCCTCTGTTCCCAGATATCTCGCTCTCCGAGCACTCCCACACAGACCACGCTTTCCAAAACCAAAACTGTTTATCTAGACATCGCACTGAAAACTAATTCATTCTAATTTTTCTCGCTAGAAGGAATGCATCCTATATTTCAGTCAATATCACCTATAGGTTGTTAAGGTGTATGTGTTCTCGTGAGTAAAGGTTATAAATGGTTTGTGAGGTCTCACCGGTACACTGGGTTCAGACACAGCGATGCTGTCCGGGTACACGGTGGCTTTCACACACTGACTCAGTGTGGCAGCGAAACGGTACGGCTCGTTTGCCCGCTCGCAACGATCCCTTTGAGAACACCTATGAGAGAGAGAGAGAGAGAGAGAGAGAGAGAGAGAGAGCAGTAGTTAGTTGGGAAAATATTTTGACAAGCATAAATATTTACATTTATAAATCTGCCAGACACTACAGTACATTCAGAACAAGCATATTCATCAGCATGTGTGTCCCCTGGGAATCACAAGCACCATACACCCAGTGGCGGATTAAGACTCTTTGGTGCCCCAGGGCACTGACACCTAGAGAATTTTTTTGCTGAAAGGCTTCTCCTCTGCCAAAGTTCTCAAATCTCATTCAATTCAAGAATGATGACACAAGAACTAATGACATTTGATAGAATGTTAAATCTGGTACAACGACTGAGCATAGATGAGATTTCAGAACTTTAAAGGAAAAAACACATTTGACAGTCCCCATAATGAAAAAGCCCACTCTGGACATTCTCCGATGTCTTCTTTTGTGTTTATTTTGGAATGACATGAGGTTAAGTAAAAGATCTGTAACTTCCCTAAGTTTCTTCTCAAATTTTCATTTCCAGGTAAACTACATCTTTACAAGTTCAAAAGCTTTGCTTTTAATATTTTTGAAAGAAGTCTCTTATGCTTACCAAGGCTGCAAGTAATATTGTGAAATATTATAATTTAAAATAACTTTAAAATAAAATTTTATTTATTCTTGTGATGGCAAAGCTGAATTTTCAGCACTTAATACTCCAGTGTTTAGCGTCACGTGATCCTTCATAAATCATTCTAATATGCTAATTTGCTGCACAAGAAACATTTCTAATTATCATCAATGTTGATAATGCTAAATAATGTTCAATTATTATCAATGCTGATAATGAGTAAACCGTAATACTTTTTTTAAGGATTATTTGATACTAAAATATATGGAAAGTTCAAATAACAGCATTCATTACTATCAATTTTGATCAATTTAATGCACCCTTGCTGCAACTACATTCCACACAGGCTACATGAGCATCTGCTGCCTTCAGCTGCTGTCCTTGGTGCTGAACACTTCCATAACACCACTTTCCCTTGAAAGAGCAATCAGTAACATCGAATTCCAGATGTGTAAAGCTGTCATTATTGTCACGAGCCAACAGTGTTCATGTACACGTACAATTCCAGAATATATCCTCTTATTCCTCTCAAAGTATTTTTTACTTGACTAAAGGCACTGATGGACAAGAAAATTACCATTTTGTTCATTTTTGTTGCATTTACACACATACTGGATCACAAAAAGAAACTACTATAGTTGATTCATCCTACTGATATAAATCTTACTGTACTTTTGTGAATCTGAGGGTTGTTATTTTTACTTTTCACACTATATTCATTCAGCCTGTCACTTGCTTTTGACTCAGCCTCCGTCTCTCTTTGCTCCTCTATCTCTGACAAAGAGCGTGTAGGCTTGCAATTTGCCATGTCTTTTTAACATGCCTAATGCTCCGGGGGGGAAATGGCACTTAATGTGCTTTCAGATGTCCGGGGCGGCTTGTGCATTCTCCGCTGTCTGAAAATGTGGGCGTGTGTTTGTCTGCACGAATATGTACATCTTTCAGAGCCGCCAAATCCAGGAGCCGGGTTTGATTTTGGAGGAGGAGGTAGGTGTACTCGGGATGCTGCGTTGCCATGGCACCAGGAGACGGCCATTATAATGTGTGTGTACATGTAAGTGTGTATACTTAGTGGGCAAGCTCTTCTCTCTCTTTCATTAAATGAAGTGTGTGTCCCCTGTAGACATCGTTTTGTCTCCAAAGGGGTTTATTCTTAACCTGACTCCGCCAGATGGATTTGCTCCGCATATCCATCTGGAAACCTTCCGTTGAAGTAGTTTTGGTAAGGGGCGAAAATACTGGTTAGCTGATAGGCCTATGTTGGTGATAGACGGGCCAAATCAACCAATCAGATCAACGAAGCATATGACGTACTAACAGAGCGTATCTTTTCCTCTGAGAAAAGCCTCCAGAGCAGTGTTTTGCTCTTCTTTCAGTGAAGAAATACTCTGTAATTCCGATAAAACTTGCTCGATAGCCACGCTGATGCTAGTTTCATCCGCTGAAGCCGACATGTTCTTTAGAATGAACTGACGCGCTTCTCGTTGCGTCACACCTCAACCCGCCTCAAAGCCAACGCTGATTGGACGTTCGTTTGGTGAACTGCTCCCAAATTTTCTTTAACGGAAAGTATCCAGACTGATCTGCGAGTGAAACCTTGAAAGCTCGCGAGATCAGGATGGTCTCACGAGGCTAGTTTATTCTACCTCTCGACTATCTCTCTCTCTCTCTCTCTCTCTCTCTCTCTGTCTCTCTCTCTCTCTGTCTCTCTCTCTCTCTGTCTCTCTCTCTCTCTCTCTCTCTCTCTCTCTCTCTCTCTCTCTCTCTCTCTCTCTCTCTCTCTCTCTCACACACCAATTCAAAGAAAACGCCTAAACACACAAGCACGCACACAGTATGATTTTCAAGGTTTCTTGCACCAAAGGTTCATATTTAGTTTTGCCTGTCCATTTTCCACCTTCTGTCTGTCCCTTAGAATTAAAGTTTTTTTTAGCTACTGTACCTTTAATATGCAAATGAGCTCTGCTATGATTCGCTAAACTCTGCATGAGAAAACTGCTGACATACCGCTGTTAATTATGAATTAACGTTGATATGTGATAAAGATGCTATGTGCGTGACAAGCTTTTAGATTTATGAATGACCTGTTTTCAGTGTGTGTGTAGAGAGAGAGAGAGAGAGAGAGAGAGAGAGAGAGAGAGAGACAAAGGAAGGTAATGGTAGTGGTGGGTTAACCTTTGGGTTTTTCTCTACCGCCTGCTTTTAGCCCTGTGCACCAGACAGGCAATTACAGCGTCTTTTCTCCTCCTTACACACTCAACACACACACTCAGCCCTGACAAGAGGAGACAGGCGACAGGAGAAGATTTTCCCTTGTTTCTTTCCTGTCTTCTTACCAGCGTCTCGAAAACATCCCGCGAGGTGTGTGGCGAGACACACGATTGAGCAAACCCTCTGAGGGAGGAGAAGAGGAGACGTTTTACAGAGGAATAAAAGTCCCTCTTTTAAAATAAAGCTGAGAAGAAAGCTGTGGGAGTGATATGAACTTCTCCCTGGGAGGACTTAGATGAGACTAAATGAGACAGAAGAAGAGAAGAGACAAGAAGAGATAAAGAAACGAGAAGAGAAGAGACACAAGAAGAAGAGAAAAGACAAGAGGAAATTTGAGGCAAAAAGAAAAGTGTTAAGATGAGTAAATAAGACGAGACGTAAGAAAATAAGGAAAAGGATAAGAGACAAGAAGAGGAGATGAAGAAACAAGATAAAATATAGCTGCGAGCAGCGATTACGGGCCCAAGCCGGTGGCACCGCAACCCCGGTGCCTTTAGTTACCTAAAGGCACCGGGGTGGCGGTACCACCGGCTTTGGCCCTTCATCGCTGCTCGCAGCTATATTTATATATATATATATATATATATATATATATATATATATATATATATATATATATATATATATATATATAAAGCCGGTGGCACCGCCACCCTGGTGCCTTTAGGGTTATTGTGCACGACGTGCAAAAACGTAACCCTGCTTTGACTGTCGAAAAGAAGTGTGCTGTAGAGCTTGTATCAGTGTGGGCTCTGCAAAAGTGTGCATTGAGGGCACATATCAACCACAAAGTATGCGAGAGCAACCTTCTGAAAGGTCAGGTCTACATCCAGGTCTACATCTGCCGTGTGTTTACATCATAGTAGTGAAGTTTGAAGCAATCAGGTGATTTCAAAGCTTTTTGAAAGTGACAGACTTCCTGCTGCCAGTTGGTGGCGCTATAACCGGGGTGGCGGTGCCGCCGGCTTTGGCCCTTTCATCGCTGCTCGCAGCTATATTTATATATATACACACACAAACACACACACACACACACACACATATATATATATATATATATATATATATATATATATATATATATATATATATACATAAATATATATATATTGTTTTTTTAAGAGACAAGACAGAATATTACTTGCCTGATCTGATTAGAAAAATAGTGTTTGTGTGTGTGTGTGTGTGTGTGTGTGTGTGTGTATGTGTGTGTGTGTGTGTGTGTGTGTGTGTGTGTGTGGCGTAATTGAACAATGTAGACATAAAAACATACTCCGTCCTTTTGTTCATACAGGACATTATTCAAACTGCAAAGTGTTTACTTATATTTGTGTACACTTGCAATAAAACACAACATTGTGCTTTTGTCAAGCTATAAACTCTTGTCAAACTGTAAACTACAACTGTCACCCAACCAAAATCTCTTACACACACACACACACACACAGTTTAAAAGCAAAAAATATCAAACAATCCTATTTAAAAACAGTCTGTGGGAGCCATCTTTTGGACATTCATCATATCGCATTGGTTTTCATTTCTTGTCATCAAACAGAGCCCTAATCTGTTTATTTTTTCAGTTACACATTCTACATTGATTAAAAAAGAAAAATCAAATGTGTTTTTATTTTATACAGAAATAAATAATCTATCATTCAGATGAGAATAAAGTTAGTGTTAGTTCAAATTTTAAGGAAAACAAATATATGATCTGAAATATAGCACATTCATTTAAAATTCATTCAGGTTCAATTACCAAACATACAATCTTAATGTAATTTAAAGCAAACAATACATTTAAAATATATGGGTTGTATGACTATTTTTTAATATAAAAAGATATATATCCAAAAAGACAAGGCCTAAAGTTTAACAAGGGTTAAACTCTTATCACTGTAACAGACACAATCACACACACACACACACAAGTCAAATCACTTACATTTTACATGCAATATTGACTTTTTTTCTGTTTCAGCAGTGAAAATAGTTAAACAAAGATCACAGCAGAACCATCGCGCATCTCACAGCAACGCGTTCTCATTACTGAATGATTCAGCATTTTGAACGAATCGGTTGACTCAAAGATTCAATGACCAATCAATCCATAAACATCTATCTCATTCATGAATGACTCATGCTGCGTCCCAATTCGCCTACTTATACTACGCCCTAAAAGTATGTACTCTTTTTGTGAAGAAAAAATACATACTTTTGAGTGTGTAGCAAAAGAGTAGGCAAGCTTTGGGACATACTACTTCGTCATCTTTAACGGACAGATCTGTCGCGTGAATCATATCACCGTAAACTGCCCTGTCAATCATCTCGTCACAGTTAAAATCCTCCATTCAATCTAATATAACTTCTTACCATTTCGGAGATAATTGTTGTCGCACGTTCATCTGCCAGTCATGGGTCTTTCATGCGGAGACTCTCCTCATGTGTTTGGAATTTAAATATAATAATGCATTTAAAAGTTAATGGCTAAACGTATCTTTGCAAAAGTTCACAATGCTGCTGCAGATGCAATATAATGTGGACAACATTGAATAAATACTTTTTCGTCAGGTTAGATACTGATAATTAATCACTCAAACCCCTTTATCTAAACCTCTCTACATAACCGTCGGACTCGCGCGTCCTCCATGTCTGTAGTTTTTGAACACTTTTCATTCGTGTTTGTAGTTCTAACCGAACCCTCGTCCAACGCGCGATGGGTTGTGGGCAATATCAGCCGTTAGAGTGCGCATCGATCTGCACTTCGGATTCTGACCGGATATAGTAGACCATCCGGGTCTCATTGGGACACTCATTTCAACATACTACGATTTGGGACGTACTAATTCTATTTTCGAATACTATTTAGGACGGATAGTATGCGAATTGGGCCGCAGCATATGTCGTTCAAACGAATGAATCAATGACTCGCTCATTAAGACGGTCGCCTGGCGACACCTAATGACGGTTTAGTGTTATGTTTAAAAGTATCATTCTTTCCAACGATTGTTAATTAACTCATATTTGAAACATAAGCTATATTTATATTTATATTTATATACATACATATACACACACATACACAAAAATAAAATAAAAACACATTTGAAACGTGTTTGCTTACTAAATTGTGAGCTGAACGAAAGTTGCAGCAAATATCAGCAACAGGAGTCAAATTTCATTAATCACGAGAGTGAAGAGCTGACTGAAAAGATGATGATGGAATAGGCTATTTTATGTAAAAACGCCTATTTAAGCGAATCTGTCATTGTACTCTTTTATTGTTGTGTTTTCCGTGAAAAATAATAGACTATTGAACTCACAATTCAAGCAATCGGCCCCCGAAATTGCACTAATTTTAGTGACACTAAAAAGTATGCGGCTGCACTGGCATTCATAATGGTGCGCGTCCATGGCGACGAGCGAGCAGAACAGAGCGAACGTTTAGTTAATTTCTACTTCCATAGGAATTCATTCGAGCGCCACCATTTCAATGTCTGTGCGGACGTCCATATTATACTTTCGCTTTCAAGTTAGTGTTTTTAAACCCCCCAGCGGGAGGTTTACACAATTGGTTTACACAATCACACGTTGATTAACCGGTGGGAAAATATTCCCATAGTAACATCCCTAATATATAAATATTTATAAATTCAATAGGCCTACCTGATTTTGAACACAAGAGGGCAGTATAGCACTATATATGATTTGGATTATTATTATTTTTGACTAAACAACCATTCTGGCTGTTTTTAAACTTAAAAATAATTCTTAAATTGAAAAAAAGGAATAAAATGGGTTTAGTTCTAATATTTGTATAATTTTATATAAAAATAAATGGTGTATAATTACATTTTAGAAAGATATGAGACATGCCCTGATTCTTTTTTTGACATTACTTGAATCCCTCAACCATAGCAAAACCGTTTGAGATATTCAATATCTGTTCACAATTTAGCATCTTCAATGTATTTTCATCATGTTGAAAAAGTTTGGCATGAATAAAATAAACTACTTAGGAGGAGTAGCTAAAAACTCAGAATCTGAAATCCACATTCAAACCAAAATATCTGACTTCCTGTTGGTCGTAGCTAATTACGGTAAATTAGAAAGTTGTCCGGCTCGAAGAGTACAATATACATATCGAGTTTTGTTACTGTAGATAAAACTAACCCCCCCACTTTTGTCAAAAGCATTTAGAAAGTGACACACTTCCTGCTGCCAGTTGGTGGCGCTATAACTTTGACTCACAATAGTCACATCCATGTGATCGGCCTCTTACAGCGATCACACTGCTGAAGTTTCATCAAGATCAGTTAATGTATGCAGAAGTTATAACGCACTTCTTGTTTGTTGTTTCTCGCCATAAATTCGTTTCCTCGCCACGGCCAAACCGTTCGAGATATCAAAAATCCCCTCGCAAACTTTCATCCTCAATGTCTTGACTTCATGCTGACCGAGTTTCGTGCCGTTTGTTTGAATTCTCTAGGAGGAGTATTTCACATTCCATTGCGTGTGTTTTACCAACAACCCTAAATAGCCGACTTCCTGTTGGGCTGGGGTAAAAAGTAAGAGTGTGAAGTATATATGAAACGAGGAGATCTACATGTGTACCGAGTTTCATATTATTACATGCAAGCGTGTTTGATTTATGGACCATGTTTTCGGACCCCGTTCCAGGGGGCGCTGTCGAGCCCCCCTGCCACGCCCGGGTACCATCTTCAGCCCGGCCCTGATGGCCGCGGGTTCTGACATGTGTGCAAAGTTTCAGGAGTTTTTGAGCATGTTAAGGCCTCCAAAAGTGTCCAAAAGGTAGCAGAAAAATAATAATAATAATAATAAATATATATATAAATATAGCTGCGAGCAGCGATTACGGGCCCAAGCCGGTGGCACCGCAACCCCGGTTCCTTTAGTTACCTAAAGGCACCGGGGTGGCGGTGCCGCCGGCTTTGGCCCTTCATCGCTGCTCGCAGCTATATTTATATATATATATATATATATATATATATATATATATAAATTATATATATATATAAAAAAAATATATATATATATATATATATATATATCACTTGCCTTACCGGATTAGAACAATGAAAACAATAAAAAAATAACTAGGGAATCACTAAACCGAGAGAATTAATCTGTTTTGATGATACACTCAAAATATTACACAAGCAATTCTTTAAATTTAATGATATTCAGAACAGAACAAGAATAAAAAAAAACTATAATTAAGAAATAACCGAAATAATTGAAAGCGAAAGTGAAAGTAGGTGGTGTTTGGCTCACGTAACTCTCTCATTAGAATCAAACTGTTTCAACATTTGCGATGTATTTGGATGCTAAACTATTCTTCATTATGGGCTTTGTACTTCACTCAGGTTTCAATATGTGTGTGTGTGTGTGTGTGTGTGTGTGTGTGTGTGTGTGTGTGTGTGTGTCTGTGTGTGTGTGTGGGTGAGGTGCGGGTGCGGGTGCGGGTGCGATTGAACTGTTACACATAAAAACATACTCCGTCATTTTGTTCATAGAGGACATCATTCAAACTGCAAAGTGTTTACTTATATTTGTGTACACTCGCAATAAAACACAACAAAGTGCTTTTGTCAAACTATAAACTCTTGTCAAACTGTAACCTACAACTGTCACCCAACTAAAATCACACGCACACACTGTCTAAAAGCAAAAAATATTTATCCAACCCCATTTAAAACAGTCTGTGGGAGCCATCTTTTGGACATTCACCATATCGCATTGATTTTCATTTATTGTCCTCAGAGCCCTAATCTGTTTATTTTTCAATTACACATTCTACATTGATTAAAAAAGAAAATTCTAATGTGTTTTTATTTTATACAGGAATAAGTTATTTATAATTCAGATGAGAATAAAGTTAGTGTTAGTTCAAATTTTAAGGAAAACAAATATATTGATCTGAAATATAGCACATTCATCTCAGGTTAAATTACCAAACATACAATCTTAATTTAATTTAAAGCAAACGATACATTTAAAATATATGGGTTGTATGCATATTTTGGAATTTAAAAAAAAGATATATATCCAAAAAGACAAGGCCTTAAACTTGAACAAGGGTTAAACTCTTGTCGCTGTAAGAGACACAATGATTCAGCATTTTGAACGAATCGATTGACTCAAAGATTCAATGACCAATCCATAAACATGTATTGTCTCATTCATGAATGACTCTGTTGGGAAGGAACAACCAATCAGATTAGTTGTTGCTCCATTGCGTCAATCACTTTCTGTTCCTGATGAGCCTACCACGCTACCACTTGGGTTTCTTCAGGATGTGCACTTAACTTTACTTCCATGGTCAAAGTGGATATGTTTAAAGGGACATTGTGTAGGAATTACTCCCATCTAGCGGTGAAATTGTATTTTGCATTCAAACGAATTGTGCTCTCCAGCGCCTCGCTTTTTCAAATGTGTATTGCATCTACGGTAGCCGTTATGTACCAAAAAGCTATTGACAGGACGTCTTCTAATAGCACTTCGTCGAGTTTTCCTTTGGGTGAACAGGTTTGTTATTTCAAACAAACTGCAACTTTACAGTATGAATTACTGACTGTGAAAAACATGAACCATTGTAATTAGTATTTATGCTTATTTATTCGTTATATTTTCTTAAGTACGTGCATTGTTAGATTAGATATCATCATCATCATCATCAGATGATTCAACAGTAGAGGGAGAGGACAGAGAGGCAGTGGATCAGAAGAACGTTTCCACTGTCAGGCCAGAAGCTCCGCGGTGCTTCAATAAAACACGCCCGTGTTATCAGAAAACTAATCAGAAAGAAATGGAAACAGCATTGCAAAACAAATATGATAAAAGCGACCGTTTGCTGGCATTTTTGTTGTTTACTTGACTATTTAAAACCCAAGCATCGATGTTTTACCAGGTCTACAATAAAAGGCGATACATTGATCATGAATTAATGTATGTCAAAATTGCACATTAGTCACACAGAAATAAATTACCGTTAGGTATCACAAAAGAAATAGGACACACTTACTTCAATCGCGTCTGTTTCTGTTTATTTGGTAGTAACAGGACATATATCACATTTAAAAAGAATGATAATTTCTACAAATATATGCCACCAATAATACGACCTGAGGAGCTTTAGCACTCTCTCGACTCCCAGTAGGCTAACGTTACAGATATTTTCAGTCAGAGAAACAGAGGAAGCTCCCGGGAAAAAAAATGTGCTTTATTTTATGATAGTCCGGTATAAAGAGACGAGACGTAGGCTATCTGACAGATAAAATAAAAACATTATTGTGATAACCTTTATGATTGGTCTGATTTCTTCAAACGTTCACTATGTTTTTTTTACTATGCGTATCTTCAAGCGTTTATTTTGTTTACTATGGTAACGTTAATGGTTAGCGTGCAATATAGTCTTTTACTCGCGTATAAATATTTCTACCTTATATGGTGATCAGAATCCACATCGGATCACAAACAAAAGGCCTTCAAACGTGAGTTACATTATTTTAAAAGTAGCCTATTTACTGCTGACAGAATCACCCGGCGCTGTCGTCTAGTAGAGGTGGACGACGAGGAAGAGGAGGAGAGCGAGAGTCAATACCACGACGACAAAGATGCCCGCGGCAGCTACAAGAGACGATCTTGATAGAATTGAAAGTTTCCAAGGCAGAGAAGAGAAGCAATGCAGCCTTTTAAACTTGCCGGGGCAGTGACCAGCGCCTCTCAGCTCTGCTCCTCCGGTTCTGCTGCTTTCAGTTACATGACGCTGGCTCTGAACGAAAACGCGTTGTGGAAACGCGTTTGGTTGGTACTTTTTGACCCTCTCTGCTATTATAGTTTTTCAAGATGGCGGAACGACATGGAAGCCTCCGTGAACCTACCCGTCCCATGTACATAAAGATAATAAATTCTTAATTTACGAGGATAAGTCAGATAATTTGCAGAGGTATTTGTACACCATTGAGGACATATTTAAGAATAAAAATATTGATTTCAGATAATAAAATACCTAAAAACCTACACAGTGTCCCTTTAAGTTGTGCGTCAATGATACTATGTAAGTAATTTACTGAGTGTTTCTATCGGATGTCAAATACTATGAATAATCAAACCATCGCGAGTTCGTTTGTCTGAGGTGACGACGATCTTAGATTCTAGCCTAAGATGTTCATTTAACATATATTCCAAATATACTTGAGTTCATAATAATAACGATCACTGATTAATGCTTTACTGTGTATAAATGTATGTTTAAACAATGTATAGATCCGTTCTGTGATTATATAGATTTGTTAGCTTATTGTGTAATGACTGAGCAAAGACATTTCGGCTAATTCCGTTTATGAGCGCTACGCGCCACCTAGTGGTAAAAACCGCTATTACATTGTATAATGTTATGTTCATAATAGAACGATATTGGGATAAATGCCAGCTGTTATTAATGATAATGTAATGTTTGATATTTTCTAATTAGTGTTATTATTCACTGTTTCAGACCACACAACATACTATCTCAGATACCATGGATAGTGCCATTCAATGTCCTGTGGTCTGACTGTGCCGTTCATTGTGCTAAATATTCATGCTGGACCTAATTAAAACTGTTACTTCTGATTCCTGCCTCCTGTGTTCTGACCGGCACACCAGTGCGAGCACAGCTATATTGAACCAGTGCAATACAGTCCTAAGCAAAATCATTAATATTGGTCCTTCGAGCCGGATCATTGTGCTTACACTGGACCGGAATGGATGAATATCAGACTCAAGGTGCACGTCCTAGACGTTCAGTCCGCCATCCAGCCTATTTGGAAGAATTTGAAGTTCAGTATCCAAATCAAACTAGAGCTTCTCTAACGGCACAGCAGTCACATGGGCTAGAAAATTATCAGCACAGTGATAGAAGGATGGCACACGGGCACGATATCAGTCATCAAAGTATAGACGAGGAGCCTGGCATCCGAACACCTGATTCGTTAGATGCAGGAGACCCAGGAAGAAAGCCCTGGTATATCAAAGATCTGTGGAGGGAAAGAGATGATTATTCACTACAGATGGAGAGCTATTCAATACCTAGGGAATCCAGGGAAAGATTGTATGACCTTGAAAGAGAGAATAGACAGCTTCGTCAAGCACAGCAAACAATGAAAGAGGAAATCGGACAACTGTTGGAGATTCAGAAAGGTATGCAAGAAATGCTAATGAGAAACCAAACAAGTTTAGCTTCTTCACTTCCTGAACCACAGCCCTTAGCTCCAACACCTCCATTACCTTCACCTAGAACTGTCTACAGAGATAATGAGCAACCTGTTCCTAGACCAGCCCCTCGAGTCCAGCCAGTACCAGCCCCACGCAGACTTCCGACTCCACATCTTGATGCTACAGATATTGAGGCTCATCTCGTTCCACCCCCAGCCTGGAGTCATTACCCAGACACCTTTACTAGTGATGGATTGACTCATGTTCCTTCAAACATGCTTAACCCCTTTAGTAACCAACAGGACTCACGGCAGGTGAAAACAAAACTGACATCTTCTACTCCTCTAATGCCATCAGTTCCTTCCTATTCTCAACCTTATAGACCACCAGCAAACCCAGTGGCGTGGCATTCCAGTTCAACTAGACAGGAGACAACTTATAGGGGTCCACAGCCAACCATACCAGACTTCATCCATCGAGACCCAGGTGAATTTACCAGGCTAAAGTTGGCTTTGGGAAACTTGTTACCAGAGGATGCAAATGAACTGTTTAAATACCAGGTGCTCATTGACCACTTGAAACTAATGGAGGCACGCCTGATAGCGGACTCGTTCTTGAACTCGCTTACACCATATACAGACACCATGGAGGCGTTAACTGAGAGATATGGCCGTCCTCATCAACTGGCTCTAAACAAGATAGCAGCTGTTATGGATTCTGCAGATATCCAACCTGGTGACACGGTTAGCTTTGAACGCTTTGCTCTCCAAGTCCAAGCACTAGTAGGCCTCCTCAGGACATTGGGGTCAGAGGGAGAGGTTGAACTACGCTGTGGTTCCCATGTGGCGCGACTTCTCACTAAATTACCTACAGAGCTACGTGCAGCCTTCAGAAGGAGCATTAGTAATGAACCTGGTACCATGTACACACTCAATGATCTGGCAAAGTGGCTGAAGTTTGAGTCATGGTGTCAGGACCATGATAGCTTTGCGGGAAACAAAGCCCAGAGAGACAGAGTCAGACACAAAGTTGACTTAAACAGAGAACCCAGATTCAAGTCCAGACCAGCCACAATTCTTCATGGTGCAGATCAGACAACTTCAGCTGAAATAGTACGGCAACCATCAAATAAATTTGAGAAGAGCAATGCATTCTGTCCATACTGTGATAACAGAGAACATTATCTCAGCCAGTGCACCATATTCCAAGCACTCACTAAAGACCAAATCACAGACTGGATAAAGAGGAACAACAGATGCTGGAAGTGTGCACGCTCACATCGATCTGCGCAATGTACTTTAAAGAAGCCCTGCCACAGGTGTAATGGCAAACACTTACAGATCTTACATGACGTCAACGTTAAGACAGCAAATGAGGGTACTTGTCTGGTGAGCTCTACCACAAAACCACTGCACTTGGACAGACCTCCAAGTTCTAAACGAGTCCTTTTGAAGGTGGTTAGAGTTGTCCTGGAGCATAACGGGCAGAATCTGGACACCTATGCCGTACTAGATGATGGATCTGAGCGCACTATCCTCCTGTCATCAGCAGCCCAAATGCTAGGACTCAAAGGAAAGACGGAGGACTTAACCTTAAGAACCATCAGGCAAGATCTTACTACACTCAAAGGTTCAGCAGTGTCTTTCAGAATTTCAACACCCACTCAACCACACAAGAGTTATAAAATCCAGAATGCCTTTACAGCTGAAGCCTTGAGCCTGGCGGAGTACTCGTATCCTGTGGCAACCTTACAGCAGAAATACAGCCATCTGAAAGGCCTCCCACTCCAGCCCATTCATAAGGCTCGTCCATTGTTGTTGATCGGAGCTGACCATCCACATCTCATTACCACAATAGAGCCAGTTCGCCTTGGACCACCAGGGGGCCCAGCAGCTGTTAAGACACGACTGGGATGGGCTCTGCAAGGTCCGGCTCGTGTACTGGAGGTAACGCTTAACACTCAGCAGTGTTTACATGCCACTTTTATCCCTTCACAGGCAGAGTTGCTTCAAAATGTGGAAAGGCTTTGGCAGGCTGATGTCATTCCAATCAAATCAGAGAGGTCAGTCACACGATCAAAGCAAGACCGAGAAGCTATAGACCTTCTACAAACTCAGACCACAAGAGTATCAGTGGATGAAGTGTATCGATATGCCACCCCCTTACTGCGCAAGAAGGACATGCCACTCCTTAAGGCCTCAATGGAAGCAGTGCTACCTAATTTAAGGAACACTGAAAGGTGCCTTGAGAGAGATCCAGTCAAAGCGGCTGCATATAAGGAAGAAATAAAGAAGCTGGAAGTCGCTGGCTATGCTGTAAAACTTTCCCCCCATGAAACCAGCAAAGAGGGCGAGTCATGGTTCCTACCTCACCATCTAGTTCAGCATAATGGCAAGAACCGTGTAGTTTTCAACTGCTCCTTTCAGTGTCAAGGCCAAGTTTTAAATGACTACCTGCTGCCTGGTCCAGCTCTAGGTCCATCATTGCTAGGCGTCCTTCTACGCTTCCGTGAGTATACTGTGGCTGTGAGTGGTGACATCAAGGGAATGTTTCACCAGGTCCGCCTTCTACCTAAAGATAAACATCTCCTTCGCTTTGTGTGGCGTGACCTGGACAGAAACAGGCCTCCGGACATATTTGAGTGGCAGGTGCTACCCTTTGGTACAACTTGCAGCCCGTGTTGTGCCATTTATGCTTTGCAGCGGCATGTCAATGATCACAGTGACCCTGGTGATGAGGTCAGATCCACAGTCGAGAGGAACTTCTATGTAGATAATTGTCTGCGAAGTGTTCCATCTCCTCAAGAGGCCAAACAACTAGTTGATAGACTGTGTGGACTCCTAGCCACTGGAGGTTTCCAACTCCATCAGTGGGCAAGTAATGTGCCTAGCGTGATTGAGCATTTGCCAACTGAAGCACGATCTGACAGCACTGAGCTGTGGTTATCCCAAGACCGAAATGACACCCAGGAATCCACTTTAGGATTGAAATGGCACTGTCAATCTGACACATTCGGTTACAAGCCCCGCCATGTAAAGCCAGGAAAATGTACTCTGCGTCACATTTATAGAGTATTAGCAACTCAGTATGATCCCCTTGGATTTATCCTTCCATTCACCACACGGGCTAAATTGCTGGTTCAGAGACTGTGGGATAAGCAGAGAGAATGGGATGATCCTAATATGCCTGAGGATCTCCTGGAGTCCTGGAATAACTGGGAAAGGGAACTCCCTAACCTGGCCACCATTACACTGCCTCGTTGTCTTGTGACATCAAATACAGACCAGTCTACGGTTACCAGACAGATTCACATATTCTGTGACGCTTCGGAGAAGGCATATGGGTCCGTCGCCTATCTACGGTCAGAAGACCTACAAGGCCAAGTTCAGCTAGCCTTCATTATGGCGAAATCTAAAGTTGCTCCTAAGCGACAACAAACCATTCCCCGACTGGAATTATGTGGGGCATTGAATGGTGCTCAACTGGCCAAACTCCTTGAAGCTGAACTCACTTTAGAAATCAGTAAAGTGGTCATGTGGACAGACTCCACAACTGTCCTTGCATGGATAACGTCTGAATCCTGCAGATTCAAAGTATTCGTTGGGACGAGGATTGCAGAGATCCAGGAACTGACTACTGGATGTACCTGGAGGTACGTAGACTCGTACAGTAACCCAGCTGATGACCTTACCCGAGGTAAAATGCTTGCAGAGTTATCAATACCCAACAGGTGGAGCCAAGGTCCATCATACTTGCTCCGACCCGAACCGGAATGGCCAGTTACTCCTCCTATACAAGATCCCATGGATAAAGACGAACAGCGAAAGGGTATTTTCTGTGGATTACTAACAGAAATTACTGCCCCTAACATTCCTGACCCGGCCAACTATACTTCCTGGAGTGACCTCGTTGAAGCATCAGTTCGAATTCATAACCCCAATGAAACCCCTTCTGCAGCGGACTACCAGGCTGCAGAAATGCTCCTCTTTCAGAAATCACAAATTGATAGTTTCCCTGAGGAGTACAGACTGCTCAAAGCGAAAAGACCAATTCTCTCCACCAGCCGGCTGTTAACCTTAGCCCCAGAATATGATGAGTCTTACCAGGTAATCCGAGTTGGTGGTCGTCTTCGTCGTGCAGAAGGAATGGAGCCATCAGTGATCCACCCTATAGTGCTAGATCCTTATCACATAGTCACCAAACTACTAATAAAAGAATATGATGACAAGCTCTGCCACCCCGGACCAGAGAGGGTATTTGCGGAAATACGGCGAAACTTTTGGGTGCTGAGAGGGCGTGAAGCCATCCGTAGGCAGCAACATCTATGCAAAGAATGTCGCAAGTGGAAAGGCAAACCAGTCATTCCAAAGATGGCAGATCTGCCACCAGCCAGACTGAGACTCCAGAAACCACCTTTCTTTAGTACGGGCATGGACTGTTTCGGACCATTTCAAATCAAAATTGGCAGACGCAGTGAGAAGAGATGGGGGATAATCTTTAAATGCCTTACCACAAGATGTGTTCACCTCGACTTGCTTACCTCTATAGATACTGATTCCTTCTTAATGGCCCTGCGGAGGTTTGTAGCCCGTCGTGGCAAACCATGTGAATTATTCTCAGACCATGGCACAAACTTTCATGGTGGAGAAAGAGAACTTCGAGAGGCCTTTGCATCTCTCAGCCCTCAACTGCAACAGCATCTGGCCAAGCAGAAAATATCTTTCCATTTCAACCCACCAAGTGCTCCACACTTTGGGGGTGCCTGGGAACGAGAGATCCGCTCTGTAAAGAATGCTCTTCGTATCACTATCGGCTCACAGACAGTATCTGAGGAAGTGCTCCTGACAGTGCTTATTGAAGTGGAAGGGATCCTGAACAGTAAACCTCTTGGGTACACATCTTCCAATGTAGCTGACTTTGACCCAGTTACGCCCAATTACCTACTCATGGGGCGGCCTGATAGTTCATTACCACCTGTTATATATCCAGCTACAGAGCTCATGGGGCGGCGGAGATGGAGGCAAAGCCAGGTGCTAACTGATCAATTTTGGTCAAGCTTTATGCGCCACTACTTGCCAACACTCCAAGCTCGTCACAAGTGGTGTAAAGATACGAGTGACATTTCCCCGGGAACTATTGCTATGCTTGTAGACCCACAACTCCCACGTGCCATGTGGTTGGTCGGCAAGGTAGTTAAGACCTTTCCTGGATCAGATGGTCATATCAGAGCAGTGGAAATCCAAGTGAAGAATAAAGTATACACTCGGCCAGTTGCAAAACTAATCCCACTTCCAGTCCTTGCAGATGACGAACATGACAAAGACTCAAATCCCCCTAAATGACTGTCCCATTAAAGTAGCAAATATGTTCAACATATTTGGGGGCGGCGATGTTGGGAAGGAACAACCAATCAGATTAGTTGTTGCTCCATTGCGTCAATCACTTTCTGTTCCTGATGAGCCTACCACGCTACCACTTGGGTTTCTTCAGGATGTGCACTTAACTTTACTTCCATGGTCAAAGTGGATATGTTTAAGTTGTGCGTCAATGATACTATGTAAGTAATTTACTGAGTGTTTCTATCGGATGTCAAATACTATGAATAATCAAACCATCGCGAGTTCGTTTGTCTGAGGTGACGACGATCTTAGATTCTAGCCTAAGATGTTCATTTAACATATATTCCAAATATACTTGAGTTCATAATAATAACGATCACTGATTAATGCTTTACTGTGTATAAATGTATGTTTAAACAATGTATAGATCCGTTCTGTGATTATATAGATTTGTTAGCTTATTGTGTAATGACTGAGCAAAGACATTTCGGCTAATTCCGTTTATGAGCGCTACGCGCCACCTAGTGGTAAAAACCGCTATTACATTGTATAATGTTATGTTCATAATAGAACGATATTGGGATAAATGCCAGCTGTTATTAATGATAATGTAATGTTTGATATTTTCTAATTAGTGTTATTATTCACTGTTTCAGACCACACAACATACTATCTCAGATACCATGGATAGTGCCATTCAATGTCCTGTGGTCTGACTGTGCCGTTCATTGTGCTAAATATTCATGCTGGACCTAATTAAAACTGTTACTTCTGATTCCTGCCTCCTGTGTTCTGACCGGCACACCAGTGCGAGCACAGCTATATTGAACCAGTGCAATACAGTCCTAAGCAAAATCATTAATAGACTCAGTCGTTCGAACGAATCATTTGAACGAATGAATCAATGACTCACTCATTAAGACGGTCGCCTGGCGACACCTAATGACGGTTTAGTGTTATGTTTAAAAGTATCATTCTTTCCAACTCATATTTAAAACAATCTCACATTATTTAATGCATTGTTATTTTTCAGTGTAAACGATTTAATTTGATCACCCCTACCTAGAGTAACAGCCATATAGTGTCTTATTATTCTAAATAATTGAATTTATTGATCAAATTTACAAATTAAAAATGAAAGATGAAGCATACATTTAATAAGACTAGACTAGGGGTGCCCAGCAGATATTACAATTGGCAGATTTAAATATACCATGGCCCCCCACCGTCAATTTGGTGTGTGTATAATAAAATCATTTAGTCACTACAATTAAAACTTGAACGTATTTGCTTACTAAATTGTGAGCAGAACGAAAGTTGCAGCAAAGATCAGCAACAGGAGTCAAAATTCATTAATCACGAGAGTGAAGAGCTGACTGGAAAAATTATGACGGAATATTTTGTGTAAAAGCGCCTATATAAGCGAATCTGTCATTTACTCTTTTGTTGTTGTCTTTTCCCTGAAAACCGGAAGCAATCGGTCCCCGATATGGCGCTAATTTTAGTGACACTAAAAAGTATGCGGCTGCACTGGAATTCATAACGGTGCGCGTCCATGGCGACGAGCGAGCAAAACAGAGCGAATGTTTTTTCATTTCTACTTCCATAGAAATTCATTCGAGCGCACTGTGAGCGCCACCACTATAAATGTCCGTGCGGACGTCCTTACTTTACTTTCACTTTTAACTTAGCGATTTAACACGTTTTACACGTCAAATAACCGGTGAGAAAATATTCTCGGAGTCACATAGGCTACCTAATATATTTAAATACAATAGGCCTACCTGATTTTGAACACAAGAGGGCAGTATAGCCCTATGTATTATTTGATATATTTATTTTTTTAACTGAATAGTGCATCCTGGCTGTTTTTAAACTTGTACATTACTCTTAAATTGAAAACAAGAATAAAATGGGTTTAGTTGTGATATTTGTATAATTTTATCTAGAAATAAATGGTGTATAATTAAATTTTTAGAAGATATGAGGCTTTTAGTGTTTATTTTTTTTTTTACATGATTTTAATCCCTCGCCATAGCAAAACAATTAGAGATATTCAATAGATATTCACAATTATGCTTCTTTAATGTATTTTCATCATGTTGAAAAAGTTTGGTGGGAATAAAATAAACCACTTAAGAGGAGTGGGTAAAAATGTAGAGCCTGGTTTTGCAAAACATCCACATTAAGACAAAAATAGCCCACTTCCTGTTGGGCTGGCTTAAAGTTGTTTGGCCCGATGAGATCTATATACCGAGTTTCATAATATTACATGCAAGTGTGTTTGATTTATGGACCAAATTTTCTGACGAAGTTTATGGACCAAGTTAATTTAATTAATAAACTAATTATATAAAACTATTTTCAATGCACTACAATTCAACTGGTTATATGCCTTTACTTATTAATACAACTTATTTAAAAAATACAAGGCTTAAGACATTTATTTTCTTTTTTAATGCAGGCCAAACAACACAGCAGTCAAATGGTTAATCTAGCCCCCCTCCCCCTCCCCACACTCACAGACACACACACACACAGAGACGTAGGCTCAGAGAGAGAGAGAGACATAAAATGACAATTTTCAAACCAAAATATCTGACTTCCTGTTGGTTGGAGCTATTGAGTGTAAATTAGAAACTTGTCTGGCTGGAGGAGAACAATACACATACCGATTTTTATTACTGTAGATAAAATTAATCCCCCCACTTTTGACAAAAGGTGGCGCTACTGAGCCCTCAACACGCCCGTTTCTGAAACTTTGCACATGTCTACTGGCTAATAAATGAGATGTGTCTGTCGAGTTTCATGCAATTTTAAGCAATTTCAGGCATGCTAAGAGTCTCAAAAGCATAAAAAAAGAATATTAAAGTTTGATGCGTTGCCACGACAACAGTATCTAAGATATCAAGAATCCATTCACAGGTCTACATCTGCCGTGTGTTTACATTATAGTAGTGAAGTTTGAAGCAAATCGGGTAAAAATAAGAGGGTGATTTCAAAGCATTTAGGAAGTGACACACTTCCTTCTGCCAGTTGGTGGCGCTATAACTTTGACTCACAATAGTCACATCCATGTGATCGGGCTCTTACAACGAACACACTGGTGAAGTTTCATCAAGATCAGTTAATGTATGCAGTAGTTATGACACACTTCCTGTTTCACGTTTCTCGCCATAATTTTGTTTCCTCGCCACGGCCAAACCGTTCGAGATATCAAAAATCCCCTCGCAAACTTTCATCCTCAATGTCTTGACTTCATGCTGACCGAGTTTCGTGCCGTTTGTTTGAATTCTCTAGGAGGAGTATTTCACATTCCATTGCGTGTGTTTTACCAACAACCCTAAATAGCCGACTTCCTGTTGGGCTGGGGTAAAAAGTAAGAGTGTGAAGTATATATGAAACGAGGAGATCTACATGTGTACCGAGTTTCATATTATTACATGCAAGCGTGTTTGATTTATGGACCATGTTTTCGGACCCCGTTCCAGGGGGCGCTGTCGAGCCCCCCTGCCACGCCCGGGTACCATCTTCAGCCCGGCCCTGATGGCCGCGGGTTCTGACCAGTGTGCAAAGTTTCAGGAGTTTTTGAGCATGTTAAGGCCTCCAAAAGTGTCCAAAAGGTAGCAGAAAAATAATAAGAATAATAATAATAAAATATAGCTGCGAGCAGCGATTACGGGCCCAAGCCGGTGGCACCGCAACCCCGGTGCCTTTAGTTACCTAAAGGCAACGGGGTGGCGGTACCACCGGCTTTGGCCCTTCATCGCTGCTCGCAGCTATATTTATTTATATATATATATATATATATATATAAAGCCGGTGGCACCGCCACCCTGGTGCCTTTAGGGTTATTGTGCACGACGTGCAAAAACGTAACCCTGCTTTGACTGTCGAAAAGAAGTGTGCTGTAGAGCTTGTATCAGTGTGGGCTCTGCAAAAGTGTGCATTGAGGGCACATGTCAACCACAAAGTATGCGAGAGCAACCTTCTGAAAGGTCAGGTCTACATCCAGGTCTACATCTGCCGTGTGTTTACATCATAGTAGAGAAGTTTGAAGCAATCAGGTGATTTCAAAGCTTTTTGAAAGTGACAGACTTCCTGCTGCCAGTTGGTGGCGCTATAACCGGGGTGGCGGTGCCGCCGGCTTTGGCCCTTTCATCGCTGCTCGCAGCTATATTTATATATATACACACACAAACACACACACACACACACACACATATATATATATATATATATATATATATATATATATATATATATATATATACATAAATATATATATATTGTTTTTTTAAGAGACAAGACAGAATATTACTTGCCTGATCTGATTAGAAAAATAGTGTGTGTGTGTGTGTGTGTGTGTGTGTGTGTGTGTGTGTGTGTGTGTGTGTGTGTGTGTGTGTGTGTGTGTGTGTTTGTGTGTGTGTGTGTGGCGTAATTGAACAATGTAGTCATAAAAACATACTCCGTCCTTTTGTTCATACAGGACATTATTCAAACTGCAAAGTGTTTACTTATATTTGTGTACACTTGCAATAAAACACAACATTGTGCTTTTGTCAAGCTATAAACTCTTGTCAAACTGTAAACTACAACTGTCACCCAACCAAAATCTCTTACACACACACACACACACACACACACACACACACAGTTTAAAAGCAAAAAATATCAAACAATCCTATTTAAAAACAGTCTGTGGGAGCCATCTTTTGGACATTCATCATATCGCATTGGTTTTCATTTCTTGTCATCAAACAGAGCCCTAATCTGTTTATTTTTTCAGTTACACATTCTACATTGATTAAAAAAGAAAAATCAAATGTGTTTTTATTTTATACAGAAATAAATAATCTATCATTCAGATGAGAATAAAGTTAGTGTTAGTTCAAATTTTAAGGAAAACAAATATATGATCTGAAATATAGCACATTCATTTAAAATTCATTCAGGTTCAATTACCAAACATACAATCTTAATGTAATTTAAAGCAAACAATACATTTAAAATATATGGGTTGTATGACTATTTTTTAATATAAAAAGATATATATCCAAAAAGACAAGGCCTAAAGTTTAACAAGGGTTAAACTCTTATCACTGTAACAGACACAATCACACACACACACACACAAGTCAAATCACTTACATTTTACATGCAATATTGACTTTTTTTCTGTTTCAGCAGTGAAAATAGTTAAACAAAGATCACAGCAGAACCATCGCGCATCTCACAGCAACGCGTTCTCATTACTGAATGATTCAGCATTTTGAACGAATCGGTTGACTCAAAGATTCAATGACCAATCAATCCATAAACATCTATCTCATTCATGAATGACTCAGTCGTTCAAACGAATGAATCAATGACTCGCTCATTAAGACGGTCGCCTGGCGACACCTAATGACGGTTTAGTGTTATGTTTAAAAGTATCATTCTTTCCAACGATTGTTAATTAACTCATATTCGAAACATAAGCTATATTTATATATATATACATACATATACACACACATACACAAAAATAAAATAAAAACACATTTGAAACGTGTTTGCTTACTAAATTGTGAGCTGAACGAAAGTTGCAGCAAATATCAGCAACAGGAGTCAAATTTCATTAATCACGAGAGTGAAGAGCTGACTGAAAAGATGATGACGGAATAGGCTATTTTATGTAAAAACGCCTATTTAAGCGAATCTGTCATTGTACTCTTTTATTGTTGTGTTTTCCGTGAAAAATAATAGACTATTGAACTCACAATTCAAGCAATTGGCCTCCAATATTGCACTAATTTTAAAGTGACACTAAAAAGTATGCGGCTGCACTGGCATTCATAACGGTGCGCGTCCATGGCGACGAGCGAGCAGAGCTGAGCGAACGTTTAGTTAATTTATTCATTCGAGCGCTCTGCAAGCGCCACCATTATCAATGTGGACGTCCGTATTTAAAAGCTCTCGATCCTCAGTCACATACTAAATATGTATATAATTTTGAACACAAGAGGGCAGTATAGCCCTATGTATGAGTTGGTGTTTAAACTAAACTATCACTCAAAGAGCCCCCCCCCCCCCCCCTCCCCCCTCCCCCCTCCCCACACAGACACACACAAACAGAATGGCAGGGGGACAAGAAATCTATTCAAACTACAATATCTGACTTTCTGTTGCTCTGAGCTAATGACTTTAAATTAGAAAGTCGATTGGCTTGATGAGAACAATATGCGTGGCAAGTTTTGTAACTGTAGGTAAAACGAGCAAAGTTATAACACACTTTATGTGTCCTTTTTTAGTCATAAAATTAATTTCCTCACCACGGCCAAACCGTTCGAGATATCAAAAATCCCTCCGGAATTTAGCATCATCAACGTCTTGACGTCATGCTGACCGAGTTTGCTTGAAATCCGATCAATTCCCAAGGAGAATTAAATAGAATTTCAGGGGTATGCGTTTCCAAACAAACCATGATAGCCGGCTTCCTGTTGGGATGTCGTAAAACTTAGAGCACGAAAGTTGTTCAACCCAATGAGATCTATAAGTGTACTGAGTTTCATATTATTACATGCAAGTGTCTTTGATTTATGGACAAGTGTTCGAATCCCAGTCCAGGGGGCGCTGTCGGTCCGCCCTGCCACGCCCGGGTACCAGCTTCAGTCCGGCCCTGATGGCCACGGGTTCTGACCCGTGTGCAAAGTTTCAAGAGTTTTAGAGGATGTTAAGGGCCCCAAAAGCCCCCGAAACCTTGATCAACAATAATTAAAAGCTTTGTCACTCAAACAGACACATCCCCCTCCCCCACAGACACAGAGGTATGCAGAGAGAGGGAGAGAGGGACAGAGATTACTCCAAAACATCCCATTCAAACCAAAATATCTGACTTCCTGTTGTTCGGAACCAAAATCTGTAAATTAGAAAGTTGTCCGGCTTGATCTGAACAATATGCCTACCGAGTTTTAAGATTGCAGGTAAAACTATGAAACTAACCCTCTCTCTTTTGTCAAAAGGTGGCGCTACTGAGTCCCTGCACCACGCCCGTTTCTGAAACTTTGCACATGTCTACTGGCTAATATATGTGACATGTCTGTCGAGTTTCATGCAATTTCAAGCATGCTAAGAGTCTCAAAAGCATCAAAAAAGAATTTTAAAGTTTGATGTGTTGCCACGGCAACAGAATCAAAGATATCAAGAATCCATTCACAGGTCTACATCTGGCGTATGTTTACATTATACAGATGAAGTTTGAAGCAAATTGGGTTAAAATAAGAGGGTGATTTCGAAGCATTTTGAAAGTGACACACTTCCTGCTGCCAGTTGGTGGCGCTATAACTTTGACTCACAATAGTCACATCCATGTGATCGGCCTCTTACAGCGAACACACTGTTGAAGTTTCATCAAGATCAGTTAATGTATGCTGAAGTTATAACACACTTCCTGTTTCACGTTTCTCGCCATAATTTCGTTTCCTCGCCACGGCCGAACCGTTCGAGATATCAAAAATCCCCTCGCAATTTTTCATCCTCAATGTCTTGACTTCATGCTGACCGAGTTTCGTGGCATTTCTTTGAATTCTCTAGGAGAAGTACTTTAAATCCCATTGCATGCGTTTTACAAACAACCCTAAATAGCCGACTTCCTGTTGGGCTGGGGTAAAAAGTAAGAGCATGAAGTATATATGAACCGATGAGATCTATATGTGTACCGAGTTTCATATTCTTACATACAAGCGTGTTTGATTTATGGACCAAGTTTTCGGACCCCGTTCCAGGGGGCGCTGTCGAGCCCCCCTGCCACGCCCGGGTACCATCTTCACCCCGACCCTGATGGCCGCGGGTTCTGACCCGCGTGCAAAGTTTCAAGAGTTTTCGTGCACGTTAAGAGCCCCAAAAGTGCCCGAATAGTCGTAAGAAAAATAAAAGAGGAGAAAAAAAAAAAAATAATCCTAAGGAAAACAATAGGGCCTTCGCCTTTTCAAGGCTTGGGCCCTAATAATAATAATAATAATAAATAATCCTAAGGAAAACAATAGGGCCTTCGCCCTTTGGGCTTGGGCCCTAAAAAGTGAATAGGCTCAAGATGATAAGAGTAGAGGAGAAGAGACTAGAAGAAAGGGAGATTTAAAAAAAAGACAAAAAGTGAAAACAAGATTCAAGAGAAAAGTTGAGAAAAAAGGGTTGAGGTTAGTAAAGACGAGAAGTGAAGAGACAAGACAAAAAGAGAACAGTAGATGAGTATAGTATAGATGAGTAAAGAATATACATCAAGAGCAGATAAGAGACGAGAAGAGACGAGACGAGAAAAAGGGTTGAGATCAGTAAAGATGAGAAGTGAAGAGAAGACAAAAAGAGAACAGTTGACATGAGATGAGTATTGATGAGTAAAGAAGAGACATCATGAGCGGAGAAGAGATGAGACGAGACGAGAAAAGATGAGACAGAACAAGAGAAAAGATGAAAAAAAGGGTTGAGTGAGTAAAGACAAGAAGTTAAGAGACAAGACAAAAAGAGAACAGTTATAGATGAGTAAAGAAGAGACATCAAGAGAAGAGAAGACGCGAAGAGAAGAGAAGAGAAGGAACGAGGCAAGACAAGTAGAGAGGCGAGACGAGAAGAGCCCTAAACACAACATCAATTAAACCCTGAAGAAGGCTGGTTGTGCCGCTACGCGTGGGTTGTATTTTCCCCCACATGTTTTAATAATTTTTTCAATCATGATAGAGCCAGTTTAATAAAGGCTTTTTAATTTTCTAAAGAAGAGTGCCTTGGATTCCCTTTTCTACATGACATTGAACTCTCGACCCCAAAGAGCACCTTCTAATACTTTTTTTTTTAACTCCTTGAGCACCCTGGACTTTTTGTCTTTATCAATCAAACCAACCTCTCATCTCCATATTGCCCCAGTACGTGTCCAACAGGTGAAATAATTCACTCATAAACAGCCTGAGTGTGAATCTGCTTCCATCCCTCCAGATCAATATGTAATTAGGAATTCATTTAGCTGAGCATCAATCCCATATAACCCAAACATACACCAACACCATCTAAGTTCAATACTGAGAGCGAGGAGTAAACGTCTTGGCTCTGTAATGAGCAGCGTATGACTGTAATAACCATAATAACGCTGCTTGAATGAGCATTGAACAACTACACGGCAGGCACGCAATCCTTCTGAACGTGTGCAGATGTCAATGACGTTTAATTGATCCAATGTTGTTGTAATGTGAGGTGTTATTGCTGATGGCCAAAGGATTTTCATGGACTGTGTTGTGACTGTACTCCTCTATATCAGTCTAACGGTGAGACGCCGGCAGGTCACTGCTTTATGAAATGATCATGATCCTTCAGCCTGCGTCTTAGATGATTGAAAGAGAAGAAACGACTCCAGATAAAAGAATGCGCAACCGTAATGTTCAGTCATGCCAGAGGTTGTTGCCGCCGACACTGCGCTAAAAACTACGGCTATATTTTGAATGCTATACTGGAGTACTGCATACTACATATGTAGTAGGTGAAAAAATATGCAATGATAAATGCTGCATGATAAACATGCACTAGTATGCTACATGACCTCACCATGTTTGTTGCATGACTGGCACAATTTTTGCATCGCAATAATAATACTTTTTTTATTTTTTTTATTTACCATTTTTATTTTTAAGAAATAATGTATACATTCAATTATAAGTTAATACATTAATTATTACATTTCATTAAAATTATTTTCATAATTATACAAGAGGAATTTCTAACCAATTAAATACATATCTATTTTTTTTTTTTTTTACTTTTCTTTTTTAATTTGATTAATTTCCATGACTTTTCCAGACATTTCTTCAGGTTCATTCGTCACATGGAAGGTCAAGTCACATGCACTGCATCGTGGGATACAACATCTCACACATTGTGCTTTCAATGCATACAGAAAATGGACATACTGTGCACAGTATACAGTACATACAGCAGAAATAGAATGAGTAGTATGCTAGTCCAGCATATCAAGGATGGCCGTGCGTGTACATCAGAGAGAGAGAGAGAGAGAATGTTTCCCCAGCACGGATCAAACGCTGACCCCTGCTGTGAAGATCGTCTCTCTCCTGGAACGCCAGCCACAGCCATGCAAACCAGACCCAAGCCGAGAGCTCACACACACACACACACACTGCAGACACTCATCTATTGCATAATGTTAAATACGCTTACATTCTGCCCTTAAACATTGATCAGTGCTTGGATTCCCCAGCTCCCTCTTTCTCCCTATAATGAGTTAAATCCTAAAAGCGATTATGGATCCGTAGGAATGATCTCCGCTGAGCAACTGTTGGATCACTGATATTAAAACAGCCTTTGACCTCAAAGGAGTTCAGCCAATCAGATCATCTCCAGGATTAGTGTTCTCCATGGGCCAAGGAGATTAGTCCTCCTAAATCTGACTCTCGCTCCTCCTTTTTTTTTTTGGTCCCCTCCCAGTTTCAGGGTCCTGTACGCAGTCTAACTGGGCCATGAGAGACGTCTCTGGGTCTAATACCATTGCCGGAGAGACCGATACCAGACAGATGCTGTTTGCCTTCATAGTCTAAACACCAGCAGAATTAGTGATTCCTCATATGCTCAAAAACTTTCATTTTTTTCTCTTTTCAATCACATGGCGCACAGCAGCTGCTGATAATTAGAGGGACTTTGGCAAATTGCACTATTCTGAACTGAGGTATGAATACAGACCATCTCTCCTACTAGGAGCAGAATAATGCTACTCTACAAAAATAGACTTTTTTACAGTAAAAAATGAAACATTCTTGAAACAAGATTGAGCGTACAAGCAGCACAATAAACAAACAAACAACCATTCAAAAGCTTGGGGTCAGTCCAATTTTAATTTAAGGGATGGATATTTTTTCAGCAAGGATGCATTAAACTGATCAAAAGTGACCGTACAGACATTGATAATGTCACAGAATATTCTTAAAAAAAAATACTGCTCTTTTGAACTTTCTATTCATCAAAGAATCCTAAAAAAAACAAAATAAAAACGTATAAAGGTTTCCACAAAGACTATTAAGCAGCACAACTGTTTTCAACATTGATAATAATAAGAAATGCTTCTTGAGCAGTAAACGTGCATATTAGAATGATTTCTGAAGGATCACGTGACACTTAAAGGCACAATATGTAAGATTTTTTCGCCACAAGAGGGCGCAGTTTCCAACAATAACACAGGCGTAGGTTGATGACGCAGTGATGAGCTGAATGATGGGACTTGCTGTCAAGCTGATGGATCTAATAATGTTTATGGATGAGTGCAAACATTCATGTTTTTTAACATTACAGTGGTATGAAGCAGGGCGCGATTGCTAAAGAGAAAGATATCACACGCGAGTCCCGCGGATGTAAAGGAATAAGGACATTTAATTCTACCGAACCCGCAAGTGCTGGATTACTCACACAGGTCAGTTTATTATACGAATTAAACTTGTGAGGTAACGCAGCGCTGCTTCACTTGGTCTAACGTTACACTATCACACTAAACGGCATTTAAATGTGTGTTGAAAGTGATAATGTTATACTACGTGTTAGTTCGTTTGCTATAGGAAACTAGCAGTAACGTTAAGCTAGATCAACATTAGAATAACATACTGACCATATTTTAACATTTCATCATGTTGAGCTAACGTTATATAACATTGATTTGTTTATGTACATTTGCTCACCTGTCTAATAAAGCTGTCAAGTCGTGACTCGTGAAGCTCTGTCAAGTCCAAGTTAGTCGCGGACGCTAGCTCTCGGCATCTCTAAAACGCCACGCTGATATTGATCCTCATTTTAGCTCTCCTTGTTTGTCTCAAAGTCTGCTTGCCATGGTCTATGTTTGAAAGAAACAAGAACTGCGTGCCGCTAAACGTTACGCACTACGCAGTTGTCTACGTCTGTCGCCATGGTTACGTCATGGCTATGACAGTATGAGCGGAAACCGAGGATAGAGCGGATATTGCGTCATTGACAGGCGACATTTTTTTCCGGGACAGCCACTCATTTAAAATGGGAATTTCTCTGAAATAAAAAATCTTTGGAGACTTTTGGGATATTGTAAGTACACAACTGCAGGAAATATATCACAATGTGCAAGTGATTTTTGGATATTTTATAACAAAATTCTTACATATTGTACCTTTAAGAGTTATAATGCTGAAAATTCAGCTTTGCCATCACAGGATTAAATGACATTTTATATAAGATATACTCAAATATATTCAAATAGTAAACCGTTATTTTACGTTACAATAATCTGCTCTGGTGCGTCAATAAACCCCGAAGCCAATGTGTTGATCCGTAGAAACTTAAATGTCCCATCAAGATTTCTTATCTAATCTCCAAAGACCCATATAGCACCTTCAAGAATCCCCCCCCCCCCCCCCACCCACCCACCCCACACACACACACACACAAACACAAAAATGCTTCTTGATTTAAAAGGGTATCTAATGATGAACCTGCGCTGCAGATAACAATTTGAAAACCTTTATTATAAAGTATGTGCTAAGGAGGAGAAAACCAGTGCAGTGGAAGAGAGGCTAGAAGACTAATGAAAGCATGGTAGAAGGTGTCAGCAATCTCTCTCTCTCTCTCTCTCTCTCTCTCTCTCTCTCTCTCTCTCTCTCTCTCTCTCTCTCTGTCTGCCGCTCTATCAGAAACGGAAGGACGGACTCCATAGGGGCCGTGAGGAGTGAGAAATGAACAAATATGTGTGTGGAGCTGGAATTATAGCGAGCAGGAGAGAGAGATGTTAATTTCATTAAGAGAACACTGACTGTGAAAAAGCACTCGCTGTAGGGGAATATTAGCAGAGAGAGGAGAGAGAAAACGAGAGAATCTGAAATATACCATGGTACTGAATGATTAACATGCCGATACACCAAATTTGTTTCTCAAAAAAATAAAAAAAATAAAAAAGCAATAAAAATATCCTATTTAATATTTATTTATAATTTAATATTTATTTATAATTTAATATATATATATAAAGTATAAATAAATATACAATACTATATTTAAATATAGTACTATTTTTATAATATTTATTTTAAAATATGTAAAAAAATAATATGCTACAAAAAATAAAAATAATTAATATTTTAAAATAAATATTAAATAATTTAAGCATTAACTTAAAAATGCTTAAAAAATAATATCGAATATTTTAAAGGGGTCATGACATGGGATATTTTAAAGGTTGATGACAATTAAATTTGCAAATGTTTTGACATATAAGAGGTCTTTGTGACGTCACACGGGCAAATGCATTTGGATATGCCTGCCTCCAGAGCAAGACATCGACGAATAGTTTTACATCATCGCCCACCAGATGTGAGGCAAAAGCAAACAGAACTCATTATAATCACTGACGCTGTCTACACTGGATACAGTACATAGATGTTTGATTCTGTCGATAACCGGACAAATAGAAGACTGAAAAGAACGTTCGCTTTGGTGCGTCCCGTTTAAACAGCTCATTTGCTAATTTCTCTAGAGACTTCAGAAGGATACGAGCATCAGGAACAAGTGGATTGTTTATTTTTAAAGGAGTCATTGATCGAGTGGGCATTGATACTGTCTCCTTAAAGGAGGCCTTAAAGGAGCCGCCCCTTAAAAACGGATAATTTCAGACAGAGTTTTTTTTTTTTTTTCACATTTATAATTGTTTTTTAAGCAAAAAACGGAATTTACAATAAGTGAACCTCAAAGAACATATGAAAATAATTTAAAAATCCAGGTCATGACACCTTTAAAACGAGTTAATTTCAAATAATGCCAAGGTACAGTAGTAGCATGATACTTTCAGTAGTTTTTGCAGGTGAATTAATAAATACATAAGCTTGTCTGCACAACACAGCACGGTATGTTTGAGATTCGAATGGTGTCTGTATGACATGAGCTTTAATACAGCAGAAAGCCCCAGAGGACTGATGGAGGAATGTAATCCTGCCGTGCTGACGGCACGCTGCGCCGAAAAAAAATACAGCCCCATGCTGAACGAAGAGGCACAAATACCGCTCGCTTCGCCAATTATTTGTCCCTGTCCTGTCGGGAGTCATGTAAATTACTTTAAGTGCACTTTCCCAAGGGAGGTACGCCCGCCATTACAGTAATGATGGCAGCGTAGGGTTTACACAACAGCACAAAACCACTAAAAAATGACAAACTCTGTGCTGTTCTAGCAACATTCAATACAATATTTTAAAGCACAAAAGCATCTGAGGATTCTGCATTGAGAGATATACACATCTGGATGCAGTTGCACTAGTCCACCACCAGAGGGCAAACAACCTCTGTGCCATATGAGAATGATCCCTGTGATCTTTCCTAGACTTTTCAGAATATATTTCAAGAGTTATGGAGATTTTAGTCTTCAAATACACAAAACGCATCGCTTTACCACGAACTGTGTGTAAATATAAAGAGGGAACTTACATGTTATGCAGCACACACCAGCCACAGTGAGGATCTCCTGAGCTCAAACACTCTCCGCATGTGCCGTACTGCTCACACGACTCGATCGGCACCCGTGTGACCTAAACAACAAAGAAAATAAGGTTTTGAAAGAAAGAACAAACGGAGGACATTCATTCAATACAAGCTCTATCAGTCCATCCGATGGATATATGATATTGAGGTAACATTTGAAGTCATCAATTCTCGACCCATTTTATTTTGAGACTATGATGGACATGGAAGAGGAGGGAAACGCGAGGCAGGAAAGAGAAGAATCCAGATTAATCATCACCACATTTACTCCCAGAGGAACGTTTGGTTGCTCAGATATTGCTCTTGTATTAACATCTCTCAGATGTTTCTTCTATAAGTCTTTAGGAGCAATAAAAAATAGGCAAGTTAAATTATGTTACCCAGATAATATAGTTCTGGAAGAAAATGAGAAATATTTCAGAGACATTTAACGAGATTAACAATGTTTGAATGCAAATTTTGCAATCATGGCAAATGTGAGAACATTTTAACCACAAGGTCTATTTCTTCTAAGAAGCAGAAGACTTAAAATTAAGATATTAGTTCAGTACTGCCTCAGGGTTTCTATTTCATCTCCATTTCATCTCCCTGCGAGATGAAAGTGAGATCGCATTTGTGATGTCTATGAAAACCAAATGGCCAGTTTTCATGTTGGTGACAGTTGTGTATGTGGACAAGAACGTCTGGATGTTAACGTATACATGTGTTTCCTTTGAAATGCACAAGTCAAAGACAAACACGATTGCGTTCGTTGGTAAAACCTGTACTGTGTGTGTGTGTGTGTGTGTGTGTGTGTGCTAACAGAAACGGAGAGAACAGAGGAAACAGGACACAAACAGCTGTGCTACTGCCACTAAGAGGAATACCATCGACACACTGCTCTTCTGTGTCGCCCAGTGCATCTGTTCAACTAGGTATATGAACATGAACACACACACAAATGAGTTTTTTATATCTTTACGTAGACTTTACAAAGACGTAATGGTTTTTATACTGTACAAAATTCTAACCCCTTACACTAACCCTAGCCCTGAACCTACCCATCACAGAAAACCTTTTTCAAAAATCATCACTTGGTATGATTTATAAGCAGTTTTCATTGAAATTGTGTCCAAATTTTCACATTTTACTATCTTTGTGGGGGCATTTGGCCTCTCAATGTAGGTTAAACAAGAACACACACACCTGCTCAAACATACAGGAGGAAATGTGTACTTTAAGATATACATAATACATAATGTTCAGTGTAACATTGTGTAAACTGCTTATAATTGATACATTTCATAACATAAATCTAAATTAGGATATTTATAGACTTCTGTCTTTAAATAGAACCAATTATAAATACTATAGACTAACTCATACCCATACTGTTATGGGTGTGTGCAGTCAGGAAGCGTACAGAAGATGAAGATTCAGACACAAAGTTTACTTAATATAATCCAACAACAGGTAGTGATCCAAACAGGCAAGGGCAAATATACACACATGTAGGCATAACGGTGACGGGACAGGGAACTCAGGTTACATACTAAACAAGGAGATAAACTAGACACAGCTGAACCCAACTAACTAATGACAGTAACCATAGAAACGAGTGGCGGGAAATCTGAACTGAATGGTGACATACCAAAATGCTAACCCTGCACTTGCACAATAATAATAATATACTACTACTATGACAAAAAAAAAAAAAAATTAAAACAACACATTTTTTAAAATGTTGTTTAAAATAATAATAATATATAAAATAAAACATTAAAATATAAAAACATTCTTTGAAACATTAAATAAATACTTAGTTCAATTATAAATTGTTTTCACAAATGAAGACACACATACTGTATACACAAATAAAAGTGATCGTGTCGAGTTTGCCTCCAGAGTGAGTCTCAACTCAGAGACCATTAAAAAACAAATGTTTCATTTCTCAAAACCCAACAAGCAGCGTGTCTCTGGCAAACATTTGCTCTCTCTCACACACACACCTAGACAATCAAACACACCCGTAATACCTCAGAGATGAGTGCTAACCAGATACACACTCACACATGCCCACTACAACAGACTCAAGCTTTGCTTTGCTTTGCCTGCTGACCCACAATGCCCCTCTCCACTGCACTCACACAGCCTTCTGCTGCCCACTTGGCATGCTGGGATAGCGTCGCTGTGATGACCGGGCCACAGCTCTGTGATTTGTGCCTGTGCCTGTAATATCTCTTTTATCTATTGATGTATTTTCAGGGATTTGCTTTCATTGCCAGCGCTGGAGTCTGTGATGTCCTCCCTTGTCACTGAGGGGATTTTTTTAGGGTGCACCTGCATCCTATTAACACACACAAACAGTGTGAAATCATTGAGGATTTTGGGACGAATAGCATTTTTTCTTTCCATTTTGCTTAGCAGCATATCTGACTGAAAAGAATGGATGGTTTTGTGTGGTCAGGTGTGGTGCAGAGGAAGGACCAAACCAAAGCCTCAACTTCATACATTATTTCTAAACCAAAACAAAATTTGTTTGACGAATAAGACTGTGCCGGTTGCTGTTCAGAATTTGGGCACAGCATCAAGCTTTTCGACGGTTAGTCCTTGTGTTTTCTTTATTCTGACATTCGTGATGGGGTCAAAGGGTAGGATGAAGTGAGAGACAGTTTTAAGATGGATGAGTGGGCACACAGTGTGTGTTTAGTTAGAGGGGTGGAGAAACATGCAGGGTTCCCGCTGTGTGTGTGTGCGCGCTGTATGGCCGTGGTTAAATGTCATTAATGTGTGAGCGGCGGGGTCTGAAGGGGGTGGCCATCCACCTGTCCCTGCGACACACAGCTCCACAACAAAGACACTCATTCAACCTCCCGCTACCAGCATTGTTTCCACCGACACATGGCTGTGATCACACACATGCACAGTTGTGTTTATACATACGGTGTGACTTCGTGGCAAAAACCGAGAAGTGTCCCACAAGGATCCGTCCTGTTCCCTTTTTCATTTTCACCCAGCTCCCCCTCCCTCATTTCTCTTTATTTTTCACTCACTCGTTGCCCCAGGACAAACAGGTGGTCAAAAGTAATGAGTCCAGCACATCAGCGCTGCCGCCCAGCCTGACGACAAACAAGCCCACCAGGGGCTCCGCTCACAAAGCAACAACGGCCATACGACGCTGGTTCAACATGGGCAATAAGTCTCAATGTTACACAACACTGACTTAGAGCCAGACCAACAATCCAACAACCTTAGACTCAAAGAGACCAGATGATGCTGTCTTATGTCCAATGGTCACCAAATGCCTTTTCTGGAGTAACACTGAGATAGAAAAAGTGTTTGTATTGTATGAATAAATATGTAAGAAGTACAAACCCAGGCTCCACAATGCGATAGTGTTTTGAATAGCTGCCAGGGCATTACTACACAGTTGCCAAGGTGCTCTGAGTGGTTGCTAGGGCATTTGGGGTATTTTTAAGTATTTAAAAGAGCCCACCACCAAGTCTCTGATATTCTGCCCCCTGGATATGGCTTAGGTTCCTCCTTCAATGTAAGTCTATGGGTTTATTTTCACCAGTTTTATTAGTAGTCAGACAAAAATCTAAGTCTAAAAATAAAAAAATAAAAAAAAACACAGTAATATTGTGAAATAAAATATGATTAGAATTTAAAATAATGGTTTTCTATTTGAATATATTTTAGATCATTCTGATATGCTATTTTTTATCATCAATATTGGAAACAGTTGTGCAGTATTTTTTTTTAATAACCTGTGATACTTTTTGTCAGGATTCATTGATGAATAACAAATTAAAAAGAACAGCATTTATATAAAATAGAAATGTTTTTTCCCCTGTATTTTCAATCAAATAAATGCAGCAATGGTGAGCATAAGAAACTTCTTTCAAAAACATAAAAAAATAGTAATGTTTCCAAACTTTTGACCGGTACTGAGTATATATATACACTCACCGGCCACTTTATTAGGTACCCCATGCTAGTAACGGGTTGGACCCCCTTTTGCCTTCAGAACTGCCTCAATTCTTCGTGGCATGGATTCAACAAGGTGCTGGAAGCATTCCTCAGGGAGTTTGGTCCATATTGACATGATGGCATCACACAGTTGCCGCAGATTTGTCGGCTGCACATCCATGATGCGAATCTCCCGTTCCACCACATCCCAAAGATGCTCTATTGGGTTGAGATCTGGTGACTGTGGAGGCCATTTTAGTACAGTGAACTCATTGTCATGTTCAAGAAACCAATTTGAAATGATTAGAGCTTTGTGACATGGTGGAAGTAGCCATCAGAGGATGGGTACATGGTGGCCATAAAGGGATGGACATGGTCAGAAACAATGCTCAGGTAGGCTGTGGCATTTAAACGATGCCCAATTGGCACTAAGGGGCCTAAAGTGTGCCAGGAAAACATCCCCCACACCATTACACCACCACCACCAGCCTGCACAGTGGTAACAAGGCATGATGGTTCCATGTTCTCATTCTGTTTACGCCAAATTCTGACTCTAACATCTGAATGTCTCAACAGAAATCGAGACTCATCAGACCAGGCAACATTTTTCCAGTCTTCAACTGTTCAATTTTGGTGAGCTCTTGCAAATTGTAGCCTCTTTTTCCTATTTGTAGTGGAGATGAGTGGTACCCGGTGGAGTCTTCTGCTGTTGTAGCCCATCCGCCTCAAGGTTGTGCGTGTTGTGGCTTCACAAATGCTTTGCTGCATACCTCGGTTGTAACGAGTGGTTATTTCAGTCACTGTTGCCCTTCTATCAGCTCGAACCAGTCTGGCCATTCTCCTCTGACCTCTGGCATCAACAAGGCATTTCCGCCCACAGAACTGCCGCTCACTGGATGTTTTTTCTTTTTCGGACCATTCTCTGTAAACCCTAGAGATGGTTGTGCGTGAAAATCCCAGTAGATTAGCAGTTTCTGAAATACTCAGACCAGCCCTTCTGGCACCAACAATCATGCCACGTTCAAAGTCACTCAAATCAACTTTCTTCCCCATACTGATGCTCGGTTTGAACTGCAGGAGATTGTCTTGACCATGTCTACATGCCTAAATGCACTGAGTTGCCGCCATGTGATTGGCTGCTTAGAAATTAAGTGTTAACGAGCAGTTGGACAGGTGTACCTAATAAAGTGGCCGGTGAGTGTATATATGTGTGTGTGTGTGTGTGTGTGTGTGTGTGTGTTATATAGGCTATATGCAGTTTTAACCTGTTGTACCACTTTTAAACCCATACCCTAGAAATGGCATATCCAAACTAAAATAGATACAATTCATGAAGCCTCTGGAAAAATTATTATATAGGCTTACATGTGTAGTAAACTTTTTAAGAAAATAATTCATGAAACATTTTTTGCACAATTTAACGTATTATTTTTGTCTATAGCACAAACAGACAAGAATGACAAGAGTCCCAGCCCCAAATTAAAAATGTAATCAAAACAACATTGGACCATTGAATTTCATATAGACCAACATTCTTTTGTGTTCCACAGAAAAAAGAACATGTTTAGAACAACATGAGTAAATTATGACAGGATTTTAATTTTCTGAGTGAACTATCCCTGTAACCCTAGTATGAACAATAGTACTAGTGATGCCAGCCACGTAAGGAAGATCTGCAGCAGTGTCAAATGCTGACGGAGGGATCAGAGATGGGACAGCTGAACTGCAGGGTGACACAGCTGTCGCAGGTGCGCGTCCTCGTCTGCACACTTGGCAGGACCATGTCAAAGGAGAAGATGGAGACAGCGAGACTTTCAGACAGAAAGAGTGAGAGGGATAAAGGTGTTATGGGGGTTGCGGGCAGGCAACTGGAGCAGCTGTTGACCAGCACATGCTTTAGTCAGTCAACACAGTGGGACGCACAATGAAGCCTGTTCTCCCACTGAGAGGAGCTTGTGATTGTGTGTGTGTGAGTTTGAATGTTTTCTCATTAAAACTTGAGTTTAACCACAGAACATAAAAACGTGATTTTCATTTGGATAGATTTTCACTTTGATTAGTTTGCAAAAGAACAAAATATAAAGTATTAAGCAAGATCATACGTTACAGTGAATTTACCACAGTGAAGGGATGTTGGTAGGCATGATGCAAGCAGTGGCAACAGCAAAATGATAAAAGGCAGCAATGTTAAAAAAAAAAATGATTACATTTATTAATATTAATAACTATTTTACTGTGGTGGCTGTTTACAGCTATCAAGCAACATAAAGATCATTGTATTAAAGGTATTTATCGACATCAACTATTCAAATTTGCCTTTTCTTTCTCTGATTATTTTTTGGATGACTAAAAGGTGTGCAAGTTGACCTCTGACATCTGGTGGTGTTCAATTTATGCTTCAGTTTCTGGGTGTTTACTTGCAATTGACCTGTTGGCAAAATGCCTCAATGTAAATATTTGCAATATTTTGTACATGGTTTCTGCATAGAAATATTTGCCCAGCGGTCACTAATGCTGCCATATATTATCTTATATATATATATATATATATATATATATATATATATATATATATATATATATATATATATAAACTTAAAATGGCTAAATATTATGAAAATAATTATATATATGGGAAAATATGATGAGTTTATACAGTATTTAACAACTGATGTTTGTATCTCCACGTATATTGGCTATTTTACTTCCAAAGTGGCACATGCTATCCAAAAAATGATGCCAAATGATGAGAACATTCTAAAAAATTTAAAAAAACTTTCAAAGAAGTGGTCTCACAACCTTAAAACAAAATCCTCGAAAAAAACATTAGAATGCACCACAAACGCCATTAATCTCCACTTGCACTTGTGAACTTAAAGTATTAATAACAGCCAATTGGCTTAAAAGACAACTGTAGTTAGATTAGTGAGGAATTCTGGGTTCAGCCCAAACTCATGGTAGGACAGGGTGCGCGCCAACTCCTAATTTCCTCTTGAGCTCGGTAATTCTTCCACAGCTTAAAATGCTTCCAGGATGCTATCTGCTAATCTCTATCTGGCTTCAATACGATATTTTCCACTCGCTCTGAAGCTGGCCAAGAATCGCCTGGAGACAAGACATTTAGAAGAAAAGAAGACAGTTGGCACCGAATTCTTGTCTTATTCAAAAACAACAGTCTTCCAAGTCAAGCTTGTAACCTCTAAAGAACCTCAGCTGCTGTAATCCAGACCCCAGACGTTATAATTACAACCCAACGGCTGATCTTAGACCTGTGCTTGGGACAGTATGGGCTATTAGTTCATTAGTTCTCTTTTCCATAGTCCTCAGAACATCCTCGCTGTCACATGCACCTGTCTGACGAATGGAGAGAGTGATATAGAATGAAAGAGATGAACGGTCTGAGGTTAATGATTAAGAGTAGAAACATGGAGAGAAGAATGGAGAGAGGGGTTAGAATGAGACTGAAAGTATATGAGGGTAAACTGAGGGTAAAGGAAATCCTGTTCTTGTTTAGCCAGACTTGATTATCAGCATACTGAACAGTCTGATCAACATTACAGCTTGTTCTGGCCAAGAACTGCTGATTGGCAGGAATAAAACTGCCTGAACAATGCATTGACCTTTTTTTTTTTTTTTTTTTTTTGCATGATGTTATAAGTTCCAATGGATTTTGGATTAAAGACAGATCAAAAATGTCTTGGAACTTATGTACAAAAGAGAGAGTGTTTATTGTTGTCGGGACACGTCTGAAAAGATTCATCTAATGGAAATATATAGGATATCTTTTTTTGTACTTTATCTTTTACTGTATTTTTATTTAGCCTAGGTGAGCATATGATAACATAAAAATATTACCAACCCCAAACTTTTAAACTGTAGTGTAAACATCTAATGACTAGGCAAGGCATGAAATGAAACTCTTGAATATCTCTCAATACAAAAGCCTCATTCCTGCAGCCTTGGAACTAAATATGATTTAATCAAAATAATCACAGACTGATTAAAACCTACACATGCACACTGACTCCTTTTTTTTGTATGAAAGCTCATAATTGTGTGTGCAGTACAGAACAGAAGGTCCGAGAAGGGTGGGCTTTCCATCTGAGCTGAAACTAAAGAAATCCAGAAGCCTCTCATGTACAAATACTGTATCCAGATGTTCACGTACAAACACATGCACACTCAAAAGGTTCATGAAATCCACATCGCGGTTGCCATAGAGACCAGTCCAGGCATTGACCCCCTACCCCTTTCCTGGAGTGGGCCGTAAACAGCTGGTACCTCTGGGACACGCTGCCACACACACACACACACATTCATTTTTAATGTGAGATACTGAGCACTGCACCCACAGCAATGAGATCCATCGATCATGTCCCCTCTGACACACACACACACACACACACACACAGTGCAATAATCTCACTGACACATAAATCCATCGGCGCTCATGGAAAATCAGAGAAAAACAGCATGTTCATGTGTGTATGTGTGATTCATTATCCGCCTACACGCATAAATCATACATATTCCTTAAATACACACAGGGAAATTAACATAAACACTTCCATAATTAATTAAAGACCATGAAAAGCTTCAACAACGTTTTATTTTTATATTGACATATTTACTTTTGAAACAGGATATTTGAGCGAGACATATTATATCTGATTTGACAAAATTCTGTGGAGCAGGATAACATCATCAATGTTTTTGCTCTGTATTATTAGAGGACTTGTTGGAATGTGTAAATGTTTATTTTAAAAATACAATTCTGCAGGCAGAACAATTTTTTAAATAAATGAAGACTTTATACAGATGCATTAAATTGATCAAAAGTGAGACAATCAAAATGTTACAAAAGATTTCTATTGCAAATAAATGCTGTTCTTTTGAACTTTCTATTCATCAAAGATTCCCGGAAAACAAATTCTGCAAAAATACTAATAATAATAGTAATAGTAATAATAGTAACATTGTTTTCAACATTGATAATAAATGTTTCTTGAGCAGCAACTGTATTTTGGATCATAAGAGACTTTTCAAAAACATAAAAAGTCTTACGCTAAAAGAGAATTATATTCATTTTATCAACGTTTAGTGGTGCACTACTAGCATATAGCAAGTTTCAAAGCTAACCAACATGTAATAAAAGCTATTAACTTAAATTTTGATTTCTTCATGGGGTCTTTTTACATTTAGACACTCAATTTACACAAAGTCAAGTCAAACACACACCTCAGTCTTAAGCACAAATTCTCTGGTGATAAATTCATGCATGGCTAAGCTGAGGGCAACAATTGACTGACTCTTATCCGTCCTGCTCAATGTCTCTGTGGAGTCGAGCGGCCAACAAACTCTCAGACGTGAGACTAATCTGACCCCTCTAATCCCAGCAGATACCAACCAACACACACATCTGCACAGATAAACACACTAATCAATGAAGAAAGATGCTATTTGCAGCCACATTGAGTACACGGGGGCTAACAGGGTCATGCTAACCAGCCAAACCTGCCAAACACACAATTCGTCCCAACGGCAGTCGCTTTCAGAAAGCCATATTATATATTCAGCAAACCCACTCGAACTGCAGCGCAATAAAACATTCACACGTGTGAAGTGTAAGTTACTACACACACACACACACATGTACAATTGCTTTGTTTGCACAACTCTTCCAGCCCTTTTCACTGACATCTCACTAACACTCACGAACGCATGTGTGTGTGTGTGTGTGTGTGTGTGTGGGTTGAAAACTCAATCAAAGCATTCTTGTTTGCGCGAAGAGGCCTCTCAGCAAGACTCCAACGTTCTGTAGGAGAAATGGCATGATAGAGTGAGCGAGCGAGAGAGAGTAGATAAGTTCATCAAAGTACATGAAGACAATGGCTAAAGCAAGCATCACTATTATCACTGCTCATATTTAGTGTTGATGAATGAGAATGATACTGTACCTTAACTTGTAAGGTTTATCAAAGAGATGTATAGCCTACTATTACTTTTCTAAGTGATTGGACTTACAATTTTAACCCGGCACACAATAAAACTGACAAAGAATTTTGAGAAAAGATTTGAGAACTGAACCCATAATGTTCACATTGCTAGCAGTATACTCTACTAGCTAAGCTAATATACCAGATAACTTTGTTAATAGAGGGATCTAAGTCAAATCTAGGTACCAGAGCTTTCCTAAATCGAGTGCCATAGCGCCCACACAGTTTTTCAGCAATCTTGGTTTCAGAAGTATTTTTTTCGCATATGGATTTTAAAGTCTTTAATTGTTAGAAGCCATGTACTAAACCAACCAGCAACAAGGTAAATCACAACATTAGAGTTAATTGAAAATCATACAAAAAGACAGGTACAAGACTGTGTACTTGATGGTAAATAATTACAATACCATGAAGCACTGCAAGTGACAATCTAATTAAAAACAATGGATAAATATAAAGCTAATGATTTTTAAAGATAAATATATTTATATTTTAGGCACTCATCGAGAACTGATTTTTTTGGCGTGATTTGCTTGACGCAATTCTAATGATTAGTGGAGATTTTTTTGCATAATTATGGGTTATGTAGTTTCTGTTGAACATGATTATTTAAAAAAAAAAAAAAGGTGAAAATAATGCGGGCTGATTGCTTCAACAATATTATATAACATCAATTATCAACCTCACAGTGGGTCTGTCTTTAAAGGTTTAGAAGTTATCGTTTAAAATCAAGCCTCCCATGGAGACAATGAATGGGATTTTTACTTTTAGAACCTGACTGTTGCACTCTATAGTGCTCTACCACCTAGCAATCACTCATAATACCCTTAGCAACATGCTAAGAATCCTTCAGATTAGCATAGCAATGCGCTAACAAGCAGCCAAAGCAATCTAGCATCATGGCTGCGAGTTCTGCGTGGACAGGCACTAACATTTTCATCAGAAAATGTAAGAAACATATTTTACGGTTAAAATATAGACACAGCAGAATAGCACAACTGATTAGGAACTATATTAAAGGCAAAAGCGCAGCATGTGCGCTCATGGGGTGACCTTTGAAATCCCTCTCCACTCAGAACTTAAATGTCATATGGACTTTTTACTGTCCGACAGAATAATACACATAAATCAAAATGAGATAACCTCCCAGCTAGCTAGCTAACAATATTACACAGAAACAGTATTAGTATTAGCTTAGCTTTAGACTATTTCCGGAACACAGCGGATTTCAAAAAGCATTAGAGAGTTGTTAGCCAAAAATCAATGGTTATTTCTGAGTGATACATCCTGTCTGATTGTGTTTTAGATGAAATGTGAAGGCTCTTAACCTCCGTGTTTGAACAGAGCTTTGAGCCTCCTCAGCGAACCGTTTCTTTCCCATCAGAGCTATTTGTGTAACGGATTTGGCCTGAAAGTGTAGATTTAGCTCGACTGAAGCATCTCGACGCTTCAGCACCAGAGGGGCTATGCAAGTCTGCTATAAAAAGCTTCTGCAAGCCTCTACCATGTTAAATCTCATTCAGCGTACAGACACAACTTCTCTGAGGGACGTGTTCCTACTGTGAATGCACATCGGAAAGCTGACACACGGGTCTCACAGTGGAGCAACGTCACAGAGCTCATGCTCAGTTGCTCAGTAAAACCCCCCAAAATATGATTTAGACAGCTTTACAACTCAGGTAACACACTTTTTAACTAAATAACCATGATTAAAATGCTAAAGGTTTAGCTGGTTAGCATTTAGCTTACTTCAGTCCCAACTTGCAATTTACACAAAACAATTTATAAGGGATAGTTCATCCAAAAATTAACATTCTGTCATCATTTATCCACCCTTATGTTGTTGAAAACCTGTATAACTTCTGTCACAAATACAAAAATATTTTTTTTTGAGTTTTTGAAAAAAGTTTTTTTTCAGAGTTTTGTTTACGCAGTGAAAGTCAATGGGGTCAAAAACAACACTTTCATTTTATGAAAAAACTTTTCAAACAACATCTTTTCATCCCACAGAAGAAAGTCACAGGTTTCTACAACATAAGAATGAGTAAATGATGACATAATTTCATTTTGGGTTGAATTATCCCATTTGATGCATTTCATATTTTGCTAACAGCAGTTGTAAAAATTCAGATAGCACACGAAAAAATGAACGCACTTTCAGTGAACTGGGGTAGAGTTTACGGGAAATGCATGCGGGCTGTAAAAGGGTTAGCGGGACAGACAGCGAGAGAGACAAAGGAGGAGTGGAGTAATAGAGAGGTAGACTGGACCTGAGATACGGAGCTGGAAACTGCAGCCAGTCGATATAGAGGGAGTGCATCAATAATGTATGACTGAAATCCTCTCACCGGGGCCGGTGAGGAGAGGGGCCGCATGTGTGTGTGTGTTTGCCACATTATTCCACCATGACTCGCACAGATGTACAAAATCTCTGTCAGAGCTGACAAAATAGTGATCCACACCGCCTCACCTGACAACAGTAGTATCCGCATACTGTGACACTAATGAGAGGAAGGTGCACAGGCGGCCTACGTTTGCCTCTTCGTGGAGCGCAGCGCCCGGGCGCAGCTGTCGGGAGGGCCTGGAGCCCCCTCTGGGAGACGCCGGTAAAGCCCTGTAACCTGTCTGTCCGTCAGCCTGTCAATTAGCCCCAGACACCCCCTCTACAATGTGCCAGGCAGGAACAGGTCTTGAACTTTCTCTAGGTAGGGGGCATTAGCTCATGGTCCTGGTCAAAACCCAACTGTCAGATAAGCTAACTGATGAGACCTACAAATGTCATTACCCTCCTCCATCTGTAACACCACATTCAGACACAGAACAATACTTTAGGAATCAAACACGTTATCTAATATAGCCACCAGTAATTTCGTTGATGCGATTCCCATTGATTGTGTAGAACAAAGATGGAGAGGTTTTAATAAAACACAACAGTGGCTAGTATTAAATCCAGATCTCAGAGCACCAGTACGGTGGTCTCTAAACTGATCATTCAGTTCGAACTGACAGCAGGCAGAAGCTGAGCTACTGTCTGAGGAGTGAATAATTCAGCTGTCAAAGCTCAGAGCAACAGGCTGAGGGTCGTCTCCCTCACACACACACACACACACACACACACACACACACACACACACACACACACACACACACACACACGTTCAAGCAGTGGTGTATAGCAGCAGGGGAGATGATAGGGGCCTTATTGATTTCAAGAAAGCAGCCAGACAGTGGGTCGCTCTGACCCGGGGCTGCATAATAATCCAGGTTTGATTATGTGAAATTAGAGAGTGTCACAGTGTGACTGCATGAGGGCTTCTTTTGTTAGCCGAAGACAAAAGACATCAAAATTCCACACTTGATTTCAGCACAAACTGTGTATTGTGGTTTATACCCCTTTCCATGGCCCCCCCCCCCCCCGCATTTGTGGAAATCTCTAGCGTGTGTGTTTGTGTGTTGCATGCGTGTGTATATACAGATGGCGGGTTTGGATGCACCCCACTGCTCTCTTGGCTGCTCTGCAGGCGTATGCTCAGCGTGATCGGCTGGCCAGGTTTGGGGAGAAGGGGGGAAACACCATGATGGCTCAGGTGGCCCAGTCTGGTACCAGTCATATCATAAACAAGATTCTTCCATTCGGCCGCGAGCCCACTGCGGACCTGTGAAAAACCAATTTTGCAGACGCAACTGATGCCCCATCCTCCAATTCACTCAACAGATCATGAGGCGGTTGTATGATAGAGACATGTCCCAATTTCTTTCCCTCCTCCAGGACAGCCAAGGAGGGGGTAGATGAGCTCTAGCAAAGGAACCCTAAAACACCACCGCAAGAAATAATGGGCCCTCACTTTGTAGAAAAACGTGAAAGAAAACACATGCGGTTCAATTCGGCTCATTTAATCCAGCCGCTCTGACAGTACCCTTCTGCGACGATGTCGAAGAGAAAGTCACGAAAATATTCCGGTAATGAGCCGTGGCTGTCTTTGGGTCTCATTTTGTACATCCAGCCAGCACAGTGAGAGGCAAATGTGGCTCGTTTTTATTTGACTGGATGGATCTGCACCAATCACCGTAAGCTTCTGGCTTATAGCAAATACAAAACGTATTTCTTTACCTTATGGTTTTAGAACACGGTTTCCTTGTATTAGTTGCCTGCCATTTGCTGTGCCTGTTCCATCAAAACAAACTTTAGAGACAAATTTCATTCAATTGTTTTGGGGCCCATCAAAAATGCCACTGAATATTCAAGATTTGGGGGAACTAAATGTAAAAGTTATGAAAAATGTTAATTAAAAAGCCCCAAATCACTTCATCCTTACTTAATCCCTATTTTTCGTACTTTTCTCCAAAAAATAATTAAATCACAAAAAAATAAGTACATTTTATGAAGTAAAATAGTGCAAGATGTTAAGGTCCAGATTTACTAACAGCTTCCAGCAGCGCAAATGCGTGTACACAGTTATTTTTCCGGCTGACCTTATTGCATATTTATTTGTAGGAGTTTCCATTTTAGACGCAAAATGTATGGGTATTTGCGCCATTATTTAATGCCCCAAAAAAGCATGTCTTAAACCTGACTCTACTTTGCGTTGCTTTTGGTAGATTGCGTTGATCATTATGGAAATGATCCGCTTGAATCTGTGTTCTTTAATGTGCACATTGTCAGTAAATCACCCGCAGAACTTTTCACTCCCATTGGCACTTTTATGAAATCGCGTTAATTTGCCCTGTTTAGTTGTTTTTGTTTCCTGTGTTAAGCATAAACCTTGCTAAATTGTGTCAGTTTTATGTTTAGAACAAGAAAAAATATGAACAAGTAACTTAGTAAAGTTACTACAAATAATATATATGCTAAACAATTAAAATGGATGAATAAACAAATATATAAATCATCATCATCATAATCCTAATACAAATAATATTTAATGTATACATTCATTTTATTTATTTAAAATGTATTATTATTAATAAATAAATCATTTTAATAATAATTATTAAAATTAATGACAACAATAAGGATATATACTGTATATAAATTGAAATGTAAAATTTTTATAGTAAATAAAGGGTGTCCTTGTAATACTACCCGCTTCAAATCAGCCATGTGTTTGGTGCACACCTGCCACACAAGTAATACTTCAATAGCCTCAAAAATCCTTACAGGTCCAGGGCAATCTTCATTCAATCCTTTATGAAATTTCCTTCCCAACATTCATCACTGTCTCCGGCATCTATCGCCCACCAGTGTGCCTCTCGCTCCCTGTTGAGTTCTGTCAGCATTGTGCCAGCGCACCACTCGAGACTGACATCCATCACCCACTCGGCGTACGCTCGCTGCATTAGTATTATCACCCTGATGGTAATTCACTGTGCATCACACGCTCTGAACGGATATAATTGAAGACAGTGCTTCTGTCAATAACTTACACATCTAACTCTAGAGAGCAGGTCATGGAGCGGGAATGGGAAACCTGACGATGCGAAACCCGGCCTTATTAAGTGAGTCCAAGACCATATGAGTATTATTAACATATCAAAGGTTTGTACTGACATTAGAGACCGAGCATGCGTCTCAGAGTGTGTCCCTCAAGAGTAAATGACACAAACATGAAGTGTGCAAGATGCATCCATCAGTACGGCTACTAGTGCTGACAGCTCTCGCAAAATGATCTTCACAGGAGGACAGATTCAGAGCTGCTAGATTGATTCTTTTCACTGTTGGCCGGCAACGGTGCGTTAGGACAGACATCAGAGCTGCTCTTCCGACACATGCGGTACCCCGAAAAAGGCCGAACCTGCCACTACCGCTGAGTAACCCAGAAAAAACAATCACCTCACGCCGTGCAGGGTGTTTACAATTGCATCTGAGCCATTAGCAACCCAGACAAAGAGCATATGCAGCTCTGGCAGCGCCCGTGTTGGTGGGATGGCAAGCAGGGGTGGGCTTCACCCCAGACCCGGCCAGGACCGGCCGCTAAACCTGCAGAGGTGCTCAGGAGGGGATGCGCTCGATCTACAGGGGGCTTCATTTACAGCCTCTCGCCACTAAACAAGAGGAGGAGTGCTGGGCCCACTGTGACATTCAGCAGGGATACATTGACAGGATCTGTCTGGAAGCACGCAGACACATTATGGGCTGGCACAGCCTGAGACTCCACTCAAATTTGGGCAGATGTAATCGATAAAAGAAGGACAGGGGTTTTGTTATTCCGGTATCTCCGAAGCGAAGGCTTTAAAAAGCTTGGACTCGATTAATGAGAAGTATCTCGGAATCGCTGCCAGACACCAGATCAAGCCAAATGAGGACGGAAATACAAAGAACCTGTTTTGAAAGAGACATGGAAATGGTGAAGTCAATAGCCTCTGCAACATAACAAGTCCATTATTAGTTAGCCAAAATACAAACAAATGTATTATCCTGATAGCCAACACATTTATTATCCTCACAAAGAGAAATTTAGCTAAAGATATATATATATATGAAATGCATTAGCAAAACAAAGAGGGATATATAGAAATCAGTCATAAATATATTTACCATCTTCTAAAATAATGTTGTTGTTGTTGTTGTTGCTGTTGTAATTGATTGTAAGACAACAATTAGGGGCTGGTAATGTTGTAGCAATTTAAGAAAATGTATTTGGTTTCATATTTCTGTTACAACATCATAATATTATTTGGTTATGTCTTGGTTTAATTCAATTTGTTAATTAAGAAAATATAGAAAATTGAATACGTCATAAAGGGCGTGGAAAAATTTATTGAATGGGAATACGTCAGAGACGATTTTTGACCACTTCATAAGTTTCTTTGTAGTATTTAATTGATATCTTAATTTCAAGCGATATTTTGTTGATCACTTATTTTGGATTTAAATAAATAAGAAGAAAAACAAACAACGCCTGGTGGAATGAAGCGCGTAACCAAACACAAGCCCACTACCGTGCTTCAGTGGCCTTGAGAAAAAGCCCGAAACAAGTACATCTAACAACAAAATTTACTCTAAAAGCATTAACCAATGTTGTTGTGCCTTCAGGTTCCTTACATTCCTCAAGACAAAGAAGCCCTGAAATACTGTATAGAGAAAGATACGGTTGTTTTCCACCACACCGACAGGGAACAAAGTCATTTCTTAGACAGAGAGAGAAAAAGACAGAGCGAGTCACACGGCACTGCCTTCGTCAATTAGACAGCTAGCGCTAATGATAATATGCTAGCAGAGTTTCTTGACAGAACTGAGCCTGATTACTTGAACTGGAAGTCACTTCTCCATGAGACTCCTTTTTTTGTTTAATTAGGCTTGTAAATGATTATTACAATTAAAGCCTGCAATTAGGAGACTGAAGCGGCATTATTAGTGATGTGACGGATGTCAGGGAGACCTCTTGGTGTGGTTGGGCACGCACAAAAGCTACGGCATTATGCAGTCATGTGCTGACAGCTCGAATGACTGTTGATATGCTAGAACATTTTAATTGCAGATGGTTTTATCTTGCTATCCTCACGTCTGATCCCTGCGACAACAGTGCAGTTGCTTGAAAGTGTTCATTTCAGTGACTCTATAGGAAAAAAAATCAAGTTTGTCTCAGATATTTCTCCTAAAAATCCTTTAGAGAAATACAACAGAACCAAATGATAGTATACTTGATGTACTTCTGGGATATGATGAGTCAAAATTGAGAATTTGGTTTGAGAAGCATGGGAGATCTCTTTCTTGTCTTGCTTTAATTTCTAGGAAAATGTTATTGCTGAGAAGTTGCTATTTCAAAGATCTGGAGACTTGATTGTTCTTCTCAGAAATTCTTCATTTAAGTATCAACTAGATGCTTCTAAAACTTTGAAAAAATAGACACAAATGAGCAATGAGATGATTCTGAGATATAGATAGTTCAAACTGAGAATTTAGTGTGAGATGTATCTCTTGCTTTAATCTCTGGGAAAATAAAATTGCTCAAAAGTTCAATATCTGGAGATACTTCAAATAATTTAAGTATCAACTTTGCCTCAGATTATCATAAATCTCCTTAAGGGAAATAAAGATCAGACACAAATGAGAAATGAGATGATTCTGAGAAACAAGTTAAAACTGAGAATATAGTGTGACAACCATGCAATCTCTTATATAAAACAAGGACGAGTTTTTGCTCAGAAGTTTCAGAGCTCTGGAGACTTGATTGTGATTCTCAGAAATGTTTCATTACTCTTTAGGAGTTTTAGGAGAAATATCTGAGACCAAATTGATCCATTAACGTAACGTTTCTGAGAATCACAAAGTTTCCAGAGCTTTGATACAAAAACATCCGAGCGATGTAAGCATCTACTGTATTTAGGCAGTTGCTACTTCAATGAAACATTGCTACGAAACATCTAGTAAGAAAGGGATTTCCTATGCTTGTCAAAAACAAATTTCTCAGTTTTGACTTCTAATATCTGAGAATGTCTTATGTTTCATTTGAGTCAGTTTTACTTCTCCTAAGGAGGATTATCTGAGCCAAAGTTGATACTTACATGAAAAATATCTGAGAATCACAATTAAGTCTTGAACTATGAAACCTCTGAGCAACAGAATGTTCCTATAGAGATAAAGACAAAACAAACTCCTTACATCACAGAAGCATCTTATGTCTCATTATCTTCTGCCTCAGATGTTTCTCTTAACACACTTAGAAAAAAACTGAAATAAATTAGACACTTCTGACATCCAAGCAGTTAAAACTGATACATTTGTTGCTTTAATCTCATTCGATCGCTGACGTTGCTCTTTCATAGATCATTTGAACTTTTCCAGCACTCTTTTTGGACGTTTTTTCACAAAACAGCAGGGAACGTGTTTAGCCACTCATCACCGCTAATGCTTGTCAAGCCGTTTTACGCTATCGACATCTCTCATTGGGTGGTCCGACTCGAGATTGATGCACAACAGAAAGATTGCAAAGCCGAATGCACCCTCTTACCTCTGCCGCTCTCAACCACGGTTCTGCTTACTAGCCGCGTTATGCTGCGCCCCCACAGAGCCACCGCTCTCTTAACAAGGCATCAACGGCCCCAAAACAAGCCACGCAAGCAGATCTCAGATATACACCACCTCATTTGAGACTATTAAATCAACACCGCACTGAAAGCCCCTTAGAGGCTTGTGAGACAGCAACAAGCATTCAGCAGGTACAGACAGTGCCGATAGCGCCTGCCTCCACTCTTAATAACAACCAGCATGACACTGGCTTGTCTTCGTTCGCTGTACTAAATCTAGGACTAGCCTGATGGGTCAGAGGGCGACATGGGGTACAAACGGGCTGTTTACTAACAAAAACAAAAAACTTTCACCTCAAGGTCCAAATTCTCAGCTGAACAACAGCCGCTGCTAGTTCGCCGAGCAGCAGAGCAAATTATTTATTGACAGCGCAGCTTCCATTGAGGGTGGAAAAAAACGGAGGGACGGAGGGCAAGAGAAAGCACCTTGAAGCCGATGCGTATTTTAATTAAACACTTGATTGGGGCCGACAAGAGTTTTGCTATCAAATAATGAGGTTAGGACTGGCCAATGGTTCTTGTGCAGCAAACCTGATTAGTGCAAATCCTCGCTTAAGTCAATTAGCAATGCATGAATGCAAGAGGAGGGATGCATTTCATGTGATTGGTGACTGCCCCACATTGAGGGTTCATTCTAGTCTTGAAGGAGTATCTGTAAGGGTGAATAGCAATGGTGACCATATACAATTGACCTTTAGGTTGACCCTGGCAGTTTGATACACAACACCAGGTCAGGCGCTGACCCGAAGACCGCAATATACGCGGCGTTCAGGCATAAAGCCTCCTGGTGTCTGGAGAGAGTGCGAGATTGGAACCGGCTTTCAGAGAATGAGTCGGCTAAATAGCTTCATCAATAACGCTGGACGCGGGACGTATCGACAGGGGCATTTATCCTGATCTGTCCCTCTGTCAATAGCAAGTGAAGCAGTCACGTTGACACTTAAACGTGTACCTTATCATTGGAATTGATTCCCCTACCTGTACTTTCTATCGCGCAGCAGTGACCCCCTAAAATTTTTAGATAACAGACAATAGTATCAATCAGTCCTGCAATTGTGCTAGCAAGATAGTATACTTGCAAGATTGAATTGCTAATCAAAAAGAATGATTGACAATAGCAAAATGCACATCACTGTTCATTTAATGGCCTGCAGATGTCAAGCAGTCCTAAAGCCCTCTGTGTGGCATCAATGATCTTTTGCTATCATGTGTCACAGACTAGCATTGTCCAAGTTCATAAAAACACAAGCATGGATTTCATGACGTGGATATTGCATCTGACCCCAAACCAAAATATATATATTACATTTGAACTACAATATATATATATGTATTTATATACACACACACACACACACACACACACACACAGCAAGTTAATTTCATAAACTAGTTTGCTTAATTTGTTAGCATTAGCTACAGTAATGCATTAGATGAACTAACAATAAACAAAAGGATTTTTAAATAATTGTATCTCCAGTAATTTCATAAACTAGTCGTTTAGTGACAAGCAACAAAAAAGTTAATGCATTAGATATCGTGAACTAACAATAAACAACAGGATTTTTACAGCATTTATTAAGCTTGGCTAATGTTAATTTATAAATATAGTAGGCCAGGTTTATTTATATAGCATATTTCATACACAATGGTTATTCAATTTTGTGAATTGAAGTGAACAGTAAAATAATTTAATAAAAAATACAAAATAATCAAATGTACAATTTCTGTGCTGTTTTTTATTGTTAATTCATATTTGTTAATGCATTAACATTTATTTATATAACTTTGCGATGTTAAAATGTTTTATTATGTTACATTTACCATTACATGTAAATTTAAATAAATAATACAATTAAAACCATCCTGATCAGAATAATAAATAATGTAAAAGTGCTGTTCATGATGGCTGTTGCCTTAACCTACTGTGATGAAAACAGATATATACGCAATAATGGATAAGCTGGACTGGTCCAATTTCTCATGAATACAATGGATCTCATTTCTCATTCTTTATGCTTAAAAAAAGAACATTTTCATTCTTCCCCGTCAATTACCGTGGCAGCTACAGTTAATCTAAGTCTTTGTCCAGGGCAGCATGAATGACAGTGATTGGTGGATAGAGGGGAGAAAAGAGGTCGCTGGTCAAGACACTCTCCTTGTTCCCATTTTTTAGCAAGAGCAGCTGCACTTTCACAGGGTGACCAGGGGTCAAGGCAATGCTAGGGGGCATCTGAGGCTGAGAAGGCACTTTTTATTGGCAATTTTGCTTGAACTTTGGGCACAATTCCTCAGTTTAGCTCATTGTTAGCTGAGCTAGTCAATAACGGAAAAACAGCCAAACAGAATTCCAGGCTCCGGGTCTTTTCCTGTGCATTGTGTATAAGAATCAGGAGCTGTGCGCACACACTTCTGTTAAGTGAATATTAATGCTGCTTTGTTCTCATTAATCACATCCTCTGCTCTGTTGATTTCCTGTTAGCCCTTTCATCATATATACCCCCATCCCCCTAACCATGCCACAGTCACCCAAACGCTGACATCCAGACACATGCGCACACATTTACAGAACGCCACACACACAGACACAGAGACACCAGTGGCTGTCGGCCAACTCAATCTGCATGCAGGATGAGGGCCAGATCAAACCAAACAAAGACAAACAAGAGACTCGAAAGGCACCAGGCGTAAATCACAGGCTAGATGTGGTTTCTTGAGGGCACTATCTGCGCAGACAGTATTTCACTTAGTTGACATTTGACTATTTGCATAAATGTAGGCTTCGGAGAATAATAGAAATGCTAATAAAATTGGGCGATACCCTTTTTATATGTATGCATCTATGTATAGTTCAGTCATGAAACTCTAGAGGGCGCAGGCTGAGAGGTCCTTTACACGCAATCTACAAGCAATTACATCATTACCGCATGACACAAGCTGATTGGCCTCTGTTGATCCTGCAGCCAATGAGATTGCTTTCTCAACATTTAAATAGTCTGGTTCATTGTTTGCTGTAAGCTAGTCATGCAGCTTGTTTTTAGAGTTCCCCTGAAACCCTCTACCTCCCACAGCTCCACCTGCCTAGATCTGCTACGAGATTTATCTGTCTATTTATGCAGCAGCAGCATATCTTACATCTCACAGCACCATGTATGTGTATCTAGTAGCACTAGCAAATCCATACTGCTGTCAGGGGCTGGGCTGTTCAGACCTTTAGCCTCAGCATTATAAAATACATTATATTATTATTATTATTATTTTTGTGAGTCGTTTGCCACTAATGAGTTGTTAAAAGTTTTATTGCATGACTGATTAAATTGTAAAACGACAATCGGGCAACAAAACACTGACAATCTATTTCCATACACTTATTTTATCCTAAAAAACATAAAACTTAGAAGTGTCACTTAGAAGTTGGTGATATACAGTACATTAAATTAAATTCTAAATAACTAAAATGTCACTAATGTATACAGTGGATTTTTTTCCCACTGTATACACTGTTTTTTCCACTATATCCAAGCTACTTAAAAATGTTACAAATTACACTATCCCTATTTGGAGAAATGTAACATTCAATCACAAATGCCTCCATTTGCAATGGCTCTAAATTTGGCTAGGTCAGCGCTGAACGTGGAGACAATCTTCAGCTAGATAATGGAAGAAGAAGAGTGTTATTTTAGGAGCTGGCTGGAAATGGACTGTAGAAGAGAGGAGAGGGCCTCTAAACAATCTTACTCCGGGTGAAAAATCCCATTTCCCTGCGTTTGATAACCACACAGTTCATTTCCTACACATTTCCCAGACAAAGGTAGTGCAGGCCTAGAGTGTCTCTCTGTGCGCGTGTGTGTGAGTGAGAGAGAGATCAAAACGGTTAATACATGCAAATGACTCGAAGTACAGTATGTGTGTGCGCCAAAGGAGGCTAAGGCTACGCAAAGACATAGAGCAAATAATCGGGTTCTTCAAGACGGGGAAAAAGGGAAGCCATGCATGGATTTTAAATTTCACAGCTGAGCACTTGGGAGAGAAACTGCCAGGGTGGAAATGCGGAGGCTCCTTTATTTGGTTGATGATCTCGGTTACGTCGCTTTTATGAGCTGAGGTGGGGAGGCGAGAGAAGGGGCCGAGGATAAGGAGCAGATCTTGGAATCCCAAGTTCAGCCTGAACGTTTGCGGCTATATGAATGACAGCAACACATGCAGAGAATCTGGTTTGGTTGTGAAAGTCAACACTTCATTCACAAGCTTCTCCACGTTAGTCACGGCATTGGAAATGTCATGCCACTCTTAATAGTGGGCGTGGGATGGACAACGTCAGATCAATCTCAAGTCGGGTTTCTAAGGCCAACTCACAAAATCAAACTACTGTGCAAAGCTTCAGAGGACGGCACTGATGACTCATAATGCATGTTTAAAAAAGAGGCATTTCCCAACAGACATGTTCACATCTTATTACGTGCTTTTGAAGCTATGCTTTCATTGCTCTAAATGGATGCTTGGTGGGTTTTGACCTATGGCCTCAGCAGCGCTGATAATTAAATGAATAAATGATTCACTGTGAATCGTTCACCACTAATGCGGTGGGAGTTAATAACAATTTTATTGTGCGACTGATTAAACGACCAATCAAAATAGTGACAATCTATTCTCAAGCCCTCTCCTGCCTGATTGAAAAATAATTGTCACACTGTTGTGCCATTTCAGTTATCTTCATCAGGTCTTTCAATTAAAGGTAGAGCAAAAGGTGCTTTATTCATAGATTTATAGTGAATAGAAATAGAAAATAGAAAGTGTTGTACAATCATCTTACCATTTAAAAATGTCTTTGTTTTTTTAGTTGTGTGTGCTGATATGCAAAAAGGCAAGTCAGACAAACCTGGCAGGCAATATTTCTTTCCTCCTCGCAGTTTGCATAAGGGATTGGTTTACACGCTTCGATGAGAGCGAGACCAGGGCCGTAGCGTTTGCTGGAGTTGGTTACATGTGTTGGATTTGCATATGGCAGCAGGTGTGGCTTTGCTTGTGCACAGGCCTCATTTGATTGTGAGGTCGTACAGATGACACTTAAGCACTGTTCCAAAAACCAGAGAGCTCAGCTCAAACGTTCATCCCAATATGTGTGTATATTTCATTTAGAATACATGCAATACACTATAATATAAAGTCCAGTCTATCTATCCATCCATCCATCCATCCATCCATCCATCCGTGTTTGTTTGTGTGTGTGTGTGTGTGTGTGTGTGAGCTGTAGTGTGTGTGAGCAGTAGTGTGTGTACTTACAAATTGTAGTTTACGGCAATTACTGATTTTCAAATTACAAGACAAAAATGTTAGTTAGTTACATAATCTATTACATTACACATTTAAGTATACTGTAACATAATCTGACTACTTTGATTACTTTTAGATTACTTTTGACCTAACTCATTTATCACATTGATTGGAATAGGATAATCTTGTACCATATTGATATCAAAATACAAAGAAAAAGAAGTTACAACTCTATCTATATCCATCTATCTATCCATCTATCTATCCATCTATCTATCCATCTATCCATCTATCCATCTATCCATCTATCCATCTATCCATCTATCTATCTATCTATCTATCTATCTATCTATCTATCTATCTATCTATCTATCTATCCATCCATCCATCCATCCATCCATCCATCCATCCATCTATCTATCTATCTATCTATCTATCTATCTATCTATCTATCTATCTATCTATCTATCTATCTGTGTTTGTGTGTGTGTCAGAGAGAGAGAGAGCACTATATGCAAAGTTGCCTATGTAGAGTGTACCAATTCAGTCACTATTCAGATCCAGGATGCCGTCAATGCAGCACACTGGGTTTTCAAACAGAGACTCCCACTCGCATGGCAGCAGTTTGCCAGAGAGCTGACAAGTAAAGACTGTTTGCAGTCAGTTAGAATGTAAAACCTAGATGAGATATTTTTGAAACAGTCTTTGACACACATTTAGCAAATGTGCATGACATCGCTAAGTCTCCATGTCTCTTTCAACGACTCCCTGTTTTGTTTCCCTCGCTCGCCACTCTCTCCCCTCTGTCTCTGTAAAGCTGTTATCAGCTGAAACAGCTCTGACCTTTCATAGCTGTTAGCCTCTGGCTCCCTTCCCCAGCCAAACAGCCACAGCACTTTATCACAAGACTATGAATTACCACAGAAAGGACACCATCTCGCCGCCTGCGTGATCTAAGACTGTAGACGCTCCTGCTCTGCTCTGAACGCTCTTTCTTCCAAGCCCTTCATAGACATACTGTAAACATGTTTGACATAACCTGTATTTTTTGACTGCTCTGGTTGTGGACTGCCTTTGGTCTGTCTGGAGCTCATTTGTCTTTCAGTTTCACCATATTGCACTAACCAATAACTACGGACCATTAACATGGTATTCGTACATATACACTGAGACAATGAGCCCTAAAGTCTATGCATGTGTGTATACGTATATATGTGGTGTGTGTGTGTGTGTGTGTTTCTTTTTATCTCAGTGTGAGGCAATCCGTTTCTAGACTATTTGTGTGCATGTGAGGGATGGCTATGCATTTGGAATGAGCTGTATTTATGAGTCTTTGAGAAAATGCACAATATATGGCATCATAGAAAAGAATTATAGATGCCAAATGGGAATGGCGGTAGTGTGAAACGTTTGTGGGTAAAGATGGAGTGTCTGTGCGTGTGTGCGTCTGTGCATAAAGTTAAATTACATGCTGGTTTGAGCATGTTTGAATGCTAACCGCATATCCACTGCTGCCCAGGGTGTCTGATGCATGCATGCATGTATGTAAATATCTATGATTATAATAAATCTATCTATCTGTACCCACATATCCATTTGTACTGCATTCTTCACATTAATCACAAGCCTTATTAAACATAACCATTGTTTAGTCACAAAAAAGGGTGCAACTACATTTAAAACGACATAAAATAATATTCGCAACGCATTTAAGTTTCATAATGTGGAAAATAATATAGGACAGGACTTGATTTTATCAATTACTAGATGACTAGATCATGACAAAGTAAAAAAATGCTATAATATTACTAAGTGATGCACAATATATCTGGATGATATATCGATTCAGCCAATTTTTTATTCTTCCCTTTTTTTTTACCAGTATCAATAGTTTTCACCTATTTTTACATTTTTTGCTGTCATTTAGAAAAAAATAAAATGATATATATATATATATATATATATATATATATATATATATATATATATATATATATATATATATATACACTACCGTTCAAAAGTTTGGGGTCGGTACGATTTTAAATACTTTTAAAAGAATTCTCTTCTGCTAACTATGGCTGCGCTTATTTGATTAAAAATACAACAAAAATCAGTTATAGTATTAAATATTATTCCAGTGTAAATCAGCTGTTTTCTGTGTGAATATATAGTAAAGTGTAATTTATTCTTGTGATCAAAGCTGAATTTTCAGCATCACCAGTGTCAGTGTCTTCAGTGTCAAATGATCCTTCACAAATCAGTATAATATGAGGATTTGATGCTCAAGAAACATTTATTATTATTATCAATGTTGAAACAGTTGTTGGTCTGTCAGTTGTACATTTTTTTTTTTTTTTTTTTGGATTCTTTGATGAATAGGAAGTTCAAAAGACTTTTGTAACATTATAAATGTCTTTACTGTCACTTTCGATCAAATTAATTATTCCTTGATAAATAAAAGTATTGATTTCTTTCCTCCAAAAAATTTAAATAAAATTCTCACTGACCCCAAACTTTTGAACGGTAGTGTATATATATATATATATACACACAGTATATATATATATAAGTTATACATGCTTCATACAGTATTCACTTAAGCATCACAAAAATTCACTTTCCATTCAAAACAAAATAATGCTTTTTTTATATATATATTTTTAAAATATAGATTTTCAGGCCATTTACTGGTTATTAGAAGTACAATTAAAATAATTATTGGCTTTTTGTATCGGCCAGAATATTTATATTGTGCATTTATTCTATTATTGGCCAATATTTCAGTTACATGAAATATTATGTTCAATTATAACATATTCAGTACAATAGTATATGTATCCAAATATCACGGTATTACCATCTGTCCTATTTTTGTGAATGACAGCAGGACAGAGATACGAAGAATAGCCATGTGCCTTTAATCTGCCATTTTGACTCCTCTTAGCCAGTAAACATTTAGACAGTATCCTACACATCCTCCCCACAGAGCTGCAATAACTACTCTAGTTCAGCCATTTTGGCTCCATTTTCATTAAATTACACCCAAAACGTGACAACGGTAAGCTCCACTCCGCCATGACGGCTCTGTTTCCTGCTAGCATAAGAGCTTGTGCTGAAAGGTGAATGCTAATCCTGCTGCTCTGTGAAGTGTGAAGCGTGACTACGCCGACTGACTCCTCAAACAGCGGCGTGCTGGGGTGACGGAGGCCGTGCGGTCTTTAGCAACATTTTTTTGTTCCTCTCAGCCCAACAAGAGAACGTCTCACACCTGCATCCTGAATATTAACACAACTCACAGAAGATACGGGCAGGCGTTATGAAGAGAAATACCTCCGAGAGCAATTCAACCCGAGTCAGACTGAAAAGAGCTCATTGAGCTCAGCGATGCCTCTCAACGTGGTCGTTTAATAAGCTGTAATATTGAATTAATCACCTGAAACACTTAAAACAGGACAAAAGTGGGTGAAGAAATGATGGAACGTGCTGATAGCTCTTTTACGACGGGATCGGTTTGAATTACTGCATGAGAGGGACGAATCTTTTGAGGTTGCAGCGAACACGATTCCCTAAAGACTATTCAGCACTAGTGAAGAGATACACAGGAATTTATATACACGGCCTTATCCCAAACAGCAACATTTGTTTGCCATAAGAGAACTGGGGATTTCAAATATGAATATGAATATGATTCCCCAAATATGATGATCCCACTTCCAAAAATATAAATAAAAAAGGCAGCTATAATTTTTTCATGTATAAAGGCTCATTTATACTATGTGAGACAAATATAAGAGTCATATAAAAAAATTAATAAACTGAAAATAAATATTTTGGTAAAATACTTGAAAACCCCTGAACCATATAACTAGTTAAGAGCAATATAAAGTACAATTTAAAATAGACTCATCCCTCAGTTTATAAAACAAACCAAAATTTCAATGGAAGTCCGTATATATTTGGTAATTGACAGAATACCGTAGATGTTGTCAATAGAGTTTTAACTTGTATTTAACTCTAAATATTTTTAGATTTACTGAAACCTTATCTTTAAAAATATAGCATGTGTGTGTATTAACAAGAAAGAAAGAGAAAAAGCAGATGATGCAAGGGCCTGGAACTCAAGCCACAAAGTTGATAAAATGCTGGGGTCACTTCAACGTGGCTGATAAGTGTGACAGGGTGTGTGTGTGTAGACAGGGTGTGTGCTGACTCAAGTCTCCTTCTCTTTCTCCTCCCTTTTCCCTCTCATCTGCTGCTATGCGTGATGCCCAGTGGGGCTGACCCAGCGGGCCGCCCGTGTACAGATATGATGTGAACCTGTCCGCCCACTGTGCATTAAACCACGTCTCTCATTACCCCGTTCCACTGCCCACGTGTATCCCAAGAGGAGATATCAACCCTCTACAACGGATGCTAAAAAAAGCCTGGAGACGTAAGCAACCGGCCTGGTCATCCATCTCTTAGCACAGTGAGCAGAGACAGTATTGTTTCCTTTCCTTCTCTTTAGAGACTGTCTCTCTCTTTTTCTTCCTTTCATCTCTTTATTTTATAGTCTGAAATAGGGTTGGGCGGTATGATGGTATATATTTGTCAAGGCAAAAAATGTGTAGAGATTCTGCTATGCTGCAGTGTATCCATTTAAAAATCTGGCATCACGCAGAAAATATTATTAATAAAGCGAATCAAAATTAACTCTGCTGCATTAAACTAGTCAAACTGATTTACTTCATAATTTTTGGTTATTTTACAACACCCCCAACCACTGCACAAATCATCCAATAGCATTTATAATGTTTCACCATCTTGAGACTTTTTAACTCTTTTGATATATAATGTGAATCAACATTACTACAAAAAAAACATTTAAATTTCAGTAAAAAACAACAACTATAGCCTATGGAAGACTGTTTTTGCCTCAGAGTAAAAACGAAAGAAGGTAATTGTGAGATAAGTTTAAAATAAGAAAAAACTGTCACATTGAGGAGAGATAAAATGTCAAATCGTCTTAAATAAAGTCGCATTGTGAGATAAAAGCTGCAAATGTGAGAAAAAAGGTGCAAAAAACCAGAAATTATGTCATATTGTGAGAATAGTCACACTAAGGTATGTTTCCATCCACCTGTTTTTATATCCATTTTTGGATATCGAAATGAAAAATACCAAGATACACATCAAATCTAAAATTGTGCATAAAAATGTGCTCAAGTGAGGCAGATATATTTTTTATCCAATAAGAAGACATAACTAAGCACAAACGGTGGAAACACATTTAGGGCATAAATTCCCTCAACTGCACAACACAAAACTCATGTGACTTTGGCTCACCGGTGGATGTGATTGGATAACTAACCAGTGGACCAATTTCAATGCACAGCATCTCAAGTGTTTGTTTGATCATTCTGAAATGCCTGAGCCAAAGTCTGTCATCAGAATGATTTAAAACCATCTCACATGATTGCGTTCCCAAACACCAGCAACCCGAACACAAGATAGCATGACAGGGTTTATTGTGTTTCGTCATTTATGATGCAGGAAAGAAGAGCAACTGTAACTTCCCCGATTGCAGCAACTTCCATTTTTATTACAGGTGTTTTGTGCCAATTTTATTTATCTCTTGAACACGATGAAAACGCTGCTTTATCCACAAATGTTTTATGCGGTACTCCAATTTTGCAAATAAGTGAAATTCGCAACTTTGGGTGGAAACATAGATACTGTGAGATATAAAGTAGCAATTGAGAAATAACTTCACAATTACCCTTTTTTGACTCAGAGGCCAAGTGTTTTCCATAATATCTTGATGTATAGAGTTACCGTGATATAAAATGACTCATACCGCCCACCTCTACTCTGCAATGCATCCCATGGGAAGTGTTGTGTGTATTGATATTATGTGAGCAGGGTCTCTCTCCATCTCTCTCTCTCTCTCTCTTCATTATGCTGTCAAGAGAGGGTGACCTTGTTCTCTCTCCATCTTTCCTTCTTCAGCTGTCCCTCCATCACTCTCTCCTTCACTGACACAGCTACTCTACCCTCTTCCCATTTCTCTCTTTCATTAGTGGATGCTGTCACGTTCTCTCCGTCCTACAGCTGTTATGGATGGAAGAAAGAAGCAGAGAGGGGAGAGCATATACATGCATATATTCAGACCTGTCTCTCCGACATGACGTAGATGAAGCTGTTGTCCAGGGAAAAGGCCATGTCTCTGAGAACAGGGCTTCCATCTTTGATCACCGGCAGAGTTTCATACTGGACGCCACCTTGAGGAGGACCGTCAACCCGAATCTAAGACAAAAAAGAAGAAAACATGCGATCATTAGCAGAAATTAACCACTTGTCTTACATTTTCACCATGTGAGAATTTGGCTTACAAGATTTTCCCCCCAAAAAACATTTTTTCAACATTTCAAGGCAAAATTGCAATTAGTGTGTTACTATTCAATATTATTATTATTAAATTGTTCTCTCTCTATATATATAATTGTATTGCTTATAATTATTCTAAATAGGACAAGAACAATTTAATAATTCTATATAATTATAGATTATATATATAATATGAAAAGTAACACACACTAACACACACTAATATATATATATATATATATATATATATATATATATATATATATATATATATATATATATTCACACACACACATAGTTAGGTAAATGTATAATATTTTGTATAAGTAATAATGAATAATAATATATATATATTTTTTTTTTATAAACACATTATATTACATACAATAATATTAAAAATAATTAAAATATTTTATATAAGATTACAAGTATACAATATTTTAGCTATACAAAATATATTAGTACCTTTTTTGGTGTCAAATAAAATACAAATATTTATACAATATTTAATCTTTTCTACAATCTATTTTATATAGATTAAAGCGGTTCTGGTCAGGTCAAAGGTCATCAAAAAACGATAAAATAATAATTGACGTCACAGGTCTCCTCCCACCGCATTCACCCGTCCCAAAAGACAATTGAAAGCCCGGGACACACACCGCGGCTGTCCTGCATGGAGTTTGATCGGGGTTAGTCCAAGGTCATGTGTCTGTCTACTACTGCTTTACAATAGAGCAGACGAGGAGGCTGAGGACGACCCTAACAAAGACCAGGAGAATGAAGATCATTCAACGAAACCAATCAAAGGCTACGGTTATGATTACTGCCAAATCTATAACCAAAACAGTTGTCATTCTCTGCAGTCTTTCTCAACACAATTCTGGCCAAGAGTAGAGGGAAGAAGAAAAAAAAAGCCCTGTTCAAGCATTACTCCACTCCAGTGAATGTAAAAACCATCTGTGAGCGGCAGACTCCCAATCCACTAAACTGACATTTACAGCACACAACGGTAAATGTGTTCATACATAAAACATGTCAGCCAGTCAACAAGACCCGCCTCCTTTTGCTCGGCCGAGCATGACCCTGATACGACCTGGTGCGCACCGAGGGGACCTTATGTCATGGAGAACTGTGTGTCCAGTAGTCCGCGGAGGGCACTTTGAAGAACATACTTCATTTGCAGTCAGGAAGTGGGTCTGGCATTCTGGTTGTAGAAGTAAATGTTGTGTTCACTGGTCCTACGGGGGACTATAAAGCAATCAGACATGGACACCGCAGTAGGTTCTGTGGATGTAACTGTAAAAGTGATGGGAGGCATGCACAGTTTTAAAGGACTAGTATATTTTGGCGGATAGAAAAACTAACCCCTGTTATATAATGTATACTTCACACACTTTGTTATGGTGCTTGCATTGAAAAGCCATTAAAATGATCTATAAAATGTATATAATTGGAAGTACAGACGAAGATGATCCCAGCTCTAAAGTGGCAGGCTACATGTACAATTACTTCAGCTACACTGACCCAGAATGCATTTGGAAATGGATTGAATATTTTCACTTTTTCCCCGACCACTGATCTGTCAGTCACCTGGCTTGAGTCTCGTTCTGTCATCATTGTTCTCTCTGCCTAATGTTTGTCTTCTCCTTACAACCTTCTGAAACATTTGCTCATTACTTTTTCATTATTGGCACATTCTTTTCTCTCTCTCCCTCGTTCCCATATGCACATTATAGATGGCTGCCGTCCCTTTGGCTCCAGTGTAAGTGCAGCTGTCTTTCTCAGAGCCCACGCAGAACTACTCCCGACAATCACATATCATTCTGTGTGTTCTGTGTTGAGTGCGTGTGCACACCTATTTTAAATAAGGATGTGCATTTTATATGTGCTTGTGTATTAGATTTCCATGTCAATCAGCACTGACAATCATTTCCCTTATATATGCATGCTACACTGTCTCTTTCTGTTTCAAATATTCATTTTGCATGTTCATTTATAGGCGTTCTATGTACAAGTAGCTCTTTATGTGTATTTGCATGTGTGTTTGTATTTGTATGAGGGACTTCTGAGACCGTCGTCGGTCCCTTCCAGCTGCACGTTCATGCCAAGAGGATGCTTTTGATGTGAGAATGTAAGCGTGCAACAACAAAAGTGCTTGAAGAGAAACCAGAAACAAATTCTCTTGCTGTTTAACATGATAACATACTGCAAAACACTCTTTCCCACACTGTACATGTGCGCTTTATACATAGATACGTGCACCCACATCTGAAACAACCTTTAGGGTACCTCGTTCTGAATGCATCCCATTTCAGATTATTCACGTTAGCTAACTCTTCTCGAACTAGAAACGTACTGAATACAAATCAAAAGATCCACATCCACAGAACACTCCCACCACTAGAGGGATACTCGACTCTGTTTACATCTAAAAGTCTTTAATAAAGCACAACTCAATCTTTCTTTAAAGCGATTACATGACAGAGTAGACGAAAGAGAAGAACTGTAAGAGGGTAATTTAATTCCAACACAAAGCACTGAAACATAAACCTGCTCAAAGAAATTCAGCAACAATATTTACTCTCATCTATTTTAGCCATAACCTCTAAACCACATTTAAGCATGAATGATCAAAGCAGAAAAATGATCATAAAGAAACCTGTATGTGTTTCCCATATGTATTCTCCCCCCCCCCCCCCCCCCCCCCAATGATTTTTTTGCAATGAAAAGCAAAGTAAAGCACGGACCTCAAGAATATTGTTTCCAAACGCTGTGGGACCTGTGCACAATGGATGTCCTTGTTTAAACATGTGTGTGCATGGGAGCGCAAGGGAGTCAGAGACCGAACTCAGACTGACAGAGCAATCTGTCCCGTGGCCTATCTCAGATCTTCCGTAATCCATTTTAAATGTGTAGGCTCACGCAGTATGTCGAGACACACAGAAAGAGAGAGAGAGAGAGTGAGAGAGAGAGAGACTCTGCCACCTGAACACACTGAATCCAATTACACTAAAGGGGATTCCTCAAAATTGTCTGCTCTCACAGGTCAAATGTCAGTGCTTATCCAGTAAGGAAGGGGGTAACGCTAACTGAAAGGGTTAACTGTCAAAATAAGGCCAACCTGACCCTCAACTTCTCCCAGATTCGACTCACTAGTAACAGACAGAAGGATTCAAACACAATAGCTCTGTTCTATAACTTAGTGAGCTTCCTTGCTGTCAACTGCCCATCAATTTCTATACATCATTAATTCATTAATCATTCCTTTACCATAGTTAATGAAGATGGATGGATGGATACGGATAGACAGAACGATACACAGAACTACAGATAGATAGACAGACAGACAGACAGAATGATAGATCGATCAAGATGGATAGACAGACCGATACACAGAACGACGGACAGACGGATAGATAAATAGACAGAAAGATACACAGAACGACAGACAGAACGACAGACAGACAGAGCGACAGACAGACAGACAGACAGACAGACAGACAGATAGATAGATAGATAGATAGATAGATAGATAGATAGATAGATAGATAGATAGATAGATAGATAGATAGATAGATAGATAGATAGATAGATAGATAGATAGATAGATAGATAGAGATTTCTCTTCTCGTATAGGGTGGGATGTGGAGCGATATTTCAGGTCCGTTGGATGCAGCAGTATTTCTCTCTCTCTCTCTCTCTCTCTCTCTCTCTCTCTCTCTCTCTCTCTCTCTGCTCTTGGAGAGATTTTTCTGAGCCCCAGTCCGCCTGGATAACACATCTAATCCATCACCTGTGTCAGCTTGAAGAATTCTGGTGTCAGCAAGCCCTCTCTCCCTTTCTTTCTCTCTCTCTCTCTCTCTCTCTCTGTCTTCTGACGGTTTCTATCAGTTGAAAAGAGGCTCTTTTGTTCCCGCTGCTGTAGTACAACACTATCTCCCATAACGCATGTGTTACAGCAACAGACTGCTAGGGCCGTGTGTCACTTTCCATCCAGACGCATTTGAGCACTTAAGCAGATCTCAACCTCTCAGGGACGGAGAGAGAAAGCGAGAGAACGGGAGAGAGTGGACAGTTTCATTCTGACTATGATGTTTAGCTATTTGCATGACTCAAAATTTATTTTACCACACCTGGACATCAATAAAAATTAGCACCAATGAAAATGCATATTTACTAAGTTTTCCAGTAAAAATATCACGAAAACTCAATTTTTTTTTGAAAAGCAAAACTCCATAAGATATTGAAACAAATACATTCAAAAAAGCCAATTTGTATTTCCATTTGGCGATTTGCATTTGTTCATTTTGGACCCTCACAATAGATTTCTGGTTGTGTTAAGTTGAACTAAACAACATAGGGAACATTGGAGAAAGTTTCATTAGTCTGTTATTTCATACTCTATGCGAAGTTCATTATGCAAATAACACCATAACATCATAAACTAAATATATGCACTCGTGTGATATACGCTATACTGGCAAAACATATGCATAGTAAGTAAGCACCTAATCATAATGTCTTATTAAACCTAAACTTTGCTTTATAATGTGTGAATATTTCTTTAACATTCTTTAATGAGTTTTCACTGTTGCTAACCAACTTCCTAAGTCCCATTACTTTTGTCACTAACTTCTAACTTATGGTTTTCATTAAACACACTCCAATAAAGCACGCAAAAAAGTTTAAGAAGCAGTCATTAAAAAATGCATAAAGTCAACCACGATTCTATACATATTCATGTCTATGGATAGTCAGGTCATTACATACATTCTCAACTCTGCCAGGCTTTAAATATAATCTGTAAAAGCAATTACTACCAATATCTGCACAGCTGAGTGTGAACTTATTAAGTATGATCCTGAAAGTAACTTCACAGGAAGTAAGCCACATTATCCATAAACAACAAACATAGGGCCCTATTTTAACGATCTGAAACGCAAGTGTCAAAGCGTAAAGCGCAAGTAACTTTGTGGGCAGGATCCCGGCGCTGTTGCTATTGTACCAGCGGGATAAATGCCTCTTGCGCCTGGCGCAAATCTAAAAGGGGTTGGCCTGAAGTAGCTTCATTATTCATAGGTGTGGTTTGGGCGTAACGTGAAATAAACCAATCAGAGCGTCATCTCACATTCCCTTTAAGAGCAGGTGCGCATGTTCTAAAGCGGATTCCTATTATAACGGCGGATTTGCCAGGCGCGCGCCAGGAGCGGTTCACAGCCGAGGAGAGCAGCGTTCTCGTCAGAGAAGTGACATTGGGGATGGAGAAACCCACCCAAATTAACTTCTGTTAAACAGGCGTATGATAATTTGGGTAAATGTGTAAGCTACATGCTTTTATAATAAATTGTCTATCTATCTATCTATCTATCTATCTATCTATCTATCTATCTATCTATCTATCTATCTATCTATCTATCTATCTATCTATCTATCTATCTATCTATCGTAATAATGTATGATTTGCAAAAATGAAAACTGCTGCTTAGATGAGAGAATCAACGTGTATGCGCGTTGTGCACACGCTACATTGATTATGGCCAAGCATGCGGCCTTAAAATAGCATAATGAACAACGCGCAACGCGCCACTGACTTTAGACTAGTTTTTTTCTGGTCAGTGGCGCAATTGTTTTATAGAACAGCAAAATAGCATGAGGGAAAGTTTGCGCTGGAACACGCCTCCTCTTTGCGCTGAACCGCCCCGGGGAGCGCAAGTGTATTTCTTAGTTAACCGACGTGTGTCTGTGGAGGGAAAAGTCCGCTTTGCGCGGGTGCAAAATAGGAATGATACATGCGTCAGTGTACAAAGTCATTTGCGCCGAGTGCAAGATAGGGCCCATAGTGTGTCAAAGACCGTAAAGCCTAAAAATGTATAGCGTGCCATCATAACAGAGGGAAAATCCCCCAGCAGTGATCGGGTCATAAACATAACTAGGTCAGTTTTAATCGCATGACTTTTTGCCAGATGAAACAAAAGTACCTGAAGCGCTTTAAATACTTCAAACTCTGAACATCATGTCATACATAAACTTCCTAAGAATTACACAGCTTTGATATTACCTGACCTAAGTTTAAAACCCACACAACTTGGAGTCAGCTTTTTTCTTGCTGGTTACAGAAACCACATCTCAATAATGAGTGGCTGTGGTAAAACATGATCAAAAATATCCCTAATTATCCAAAAATGCCAACACGCAGACTCGTAGCTACGACCAGCCGGCTATATTTAGAGCAGTTTTAAAACGACAGAACCACCGCCAGACTGGTGGATTGTGTCCAAGTGAGCTCATTGAAAGCTAAAACTAATGTTGAACTAGTGGTTATATTGTGTTTTTCTGCACTTAATTGGCCCGAAGTGTTCTGCATTAAGATTTATTATGCAGTTGAATTCCACGCTGAGGTTTCCTCTCTCTCACAGAGTTTCGTAGATGGTATGTTGGACCTTTTGTAGTACAGAAAGCAGCTCCTAAATTCAGAAATCTTACAAGATTAAAGAGAATCAACAATGAGACAAAGATGAGCTTGGGACAAGACAAATAGTGTTTAGAATTTTTGTTCCAGCCTCTATTATGGATTTTTACCATAATCTCATGGCTTTATCCATGTTCACTGGACCTGTGGAGAACCTAGATCAACCTACGGTACGGTAAGGGAACAAATGAAGTGTTCTGCTCTGGAGAGCTGGCAGAGTGTTTACTATACGATTGTGTGTCCCATTAATTGTGTGCGGAGGAGAAACAATGTAAATTATACGGCCCCTCTTGTTTGCATCGCTTCAGCGAGTATCAAAGCAGCATAAAAAGTGCATGTTAAAATAAACTACAGACAAATTAGTATGCACCATTAAAAACCAAGAATCTATTTCTCAGAATTGCATTTCAATTGTGGGTCAAAGTCAGAATTGTGTGATATAAAGTCGCAATTGCATATTATAAAGTCAGAATTGCATGATATAAAGTCAAAATTGCGTGATATAATGGCAATTCCGGATTATAAAGTCAGAATCGCATGATATAGTTGTAATTGCGAGTTATAAAGTCAGAATTGTGTGATATAATGGCAATTGCAAGTTATTAAGTCAGAATTGTGAGATATAAACTTGCAACTCAGAATTGGACTTTATAACTCACAATTGTGAGTATATATCTCGCAATTATGAGAAAAAAGGCAGAATTGTGAGATAAAAAGTCGCAACTATCTTTTAAATTGTTTTATTCCGTGCCGAAAGCAAGCTTCCATACATTTAAAAAAAATTAATAATTCTATACATCTACATACACACAACAACTTTTATAAGATAAGCCTTAAGCACCAAATCAGAACCTGTCAAATGAGTTGCAGACACAGTGGGGGTCCAGTAAAAAAAGGAAGTCAAATCTCAGTAGGGTGTTCGGGATAAGAACTGATCAGAGAAACCAAAACCACCCTAAGCAACAACACAATTATTAGAGATAGCTGAGCGGCTCAGAACCACTGTTGTAAAATTAATATATATAGGTGCACAATTAACTCACACACTATCAAAGCAACTTCAAAAACATTTGTTGTAACGCCAAATCATGAGCATGAGCATAATGCGTCTCTCTGTCTCGCTTTCTACCCATTTGAGTGCTTACAGTGGATGATGGAGTGAATAAAATCTAAAGTTGCTGGGTGAAAGAAAAACAGAGAAAGGGAAAGCAATGCAAAGCAGTTCAAATTTCTCCCCTAGAGAACAACCCTATTGTGTTGCAAGTTACCAGGCTGTAATTTGACATAAAAGCAGGGACGGACTCGGACTAAAAAACGGCCCTGGACTTTGACTAGGCCCGGCCCAAAGCAATCGGTGCGCGGAAACTCGACAACAACAACAATAACGCCTGCCATGAGTGTCACTTTAACTGTGGCACATGATACTATACCATCCAAATTATAGCTAACAGCATATTATACAATCTATTCCATTCTGTCTTAAAATGAATTTATTACTTAATAATCTTAATTAGTTTATGCAGTAATTAATCTTAGCTACTGCGCAAATAATAACACCACATCTAAATGAAAATACACCATTACAAATGTAACTTCTGTATTCAAAATCTTCAAAGTTTGTAAGCATTAACTGTAACATTACCAACATTTTTAAAAGTAAAAGCACAACATATTTCTTAATATTAGCAACTGCATGTGGCATTTTACAGCTAAAATGTTGAAGTTTAGCTGTTTTAACTACTGTAATCATTAAAAATGTAGCAAGCTGAATATCACTTCCTAACATCATCCCTAGCAAGTAACTTGCAAAGTAATTTCTGATTAATTCGGTTCGGGAGTAGTAGAGATAAAAGCCCGCCCGCACTGACAATTGATTGGTTGGGTCCTTACATGCGCTTCGTGAGGGACACGCGCACACTAGCACACACGCGCACACACGCAATCTCTCGCTCCCTCTCTCTCTGCCGTGCACGCGCTACGCATGCGCGCTCTTGCTCGCTCTAGATTCCGGGAGATTTTAACTAATTTGCGGACATCAGGGAGCCGCTATCAATATGCGGGAGACTTGGGATGTGTGTGGCGGCTGGTGGGCCGGCCCGCCGGCCGTCCTGGAGTACCGGCCGTTCTGTGATTCTCCAGATCACACAGATGGCCAGTCCGCCCCTGCATAAAAGGAACAGAGTACAGTGAAACTGAACTGAGTGAATGCTCATTTTTTTTATTATAATAATAATGATAAAGGAACGCATGTCAACCGCTTGCGGAAACTGAGACGGCTCACATATTCATTCAGATCAGTCCGAATAAAACCCTCGTTTATCCTCCTGGTATAGTCTGGACCTTAAATGACACGACCAGAGCAATGGTCTCTTCCTGTCTAAGTGGGCAGATCTTGGCCAGAATAAGCTGCAATGAGGACGAGACTTTACGGTGCAAATCAAAAGTCTGGCTAGGCAAGACTATCCTCCTAGTAATTAAACATTTCCGCTTCTAGAGGGCAGAAATGCAGCTTGTCTGTTAGGTGACGTTTGTTGCTTTATCAACTTCATGCGTTATGCTTAGAGCCACTATTACTTATTTACACTGCTACACCTTATTAGCCAGAAAATATCATGCAGATCTTATTTACTCAATGTAATTAATCTTTTCCTTCTGATTCTACACAAATGCAGTTCACAGTCTTGGGTGAAATGTTCTTTTATTATTTGTTCTTTGATAAGGTCAGTCTCTCTCTCTCTCTCTCTCTCTCTCTCTCTCTCTCTCTCTCTCTCTGAGGGTTCTCATCTGTTCTTCCTTTTCTTTCTCATGATGTGCGGTTCACAATGGCCATCTATTTGTCTCTCTCTGCACCTCCAGATGATTACAGGTGCCCTGATTGCTGTTTAATCCCCAGACTGGAGTGGGTCGGATTCTGCTTCCATCAAGCAAATAAAAAAATAAAAAAATGCATGTGCTTTAAAGTTTTGTTAGTATGCTTTTGATAAAATAAATAAATAAATAAATCATGGACCAGAGCAAATCAGATTCTGCGTCCATCAAGCAACTGAAATACATGCAAATCACCAATTTTTTTATTTTTTTTATTTTACTTTACCAAAAGCAAACAAATCATACAGTAATGTAAAAAAGTAAAAATGCATGTGCTAAGAAAGGAAAGAAAAGAAAAATATCACAAAGTAAAATTAAACTAGCAATTGACTAAACCATGTTTAATTACCATATCAGAATCAAGTATTCTAGAAAGCTTCATAATAATTTACCATATTTTATTTATTTTGCACTGCTTTGGTAGATTAATTCAACTGAATTCAAAATAATTCAACTGAGAGAGAGAGAGAGATGGCGGGAGAAAGAGAGAGAGCTGTGATGATAATAAATCAAATTCTGGTCCACCTGCGAGGCAATTGTATAAAGGTTTTTGATTAAAGCTCACACTAATCACTCGACAGTGCAATTCCACATCTATACACACAGACATGAGAGAGAGAGAGAGAGAGAGAGAGAGGGGTATAGAAAGAAAGCGTGTAAAGAAAGCAGGACAGAGGAAATGAGGAAAAGAGAAATGAGTAACAAAGTGTTGAGAGAGGAAGTGCAGCTTTGTTTTTGCTGGAGGCAGTATATGAAGGGTATGTGTGTGTGTGTGTGTGTGTGTGTGTGTGTGTGTGTGTGTGTGTGTGTGTGTGTGTGTGTGTGTGTGTGTGTGTGTGTGTGTGTGTGTGTGTGTGTGTAAAAGTGTGTGTGTGACACACTCTTATCAGATGACCTGTTCTGCTTTCCCTAAGGACCTGCTGTAGCTTATCTGCTCAAATACGCTGTTTTCATTCAAACCAATATCTTTCTACTGTCCAACCAGGACTGACCACTCGTTCGATGGCCCTCCTGGGCGCAGAGAGCGATAAGGGTCACGTGACCCGCTGTAGTTGGCGATGAGGGCCATGTGACCTGCTGAGCATGCTTCTTTTCACGGCCGTAGCAAAGCAGGCCACAACTCTAATGCCCAGGATCGGCCGCCACCATCACAGTAACCATGGCAACACGTCCCCCGGGGACGCTGGGGGTATTACAGCGGTAAGCCCTAACACTGACCCGCTCAGAGAATACGTGCACACAACCTCTCAAACGACGAACAAAAGCATCCGTTCTCATTTTGAGCAATGCATACGGCCTATGGACAGGTTTGCGGTGAGTCTCGTGAGATGTGTGCTAATTGATCACACATGCACGTATGACAGCTTTACACAACATATGTGCATAAACACATGGACATATGTCTGACACACTTTCAGGGAAAAAAAAGATAGTTTGGGTGTGGGCATTTTGGTAGATGAACACTGGACTAATCTATTTATATTACGTTGTGTTAAATTATGTATTTTCAAAATCAAATATTCAGTCAATTGTTTGATTGTTTCAGTGGCATCCATGGACATAGTTTTTCAGCGGCAAAAAAAGCCCCCAAATTTACCTGAGTTTAGAATGTGATGCGATAAAGAGAAAAAATAGCAGGGGGAAAAAAGCCCCCGTCTTTTTTATTGAGTTTTTTTTTTTTTCAGGCTGCAAATGACTCTAATGAGCCAGTTATTTTTAATAAATCAAAAACACACCGCTGCCAGTGTAATCAGATTCACAAGCAAATGACTCTTATGAACTGTTTCTTTTTAGTGAAAAAAATCAATAAATAAAATTAAATTAAATAAATTTAAATAAAATAAAACATCCCCAAAACATTGCCTAACCAGTTGTCACTAAATATTACAATAAATATATAAAAAAAATGCTATTTAAGCAACAACAGTGGAATCAGTACTTGCTAAAAGATATTACAAATAAATATTAATAAAAATATATAGGTTACATTTTAATACAAATATTAAAACTTAAAAACTCACAAAAAAGTTTAAAGAGTTGTTGATACTAAAATATAAAAAATATAAATATAAAATATAATAAAAATATTAAAGCTAAAAAAAACAAAAAAAAGTCTAATCAGTTAATAATTTAAGAACGATTTAATAGTTTAACAACTAGTTGTCACGAGTGGCTGTAATAAAGCACAAGAACAAGGAGTAAAGAAACAAAACAGTCTTAAATGATAAGTCCAAAATGGGAACAAGCAGGAGAATCTCATGAAAAAAACTAACTCACAATCAAACATTCACAATACCGGACACTGAACAGAAAGAACTCAACGCTTAAATACACAGGGAACGTAATCAAGAAGAACACAAACAAACTTGAGGAATCATTGATATTTTTGCTAGCGGGAGAGACCACATCAAATTGATAGTGCACACACATACACACACCTCATATCCCTTTAGTAGATCAATAATTGAACAAAACCTGGAGGTCTTGTTACAAAGACAAGATCACCACTAAATCAACCTCTATGCATTGTGGGTAAAGAGGAGGGGGCATAACAGCAGAGCTCTCCTCTCTCATGGGTGACTGCAACTATAAATTCAGTTGAGGTCATTGGCTTCCTGCTGTCTTAGTGTACACCACCTTCACCCCCTAAATGACATGCTGCCGTGCCCTCGTATACAGAAGACACACATGCATGGGGGGCTGGAGTAGCAGTGGACGACTATACACCATGCCGGCTCTAAGCACTCCCCAGTTGCAGCAAATCACATTGACAGACCCATAGGGAGTTGGAAAGCAGACGTGTGTTATCGTCTCCGCTGTTCGATGTATTATAAGAACAAAGGTGCAGCGAGGGCTGGAGGGGGATTTGAGGCTTGCCTACTACAAATGGCCCTCCCTAAGAAACACAGGAAAGCACATATAAATTTCCACTTATTACTGTTTCTTTCGGTAGTTCTGCAAAATAAATGGATCTAAAGAAAGGGTGAGAGGTGAAATGGGAAGGAAATGCCTGAGCTATGACTGTTAAGCGCTCAGGCCAGAAGCACATTACCGTCCTAAAGTTTGGGGTCTGGAAGATTTTGTTTATGTTTTTCAAAGAAGTCGACTCGGTTACTAACGTAACCTCGGTTCCCTGAGAGGAGGGAACGAGTATTGCGTAAGCTTACGCTATGGGAAAACTCCTTTTCTCGAGAAATATTGAAGTCTTTATGTAAAACGCATTGCAGCTGCACAGCATACAGCAATGAGCGAGGCAGCTCGGTCATTGGCTGTGCTGCGGCAACTTGCACGAACCAATGACGGGGCGACTCTGAACCCGCTTCCAATGAGCGTGCTTCGCGCCCACGCGCGTCAGAGCCCGCCGAGATGGGCGTGGCCAAGGGCTATATATTGGGCGCCCCGTCGTCTGAGTTCTTTAGGTTCAATTCGACTGAAGCAAACTGACCAAGCACAAGCACGGCAGATTACGCAATACTCGTTCCCTCCTCTCAGGGAACCGAGGTTACGTTAGTAACCGAGTCGTTCCCTTTCGAGAGGTTCCTCCTATTGCGTAAGCTTACGCTATGGGAACGCCATGTAAAACGCCGTGCGTGCTGACTTCGCTTCTATTAAGCCGGAGGCCGGAGCCTGAGCCTTTGAGCAAAGTGATTATCCAACAAGCCAGCCGAAGGCGGGTTTTATAAAGGACAACGTGGAACGGCCCGATGGGCGTCCAGAGACACACACAAGCACATTTTCATGTACTGTCATGTATGAAAAATCCTCCACATCAGTTTCAAGATGTGATTCTATGAGGGAGGAGACAATGCTCAGCATGTACACACCCCAGCCTAAGATGGTTAGACCGACAGTATGTTAGAATGCAATGAGGGGACCTGTAGGTTATAAAACCTGATAAATGTGGACGGTGAGGCCCAGCCTGCAGCCGCACAAATATCTTGAATGGGTATCCCACTCGACCACGCCCACGAGGAGGCCATGCCTCTCGTAGAGTGAGCTCTGATGCCCAAGGGGCACTGAAGGCCCTTGGCTTCATAAGCCAGCGCTATAGCATCAACTATCCAGCGCGATATTCTTTGCTTTGACACAGCCAGACCTTTAGTGCGGCCGCCAAAGCATACGAACAACTGCTCTGTCTGTCTGAACAGGGCAGAGCGTTCCAAATATACTCTGAGTGCCCTGACCGGGCAGAGTAAATTAGCGTCACCTTCGTCTGCTGGGGACGATAGCGCGGCCAAAGATATCACCTGTGCTCTGAAAGGAGTAGAGAGCACCTTAGGAATATACCCGTGTTTTGGCCTGAGGACAACCCTGCTGTCGTTAGGTCCAAACTCCAGGCAGTTAGCGCTCGAAGACAGCGCGTGCAGATCGCCCACTCTCTTGACCGAGGCGAGAGCCAGCAAGAGAGCAGTTTTGAGCGAGAGCTGTTTAAGGTGCACAGTTCGGAGGGGTTCGAACGGGGCACGCTTAAGTGCGTCCAGGACCGTGGCCAGGTCCCAAATCGGCACCGAGGGGGGGCGTGGGGGATTCATCCTCCTGGCGCCCCTCAGGAAACGAACAACTAGGTAGTTTTTCCCTAGTGTGCGTCCTTCGACCGGTTCATGTGATGCCGCTATGGCAGCCACATATACTTTGAGCGTGGAGGGGGTGCGGCCTGCCTCCAACAGCTCTTGTAAGAAAACGAGCACACTCGGTACTTCGCATGCCTCAGGGTTCAGGTTCCTAGGTTTACACCAGTCACTGAACACCTTCCATTTCTGGGCATATAAGCGCCTCGTAGAGGGCGCTCGCGCCTCAGTGATGGTTCTCAACACTCCACTGGGGAGGTTCCCGGGAATCCGTTGAGGGGCCACGCATGGAGGGCCCACAGATCGGGGCGGGGATGGAGGATCATCCCGTTGGCCTGCCTGAGGAGATCTAACCTCAGTGGAATCGGCCATGGGGCAGATTGCATCATCTGCATCAGTTCTGGAAACCACGTCTGGTTCTTCCAGAGTGGGGCTACCAGGAGCACTGCACATTTCTCCTCCCTGATCCGACTGATGACCTGAGGTAGCATCGCGACCGGAGGAAAGGCATACAGCGGGCGGCTCGGCCAGACTTGGGCGAGCGCGTCTGTGCTCTTTGAAAAGAAGAGAGGGCAGTGCACATTTTCCTTGGAGGCAAAGAGGTCGACCTCTGCTCTGCCAAAGGTTTGCCATAACCACTGAATCGTCAGGGGGTGGAGAGACCATTCTCCTGGGAGAACTTTGTCTCTGGACAGCATGTCCGCTCCCTGGTTCAGAACGCCTGGCACATGCGCTGCTCTCAGTGAGCGCAGGTTGCGCTGGGACCATAGGAGGAGCTCCCTGGCCATCGAGTGCAGGGAGCTCGATCTGAGTCCACCCTGACGATTTATATGCGAGACTACCGTCATGTTGTCCGTTCGGACTAGAACGTGCTCGTCCTTCAGGTACGGGAGCAGGGCTCTGAGAGCCAAAGTGACCGCTTTCAATTCCAGACAGTTTATATGTAGGCGCTTCTCCGGGTTTGACCACAAGCCGGAGACAGGCCTGCCCTCGTAAAGGGCCCCCCAGCCTATTTTGGAGGCATCTGTCGTGATCATTTTTCTCCTTGTGTTCACGCCCAAACTCACACCGGACTGATACCAGTCGACAGCTTTCCAGGGCGTCAGGGCTTTTATGCAGCCGTGATTTGCTCTGATTAAAAAGTGGCCCGAGCGCCACGCGTGAGTGGGGACACGGCTTTTGAGCCAGCGTTGGAGAGGACGCATGTGCAACAATCCTAGCTGGAGTACAGCTGATGCTGAGGCCATGAGACCGAGCATCCTCTGAAATCGCTTGACGGGGGCGCGCGCACCCGCTCTGAACGATGTTGCAAGGCGCCGGATAGTGAGCGCGCGCTCTGATGAGAGGCGCGCCGTCATCTGCACTGAGTCTAGCACTATTCCCAGGAAAGAAATATTCTGGCTGGGGGATAGCATGCTCTTTGCAAAATTGATTTTTAGACCCAGGCACTCTAGATGACTGATAATCCAAGACCTGTGTGTCACTAACTGGCTCTCTGATTGTGCTAGGATTAGCCAATCGTCGAGATAATTCAGTATTCGCACTCCCCGCTGTCTCAGGGGGGAAAGTGCTGCATCCATACATTTCGTAAATGTGCGGGGTGCCAGTGACAGGCCGAATGGTAGTACTTTGTACTGGTATGACTGTCCCTCGAAAGCGAATCTCAGAAATGGCCTGTGATGAGGCGCTATTGGAATGTGAAAGTAAGCGTCTTTCAGATCCACTGACAGAAACCAATCCCCCGGGCGAACTTGCGCGAGGATATGCTTGGTTGTTAACATTCTGAACGAGCGAATCATTAAAGCTTTGTTCAGATGTCTGAGATCTAGGATGGGGCGGAGACCGCCATCCTTTTTCGGGACGAGAAAATAGCGGCTGTAAAAACCTGCCTCGCTCATAGAGGGGGGCACTGTTTCTATAGCACCCTTCTCTATCAGTTTGAGCATCTCGGTGCGTAGAACATGTGAAACATCTTTTCTCACTTTCGTCTCTACCACTGCTGTGAAGCGGGGCGGTCTGCGAGCGAATTGGAGCGAGTAACCGTGTTTTATTATGTTCAAAACCCATTTCGGCATGTCGGGGATATTTTCCCAAGCTTTCGCTCGCACAGATATGGGCTGAATGCTGGCCGGGGGCGTGTCGCAGTGACGTATGGCTCCCGCCAGCGAATCGTTCTGTGTAAATACCGAGCTCACAGCTGTCAGCGGCGCGGGCGCGCGCTGAGCAGCTTTGTTGAATGCCGAGTGCAGGGGTGCGTGTGAGATTACAGGCACGCTCGCTGTAACGCTCACAGAGCGAGATGGGGAAATGTTTAACACTGTGTGTATAGTGCTTATGGGTGGGGGTGCATAGACTGTGGTAGGCACGCGCGCCACTTTCATAAAACTTCCCGCTCGTGGCGGGAGGTTTTTGGCCATATAAACAGTGTTTGTGAGATGGGGTGCGTGCATAACAGCGGGTACACGCGCTACTCTTATACAACTTCCCGCTTTTACTGGGGAAGTGTTTATAACTGTGGGAACAGTGCTTGTGTGTAGTGGTGCATACGTAACAGTTGGCACACAATCTACATTTATGGGGCGTCCAGCCTGAGCTGGGAAAACATTTGGCACTGAGTTTACAGTTTTGATATGTGGGAATGCGCACTTTGGTGTGGACACGTGACCCTTTAATGACACAGGCAGAAAATAGCTCTTTATGTGATTTCTGTGTGTCGCCGTAAAAACGGCGTTTGTTTGCAGGTGGGCGAGCTGTGTGGCTGGCACATTGGCTGCTGTATAGACATTTCCAGCCGCCTGTAAGGGGACTGGGTAATGCTTTAAACGTTTTGGAGAGAACGGTCCGGCTCTTGCGAGACACGCGCTCTCCCTTTTCCTCCCTGTAGCTAGGAGGACTTACGAGGCTCTGGGTTCAGCACAATCCTGGGCCGAGGTCCCCGTCGCTCGGGCGGCTGTTTCCTGTTGGCGGAGCGCGAGCGGCGTCGAAAATCCGTTTCAGGTTTGGGCTGAGAGACGGGGGGCGCCGTCTTAGCTCGCTGCTGCTGAGGCGGCCGTTGGCGGCTCTGCGATGAGCTAGATCGCTTGGGCAGGAAGTGACGCATAGCCTGTGAGTCCTTACGGGCTTCGGTGAAGCGCTCGGCGAACTCCTTCACCGCTGGTCCAAACAGGCCGCTTTGGGAGATAGGCGCGTCGAGAAATGACGCCTTATCTGCATCCTTCATTTCTGTTAGCGTCAGCCACAGATGGCGCTCAAGGACAGTCAGGTTAGCCATAGCACGGCCGATGGATTGGGCGGTGGCTTTTGTAGCTCGCAGCGCTATGTCAGTGGCGCTGCGTAGGTCCTTAAATGCCTCAGGATCGGGTCCAGACTCGTCCATACTGCGGAGAAGTTTGGCTTGAAAAACCTGGAGGACAGCCATAGAGTGAAGCGCTGATGCAGCTTGGCCGGCGGCGGCGTATGCGCGACCGGCGAGAGCTGAAGTAGATCGGCAAGGCTTCGAGGGATGAGAAGCTTTAGCTTTCCATCCAGCGTTGGAGGGTGGACACAGATGATTGGCCACAGCTTCCTCGAGGGGCGGAGTCCCCTCATAGCCTCTTTCTTTTGCGCCGTCCACAGAGGAGAGCGACAAAGAAAAAGAAGGCTTCAGGCGAGCGGAGTGCGGGGCTTTCCACGACTTCGTGAGTTCGTCGTGAACTTCCGGGAAGAAGGGGGAGGGTCTTTGTCGAGGGGCCTGTCGGCGCCCCTGCAGGAACCACTCGTCCAGTCGGCTGCGGGCGGGTTCTTCCGGGGAAGACCAATCGAGCCCGAGGTCTTCCACGGCCTTAGAGAGAATGCGGACGATCTCAGAGTCCATGCTGGAGCCCGCGCTCGTGCCCGCTAATGTCGATGGCGCGGGGTCGAAGGACGAGCCCGGCCAATCGTCGGATGCAGCATCACAGGAAAAACTGTCATCCTTATCATCGTCATCCCCTGACGCGCCAAACGAGACGAGCCCCATCGCTCCGCTGGAGGGGTGCTGGTCCGCCTGTGTGAACTGGACTGGCGGCGGGGAGTCTTCGGGTGTTGGTGAAGCACGCGGGGATTGGCCCGGCGTGACATCACTGCAAACCGCGTGCTCCGGCGGCCTCTGTGAGCGGCGTTTTTTCTTTCGCGGCTCGACTAGAGGAGATGGCAGCACGGAAGAGGTGGGCTCTTTCGCGGTGAAAACGGCGAAGCGAGCGCGCAGCTCGGTGAGGCCCAGGGCGTCACACTCGGGACATCCGCCTCGAGTAAGGGCAGCCTCTGCGTGGTCCGGTCCCAAGCAGCGGGCGCAGATGATGTGACGATCCCCGTCCTGAAGAGGGCCTCGACACGAGGCGCAGGAAGGCATTTGAAACAACGCCTTGAGAAATTTGACTCTTTTAGAAAAAGTGTCGCGGGGGCGAACACTGATAGCTTTTTGAAAAAGGATATAGATGGTGCGCGCCGGATGGCTTAGCAGAAGGGCGATCGAAGGCGGCTGAAGGCGCCGGCGTCCTCGAAGCAGTCCTGCTGTAGGCTTGTCGACGGCGGCGGCGAAAAGACTCCAATAAATCCGGAGGATCCAGCGAAGAGAAGGTTCTTTGCTGAAGGAGATTAAATCTAAAGAACTCAGACGACGGGGCGCCCAATATATAGCCCTTGGCCACGCCCATCTCGGCGGGCTCTGACGCGCGTGGGCGCGAAGCACGCTCATTGGAAGCGGGTTCAGAGTCGCCCCGTCATTGGTTCGTGCAAGTTGCCGCAGCACAGCCAATGACCGAGCTGCCTCGCTCATTGCTGTATGCTGTGCAGCTGCAATGCGTTTTACATAAAGACTTCAATATTTCTCGAGAAAAGGAGTTTTCCCATAGCGTAAGCTTACGCAATAGGAGGAACCTCTCGAAAGGGAACTCTTATGCTCAGCAAGGTTGCATTTATTTGATCAAAAATACAGTGAAACAGCAATTTTGTGAAATATTATTACAATTTAGAGTACATACTTTCTACTGTAGCATTATTGTGATGGTAATAAACTTCAGTACTCCCTGGTTGTTGTTATTCAGGTAGCTAGCTAGCTATAGCTAACTTTAGCTAACCTTGTCAGCAAAATTAGCTTCAAACGGTTGCTCAGCCACAATAGTAGTTCACCTAAAAGTAGTTTTTTTTTATACTAACATTATTCCGTTACCCCTGAAAGTTTGTGCTAGTGTCCCTTATAACTAGTTTTAGCTGGCATAGCTAAATGCTTTTGTGTTCATGTGTTTACGTTGAGTATTTCGGACCTTAAATAAACATCTAACAAATATTTGAGTATACATTTTAGCAACAAAACTCAAATGAAAACATCACTTTCTAGTTTTCAAATCACTTCATGCATTTGAGGTCAAATATGAACTTGAGCTAAAAAGAGGTCAAAACGTCGGTGTTAAACGTATCTCAGGTAAATGTGTTTGACTAGGACAGACCACCTAACAAAAAAAAAAGGGAAATATGCACAGTGTGTGCGTAAAAGGGGAAGTTCAGAAGAAATAAAGGGAAACAGAATCTAACAGATTGAAGGAGACCAGCAGTGACATTGTGGGAAGAGAGCAAGGGTGACAGCAAGAAAGAGAGCGAAAGAAACAAGTAGACAGTAAAGGGCACCAACACAAATGCTCGGCACGTGGAAAATGTGGTCAAATTTTTCTCATTTGATTTATATGTTCAGAATGAGTAAAAAAAAAAAAGACAGGCTGAATGAACATGCAAAATCACTCTGTCATGTCAGTTGGATACACTGGGAAATACCGCGTCTCTGGCCATGTGACCTAGATCATATTGGTTGGCCAGCTTCATTTGCAGTGAAATGTAAACCTGTTAACTCCAGTAACACTTTACAATAAGGTTTCATTTGTTAAAATTAGTTCACTATATTAGTTAACATGAACAAACAACGATCAACACTTTATGTTAATGTTAATCTCAACGTTTACTAATACATTTTTAGATAAGTTCTGTTAACATTAGGTAATGCACTGTGAACTAACATGAACATTTTAATTAACTAACATTCACAAAGGTTAATAAATGCTATAAGAATACATAGCTCGTTGTTAGTTCATGTAAGTTAGTTCATGCATTACCTAATGTTAACAAATGAGGCCTTATTGTAAAGTGTAAAAGAATGTTTATGTCGGTCTGAACTGATGCATTAACAGCTGTTCATTCAAATAAAAATGCTTATTGCTCAGATTTTCCATCTTGATGTGGTTACACTAGGAAGCAGGCTAATGAAATAGCTAAATACGCATCCAAATATGCACATTTCTCTAATTTAAATTATTTAAAAAAAACGCAGTACGTCAGGGTATGCCGGTTTAACAGTTACCCATCTCTAAACAAAAGGTAAAAACAGTGGCTGGTCACTTGTAAGCCAGTCAGACAGTATGTTTCTCTCCAAGGCACTTCTTTGAGGCAATAAACTGCAAAATATACCAGACTTCAAGGCGATAGTCAAAAAGTCTGTCTCTGTGAGACAAACATGTTATTTTAAACATTATCTTATATCAGGATTTTTCCGCAGCCACATGTTTTACTTATAATGTATGCAAATCTAACCTTTCCTTCTCTCATCTGGCTCTGTGTCCTACGTGCTCCAACACACACTCCTGTAAGACACTGTATGTAGGCCAGTACCATTAATGCCATTACTGCCGGTCAGCGCCCAACCACTGTGTGTGTGTGTGTCTGTGTCTAATTTGAGTGTGCTAACTGTTCGCGGAAACATGACATGATAACGTTCATCTACAAGGAGGACACCACCAATGGTAGGAGGAAAGTTGCACTATAGACAATTGAGGTAAAGGGCCTCGGGTGAGGGTGAGTGTGTGTGTGTGTGTGTGTGTGTGTGTGTGTGACCCCCCCAAATGTCCATTGCTTAGGCCCTAGGGCGCGCTCAGAGAGCCTCATTATGGAAAAGAATGACAGCTTGCTGTCCAATGTGGGTCAAATGTGAATCAAATTATTTCAAATGCTGACAGTCCATTCAGGTACAGCTGTTTAATGCTATAAACTCAAACTTAATGTTCTAGCCGAAGAGGATGCACAAATATTAGACTATCTGTTTGAAATGGGATGTCTAGCATGTGTCATATCCTCCAATTATGGTTTATTACCAGGAGTGAGAGTTGAAGAGCAGGTCTTACGCTAGGGGTTGGGTTGATTTGTCCCGACTGGCACTGAGAAGCAACTGGATGTCTGTGTCTGGCTGTCCATCTCTGCGCTGCATTACCTGCACCATAAAGCATTTCCTCACTCGAAACTGCCTTTGTGAGGTAACGTCTGGCTCTGGCAGCCGGATAGACACCCTGTCCACGACTGAGCGAATAGCAAATCAAACGCAGTTGCTGTTGATTTAACGCACTCTATTGTTTTGCTGAGAAGCAGACGTTGGCTATAATGAGATGGAAAGCGAATGTTTTGATTTTTGTGTCGGCTGTTCGAGCCTTAGTGAGCTGGACGCGTCTGGGTGTCGCTAAATAACAGGTTCTGATGGAATTAAAGCAGAAATCAGTTTTTTTTTTTTAAATGGTTGTTTGAATGAGATGGCCAGGAAAGGATAGACTATTGGTCTCCATCTGTCTTGTTTTGCAGTCTATCTGCACAAAATTTGAAGTGATTTTTTTTTTAATTGCTCACTTTTTCATAGCTCAGGAGACTTTGAGTTCTCTGTAACTGTGCATTTTATTTAAATATCAACTATTTATCAGATGTTTCTGTTCCTATGGAGAAATAAACAAAAAAGACACATGGGGTGATTGTTCACATCCAATACAGTACCATTTTTTTCTGGCTTTCTAGTAAAAAAACAAAAAACTAAATTGTGTGTTTATATTATTAATTTATTTTTAAACATTAAACATTAATTTCTTTTAAAAACATAAATGTAAGAAAACTTAATTCAAGATCAATTCTCAAATTCTAGTTTTTTTCACGCAATTTTGTGTCTAATAATATTCTCATTTTAAAAGTTAGTTTACCCCAAATGTTATTAATACCCAGAGTGATTAAAAACATATTTTACACATAGAGCATTATACATAGAGCTTTGGGTGAACTATCTCTTTAAGGATGTTTAGATATTTTTACTAAAAAATAAATGTAAAAATATCAAATTTAGCACAACCAGATGATTTGGTCTTTGAATAATTTGATGAAAAATGTTTGATCTCATATTAAAATCTGAGCTGTCTGTGACATTGAGAAACTTCTGAAAATGAGAAGAACAAACAACATTTCCATTTAATCTCTCTATGGGAAACAATTGAGATACTTAAGAGATCTGTCGTTTCGTCTCCTCTGAGAACAGGTAGAGTTATGTTCCCACTCTTTATTTGGAAGACCAAAGAGCCAAAAATGAAAGAACACACCAAATGCCTTCCCTCGCTTATTCATTCCCTCTTTTATCCTTTCACCACAGACTCCGTCCAGTCGGCTCTGTGTTTGTCCAGTTTCAGGCCAGAAACACTCGGGTTTCCTGTTGGTCAATTTCAGTAACAGAACTCGCATGCTTTCTAAAAATGTCTGTCCCTTTCTCTTCCTTTCTCACATTTGGTGGTTAGAATGTGAAGAAATAGGTCTTAACACCTCGACTATTTAGTCGTCAAAAACCATTTTGGTCCTGTCTAGTATTTTCAAATGTTCCTTCCCTTTCTCTCAGTCCAGGGCTTGTTTATGGAGAAAAAAAAAACATTTTAAACTTGCAGGAAAAAAAAAGTTATTGTTGCAGTCTACTGCTTAAATCTGCTTTATACTCAAACATGGGTCAATGATGTAACTCTGCTTTATGTTTTACAATATTAAATATGCATTTGCCTATACATTTGGTTATAAAAAGAATAACCTTAAAATATCTATAATTTTGGACATTGTTATTTGTCATTGACAAATATACCAATAACCAAAATATACATAAAAAAAAAACGATGTTAACAACATTTTACTGTAAAAGCACATGCCTTCCGTTGTTAAATATAGAATTTCACTGTAAGGTCATTCATACTTTATTTAAAATACTTTACAGAAAATTTTAGCACTGCCTTGATAAACCTATGATTTTCACCATATACGGCAAATTATTTAATAGGTTTTATGGTACCTTTACTACATTCTTTTTCCATTCAAATGACTAACATTTTGGACGCTGGACATAAACAGTCTGCTCATCTTTCCTTTTGTTTCTCTCTCAGCCTTTCCCGCAATTTATGGTTGGCTGGACCCCCACCTTTTGTGTGAATAAATAAAGTCTGAATAATGGGCTCCATATGTAAGAGGCATTGAAAACAGCCTCTGTCTTAGTGGGGATACACACAACTATGCTTTGATGAGGTAAATGAGCTTGTGTTTGGGAGAGTCAGAAAGAGTCAAATATGTGTGTATGTGAACAAACAGTCCCGAGGGCTCTCAAGCAGGAAGTGTTGATGCTGCTCTGTGGAACAGAGGGTTCAAAAGGAGGCGTGAAGACCAACAAAAGCATAAAACACGTTGTGTATTTGTGTGTGAGTGTGTCATTTGACCTCAGTCTTGTGCCTGAACTATGGGGCGTCTAAGAGGGGGGTGTGGATGGATGTGGGACCATTTCAGTATGTTGTTTTTGTTACATTATATTTAAAACAAAAACCGTGGCTCCTTACATGGTAATGGACATGCACAAAAAACTCATAAATTCCAGAGGCCTGCTTAGCGAGCCCTGTATTTAACCGCCTAGCAGTTTTGTTTTTAAGTTAGCAGTGGTACTTGACGTTAGCGAGTTTCTTGTTGACTTCATATGGTGCTCATGAAGATCTGGAATTAAAGGGCCTGTTGCTAAAGCTTGTAGAGCGTTATGATACACACAGACCAGACACTCATGTGCGCAGGCAGCCGCGTGGAAAGACAGACATCTCCCCTGGCGTCAAGCTTTGTCTCCTACCCCTTCCCATTTTTCTCGCTTTCTGTCCTTTCCTCTCTTTTGTCTGACTTCTTGTCATTGAGTTCCGAGTAGGTCCAGATGGAAATTATGTGTTAAGGTACTTAACAAAATACAATTTTCAGATAAACTACTCAAGGCAAAACGAAACTAAACCTCCACTAACCAAATTAATCCACACCATTTTATATTTATATATATATATATATATATAGTTATTTTGCTTTATTTCTAGATTCAATCATAGGCTCGTTCTTACATACTAGAGCAGGTTCGCACATGTGCACTCTAAAAGATGTAAGGGACATTTGTATGTATTCTAAATAAAAGATACAGACTGTACTGAATGTCAGCTTGCTTATTTTGCTCAAGATAAGGATTTATTGAGTCCACATGACATGTCATGCAAAAAAGAAACTATGCTTTGAACCACAGATCGAGAGCTGTCGTTCCAACCACACAACTTGTTCGTTAGAACTATGGTTTCGGGAAACACAGACTCGTTGAACTATGCTGATAACGACGGAACTTTTGACATGGCTAACGATGCTTTTGGGAAAGGCACCCCTGATTGATTCAAAATCTTTTTCATCAATACCATAAATGAACGAACAAAAAAAACTGCCACAATTACTTTCATCATGGTAGAATGTGTTAAATAAAGCTGAGAATACTATATTCTTAATGGTAGCCGTTATCAGTCCTGTACTCATAGACGCTGAAGGAGATGCGGTTCCCCCACTCAATACTGACCAATATTAGTCTTTTCAAAGTTTTACATTTTGTCTATACCAATATTAAGTATTTGGTTATATACTTGGCTGAGAATAAAATATTACAATAAATTAACATGGGGTGAATGATGTGTACAACTGAGCATGTTGCAAATGACCATGGGCACAGACTCCATGTGGTCCTGCTCATGACGTTAAACATTAAAGATGGAATCAAACGATCCCCAGCATCCATCAAACGAGCAGCTTGTCACTTTCTTGGTGCTCAATGGCACTCATCCCAGGTAGAGGAAGTCACACTTCATGGGCCTGCACTTCCTCTCACCCTCAGCCGTGATTTGGGGGCCTGACCCCGGACAGACGCCCTCCCATGCGTATCCCACTACAGAGACGGTGGGAGGGGGTAAAACTGTGATCTAGGGAGAGTGACAGGGCTGCAGCATAATTCAATAACACTAATCCCCAATGAATGGACAAAGAGGCTAGGAAAAAGGGGGGCGGATGAACTGAGCATACCCCGACAGACACCGGAGGCACGGGGATGCCTGGGGAACGGGTGCAGCTGACACATGCCTAAAATGAGGGGTAAAGGGGGGGGGGGGGGGGTCTGCTGTGTCCCCAATCGTGTAGAGAAGGATAGGGGGGTCGGGGTGGGTAGTTTGGGGGTCCAGCTGGCTCACAGTCAGCCTAGTGAATCATTGCCCATGACTGCCAAGCTTGTCTTCACGAGTGTGTATCCATCTAGCTGTGTGTGCAAGGCATTCGTATCAATCGATCCTCACTTGAACTGATCAATCACCTGTCCTCCAACTCCCAGTGACTCATTGACCTTTGACCAGAGTGCCGGAACCAATATCATTATTGCCTACGTCTACGTCTCTTCCTACTTCCTGGATACCCACGTTTTCTCTACAAGGTTTGTATGGAAATGGACATATGCCATATGTGCGCACACACACAGCTGACCAACCCTCTCAATTCCTGTTTTGTTCGTTTTGACTGATGTGAGATCAAAACAACGGACGGTTTCTGCAGCCATTAAATCGGTCGGTCACACAAACATGGGCTGCAAACGTTCTGGCTTCGCTTGACTGCTCAGTGATTAATCAGAGCGGACCGTCTGACCGCTCAATCTAATCTGCACACAAATACACACACAAAATCAACATATGCCACAAACAACTGATTCACCTGTGAGCCATGACCGAAATAAGTGATGATGGGTCATTGAATAATTGAAAATAAATAAGCATTCAATTTAATCATCACAAGTCAATTATTTTACTGTGTGTAAAACTTTTCATTGCATCACTAATTAAGTACTGTACTTTCCAACAACTGTAACGCGGACAACAAAAAAAAATAAAAAAAATAATCAGAACCCTTGGAACGCATGTCAACCAATCAGAGGAAAATTTCAATAAACTCTGTAGTAAAAATACAACTAACTAAAAGTCTCTGATGAGAGCTAAGCTCAAGGTAATATGACATGGTAGATACAGACACATCAGACAATCTCTCTGTCTCTTTGCTTAAGCCTAGAGAAAACAAAATGAATTTATCAGACTTCATCCACAGACAAGCTCCCTGGGGCTTCTACTCACATGGCTGACATGATTTTGTGTGAAGTGTGTGTGTGTGTGTGTGTGTCAACGTTTCCTGCTGAATTTTTACCTAAACAAAAACATACTTACTATTTTGAAACATATTTTACCATTTTCATATAATATTCAGCCAGTAAGTGAGTCTCAGTTAATTCAGTGATCTTAGTTAATTCACCAACTTGTGAGCTTGTTAGTCATTTTAATTGATTCTTTCAACAGAACAGGCTCATACGAGTCATTTGTCTGTATATCAGACGAGTCTTTTCCCAGTATTTTAATCCCGTCACATTCCATTCAGACTGTAAACTCAAAACTCAAAAATCATTAAAAATTAAATGTTTATTTTATTTCATATTTATTTATTATAAGTTTAATAGATTCATTTTGGTGTTGTACAGATTCAAATCAGCAGTACAGGAAAAACTGGTGTGTGTTCATGTGTTCTCGCAAAAAAAAAAAAAAAAATAGGAACCGCAAATATGTTTTGAGCATCCCGTTCAATGTAAACTCGACAAAGAGTAAATCCACTCTAAGCCACATCCACACTATGAGACTATGCCGTCTTTACTGTTCAAATAAAACTGTGAAAGGGTAGACAATCCATAATTGATACGCCACAAAAATGTACACAGTGGACAGCAAAAGCTGTTATTAGCAATGGAGACTGGAAGACTATTCAGTGCCCATGCGGCTTAACTCAGAAACAACCAGTGTGAGGTATGAGCAAAACACTGTTAATACAATCAGCTTTTGAGAGATCGACAACATCTTGAGCAGTGTTTTAACACAGCGTACTGTAAAATCAATCCAACCCAACTCCTGAACAAACTACTGTTTTCTTGTTCATATCAGTAAAATATACTTCCTCACTATACTTCCTCACTAGCCTCAGTGTTATGCATACAAGGACAGGAAAGAAAACCACATTTTAGAGGGCCGACAGCTGCACAATTTCAATGGCAGCTCCTTTGGCTTCGGTAACGGTTGCGAAGTTGATATCGTATATGAGAGAGAGAGTCATGGTTCCTCTCGTGGACCCTGCCGCCGGCCAAACCTTACATACTTAAGCCATGAGAGAACTTCCTCTGCCAGGAGAGAGAGCAACAGAGAGGGAGGAAACAAAGAGAGATGGTTTATAAAAAACAGTGCTTTACCACATAATTACAGTTGCTAGAACAATCCCATCCAGGAGGCCGTCTGACAGCTCTTTAGCTGAGCAAGCACTTTTTTATGACCTTAGAATACATTCATGATGAAAACCAACAAGCTTTCACAACATTTAGGCAGCATTTACAATGTCAACCAATTCAGAATTAGATGGATAAAAACTTGTTGCATGCATGTAAATACTTAGAACAAAACATGAAATTTGCATCAGATTTGATTGATACCTGGTCATTTAACCTTATTTAAACACTTGATATATGAGCAATTTTCATCTTAATTCATAATCCTTTGTCATTGTTACATGACAGATAGGCTAGACCTCTTCTGAGACCATCACTTGGTTAGTGAGTTTACAAAGATGTGTGCACGCTTATCATGGAGGTAGTAAACACAAGTGATAAGAGTGAGAAATATATTATGTTTTAATGTAAATTAAACAGTAACACTTTAAATAGTGTCAATATATACATACATATACACACACACATATATAAATATATACATTTAAAATATAGTACTTGCAGCTCTACTAAAACCACTTACTAATGTGCAACTACTATAAAAAACACTTACATGTCATGTCCCAGAGTAAAAACAGATGGATATATTTCAAGTTATAAAAACAGATGCACACAAAAAAATATCAGATCTGTTCATTGCAAGTGTACATGTAGCCTTGAATGCTGTTTCTACTGAAGTCTGTGTTTCACTAAAGCTTTTATAATACAGCACAAGTTTCAGAACAAGGTCATTTCAGGGACTCGTGGATCAAGCGAGCACTTTTAACACATTCTCTTTGAGAGAACGCAGCCGTACACGATTTCTCAGCCTAATCTCTGAGGCATGTCTGACTGATGCTTGAGCAGTCAGGCCTGTTGCTTTAACACCGACAGCAGTCCAAATCATTGCAGATGTTGACTTTCAGGGCTATGATATTCCGTAAGTAATCTCTTTCCTGTGAGAACCAGGAGGTCTGTCTGCATCTTGTTAAAAGACAAAAAAAAACCACTCTCGGGTACACAAATCTTTGTGAGTCATGGTTACGTGCACATACAAAAACCTGACTGTCAAGAAGTCTACTTGTTACCTGCAACATGAACAAACAGGTAAAGCCGTAGCATAGCCTCCGAGTCTGTCCTGATGGAAACCTGCGGTAATGAGTCAGTCTGGAGGCTTACGGTGGAGCTGGGAAAGGAAGCAGAACCCTGACCTCAAAAAGCCAGAAACAAGACAGTAGATCTTAGGGTCGCCAGTAAGAGGAAAGTTGCCCAAATTACAAATAAGCGGACAGAAAGACATTTTGCCAGCCTAAATAACGGCTCCATCCCAGTTGTGGAGAAAAGTTGAGTTGTGTTGAGTTATCTGGGCTTTCCCACCTCTTCATACATTCCCAGAATAATTGGCGCTTGTCGAAACATGGCCAGACTTTGCTTTTAAAAGCTTTATCAATCAAAAAAGCAGATCTAGAAGTGAATAGACTGACAGGCATGTGGAGGCAATGCACAGCTATGCTTTCTAAACAAACACCCTCATGACTGGTACAACATCTAAGCACACGTCAATCAAAAAGACAACTTCAAAAGATCTACTGCCTCTCCTAAAAAGTGTTCAATAGGCCTACCTACTGCCAGACAGGGATTTATTATTTAATAAATAATAATAATAATAATAATAAAAGGAATTAAAATGGATTTAAGGGAATAAATAAACAAAAGATGTAATTTATGAAGTAATCAATTTAAACTATTTGTAAATAATATTTTATTTTAAAATGTGCGCACATTTACTCTTATTCGTTTGTCTAATATGTCAAAAATGCCAACGTTTCTCATCTTATCACATTCGTTTATGAATTACATGAATCATGATCGCATATTTTCAATTCAAAATTACAAAATTTTATAAAAAGTTTAGTAGTTTGCATCACTATAGTCTTTTACTGTTGGTCGTGGAACATTTATATTGTAAAACAGTCCATGAACTCCATGAACTCTTGTTGCGTTGTGACAGTCAGACAGTAAGACCCGCCTTCTTTGATTTGCCATCTCGATCATTTTGACATTGACGAGCGCTGAGGCAGAGCAGCCTAAAAAAAATGTATCAGCCTAAAGATTTTCCTTTTCAAACTTTTTGTCATCCTAAAAACAAACAGTTTTACTAATTCTACACTAAATGATTAATTAAGGCAAATAAAATGAGAAAATATTAATTCTTTTTTTTTTTTTTTTTTTAAGATTCATAGCTCAGACAAAATCAATGGCTCTGGTCTGGGATTATAATAATTTATTATAACGTATGGCCGCAGCAGATATAATATCATTACAATAAATTATATTATATTCATTTTGCAACAGCTATGCTTTCTAAACAAACACCACCCTCATGACTGGTTCAACCACTAAGCACACATCAGTCAGGAATGGAGTTAAAGAGATTTGCCGTGATGTGTCTCTGAAAAAGTGCGCAATGCTCATAACCGTGCCTGAATTGATGTCTTAATTAGACCTTGACTGTTTCCCTCTCCTTTTTAATGAAGAGCAGCAAAATGTCAGGTGCCTGAAGAAGAGGCCTCTTTGCATTTTTTCCTCCCTCTCTCCATCTGCAAATCAACAGCCTCTTAACGGAGAAGAAAAGAAATAACCAATATTGTCATAACGAAACGAAATACAAAGCCATTCAATTGAAGTATGGCATCAGAATGTAATTACCTGAGAAAGAACTGCATGGAGAAATAAAAAAAAACGTCCATAGAGGGAAATCTGTGGGGACAATGAGACCAAGCGCAGGCCTGAGAATGCTGTCTGGCTATAGAATTGAATGGTGGAAGCTGAAAAAGTGAGCTTGAGAAATACTTACTCGACAATCCTGAAGTTAAAAAAAGCACTTCTATTGTTCTGAGTGGTGGGAAGGATAAAATTGCACTCTGTACAATATGATATTCCCTTATGGATAGATGGATGGATGGATTCGCATTTCTTGTAGTCTAAATCAGGCTAATTAGCCCATTAATGAGGTGGCAAATGTCAAGCCCTGCTGGCTAGCCGGGTTATGAGGACAGTGCTGGAGGCCATTTTAGGATAGAAAACTCAGCGTTTTCCATCTCAGCCTGTCGAGGGATTCGCAAAGAAACCCAGGCTGCAATACTTAGCTACATTTCAACACGACACTAACGGAAAACAACCAGAAACAAATGGAAGGCAAAGTCTTTTTGTAGTTGTAGAACATGTAATGAGTAAAGAGGTTTTTTGGCTCCTCTCCACTAAAGACTTGAATATGTTCAACTAGCTGAATTGGAACTCTAACTCTATCATTTCTCCAAGATACATTCATTTGTATTGGATTTTCAGTTTGGAATAGCAGGATACCTTACCAGCACTTCTACAATACCCATCAAGGATCATCTAACACATCTAAAAGGATCAGTTTCCCATTTAAAAAGTCATAACTTGGATACAGTTGCATGCCTTTGTTATAAAGGAAGCTTAGCTATAGCAAACACCATTTGGCCTTGACACGAGAACGCAAACGCTATGAATCTAAACAAATCCAAGCAAATAAGTTCAGTCCTTAAGTACTTAAGGGCCCAAGAGACTGACAGAGAGGTTGACACTGGAACCTCGGCTTATTTGCACATTACAGGCCCTTTCAGGAGCCGTCGTTTTCCCGTGGCTAATCTGAAGGCCAGCAGGTTTCCTTCAGCTGTTCTGGGGGTTTCGAGGGGTCCAGTGACAGCTCGTGCCTTCACCTTTATAGTCACCCTAACCCGAAATGACACCCAATCCTGACTCTACTTTTCTCACTGGATTAGGCCCCCCGCCAAGTTCAGACAAATAAACTTTCCACAACTTTAAAATATTGCTTTGCAGACCCCATCTTTTCATGGGGTCTGGCTGTCGTCCATATGGTCCCCCCTCGTGGATTACATTAAGAAGCGGAGCTGTATAATGTGACAGCCCGGAGAACCATCAATTGCAAAGTTGAAGCCTGTAGTGGCAACAGTATGCTAATATTCCGAAGTGCACAGAAGAACAGTTGGGGAGAGAAAAAAATCAACAGGACAGTTGGACAAAGAGACAGCAAGGCAAAGTACAGGAAAGATGTGTAATAAAAGGACCACAGAAATCGGCGGGTAGCCTCAGGTCGCTGGGACACCACGGCACAAAACACACACACACACACACGATTGAAGAGAAAGATGCTTCAGGCTTCAGGTTCATTCAATATTCTCTCCATTTGGAATTATTCAAAAAGAATAGCTAAATCCTTAACAACAAAATTTTAGTAGATTTTATTCCAGTCATTTTAAATTAAAATTAATGCAAAAAAGTTTACATATTCAATTTCATAAAATCTACAACCCCCCAGAATGACTTTTTACAGTGTACGAGTCTTTTCTGAACTAGTGTTTTTGTCATTTCCCAGCTAAACTATTTAAGCATCCTTCAAACTAGATTGAGCAAGGTTAACAACAGTAACCTCTCATACATAATACTGTACCTTTCAGTAAGATCTTTTTTGAAAGAAATTAATATTTTTATTCAACAACGATGCATTAAATTGATCAAAAGTGTCAGTAAATACATTTATAATCTTACAAAAAAGTATCACAGTTTCCACAAACATATTAAAGAGCACATTGATAATAATAAAAAATGTTTCTTGAGCAGTAAATCAGCATATTAGAATGATTTGGAGTAATGATCCTGAAAAAGTTATGTCACAGTATTAATGTTTTACTGTTTTTTTTTTTATTCAAATGAATACAGCCTTGGTGAACATAAAATACATCCTCTTTTTTAAAACAAAATACAAACCTATTTTTACAAACCTCAAACTTTTGAATGGAAAACATGTCATCTTATATTTATTTAATAAAAACCATCTAATTTTAATGATGTCATGACATTTTTATTGGAAAAAAAAAAGTTTTTCAAAAATCAGAGCTTGTTTGGTTGGTATGGAAGTGTATAAATGCATAAATAAATGTATTATTTTGTTTTTATCGTATTTTATTTTTTGGAATCAAACCATAGTATGCCTGTGTCATCAAAGCTAATAAATACATTTATATTTTAGTACATAAATAAAGACACAACAAATCATTCAAATGTGAAAAGACCTGAAGGAGCAGGGGGAGGGGGTTGTTATCGAACTCACCAATTGAAACGAATGTGAAGCATTTATTTGTCCTGTTGGTAAGTTGTGCTTATCTAAGGTTTTCTCCATTTCAGTTGGGGCTCAGGACAAATCAAAGGGGCTAAGCTCAGTACAAGCAGCTTATCCAAATGCAGCCTAACCACGGATTTGTGCTGTTTCATTCAAACAAGATTTATGCTTTTCACTGGCAATTATTACACACATACTGTACACACTCAGCGCAGAAGTTGAAGCAAATCAGTCGGCGACTTAGTCGGACAGATGTGCACGTGCCATCCCATGTGCAAATGACCGAATCGGATTAGAGACCATCAGCTATCAATCAAATAACTGAGCAAACACAGGCTTGTGGGAAGCATGATTGTGCATTTCAACATTTTCTTCTGCATTCTGATGCCATAAATCATTGAGAAATGTGTTGTAAACTAACCATTTTTTTCTGCTTTTACACTGTCTGTGATGCTGACTCTATAGTGTAAAACCAAAACGTCAGTAGAAATACAACAGCATTAAGCACTGAGGGCAATGTAATCTCTTTCAGGTCAAGTGTATTGTGGGACTTGCAGTCCCTGTACATCTGGATCAAGAAAGTGGCTTAATGAAAGTCTTAATGTGCTGAAAGTTGTACTTTCTGAAGTGTACGAACACATGTAGGACTGGAGGATTGCCATAAAGGGTTAATTCACTCAAAAATGTCAATTCTGTCATCATTTACTCACCCACATGTCATTCCAAAGTATTCTGAAGGATGTTTTAACTGGTTTAGAATGACATGAGGGTGAGTAAATGGTGACAGAATTTTCCTTTTTGGATGAACTATCCCTTTAAGAAGTATTGGCACTCTCAAAACAAAGCCAAGAAAAAGTATATTGTGTGTGAGGAAGAGGATAGAAAACAGATCGTTCAAGACTCTTTAAAAAAGTTAATGGGCCCGTTAGTCAAAAAGCTGCTGCGTTACTGTCAATTTTATGGTTTCTTTATAAAGTCTTTTTGTCTAAGCCGAATCAGTTGTTTTGTTCTCAAATATGGTGAACCCGTCTCTGTTTAGCTGTCTGTGGCTTGTGTGGAGGATGTTGAACAAGAGCGGAGTAGAAATATTTACAAATGCATCCTATAATGATCTCGAGCACCATTTCAGGGTAAAAGAGCGAAAGAGCACAAGAAAAAGAAAAAAAGAGAGAGAGAACAAGAGAAAACAGACAGGCATGGAGCAGAGAAAATGACTAAATACCTCAGTTCATCCTTTAAACCCCACACTGTCTACTTTAAATCTGATATGAGATGGCGGTACTCGTGCAAAATCCAAATCCCTTTTAAAGCCGAGTAGAAAGAGCATGCTGGAAATACAGGAGAGAGAGAGAGAGAGAGAGAGAGAGAGAGAGAGAGAGAGAGAGAGAGAGAGAGAGAGAGAGAGAGAGAGAGAGAGAGAGAGAGAGAGAGAGAGAGAGGAAGTAAAAAAAGAGACAGACAACAGATGTCTGCAAAGTAAATATATTGTTTTCCTTCTCTGACAGTCGATGATGATTCTTTTATGGGGGGAAGTCATTGTGGTCTGAGAGGAGAAACAATTTCCTCTCCATCTCACAAGGCAACAATAGCAGCCAGTATAAGCGCTACTGCTGAAGACATGCTGCCATTGCTGGTTACATGATCCCAGAGGTCTGCATTTTTTTCTTTTAGACGTTATTGTTGGGCCTCGTCCTCTTCCATGGGCCCTTGCTTATAAAATAACTGTCTGCGGCCGGCCAACATATGTTCTATAAACTTTCCATAAGCTTGGATAAAGGTTCAAAATTCTAACACAGTAGAACATTTTGTCCCTATATTTTTATGATCTATATTTCTATATATTTATATTTATGAAAACTATCAGTGAGCCAAAAAATATATACTTATATATTATAAAAATACAGGAAAAAACAGTAATATTGTGAAATATTATTACAATTTAAAATAATGGTATTCTATTTTAATATACTTTAAAATATAATCTACTTCTGTGACGCAAAGCTGAATTTACAGCATCCAGTCTTCAGTGTCACACGATTCTTCAGAGATCATTCTAATATGCTGATTTATTATGTAACAGTTGTGTTGCTTTAACATTGTTTTCATAACCTGTGATACTTTTATCAGGATTCTTTGATGAATAAAAAGTTAAAAAAGAACAGCATTTATTTAAAATAGAAATCGTTCGTATTTTACAATATACACAACAGTTCAAAAATTTGGGGTCAGTATTTTTTTTCTTTCTTTTTTAAAAATAAATTATTACTTTTATTCAGCAAGGATGTGTGGAATTGATAAAAAAAAAGTGATAGTAAAGACATAAAATGCTAGAAAAGATTTTCATCAATGAATCCTGAAAAAAGTATTACGGGATCCCAAAAAATATTAAGCAGCACAACGGTTATACAATTGCATTTTTATATTCAGACATATTCATAAACATAATGAAAATAACGTTTTTAGTATTTAATATACTCCCATTTATTTATTATTTATTATACATTATATTTACTTCTCTAGTTCTTTCTTTAAATCGTTTGGCCCACCATTAAATAAATAAATCCTGAATAAATTAATGCAAATCCCGAATAAGTAAATAAATAAATATGTTTTTGGTAAAATGAACAAAGAAACAAATCAATCAATCAATCAATCAATCAATCAATCAATCTTTGACTTCACATTTATTTATTCAGCATGTATTTATTTAAAATATATATATATATATATATATATATATATATATATATTTGTATATAATATTTTCCTTTGTTTGGCCCACCATTTCATGTATATTAAATTAATGAATTCCCGTCTTGGGCAACAGGTGATGTTTATTACATGTTTTATAAAATGATGAGAGTTGAATCTCACAACATCTTATGTACCAAGAGCCCTTAACCTTCATTGGATTACCAACATAAAGAGAGAAGGAGAAGGCGGGGGAGAAAAAAAGAAAGAGAAAGTTCAGCATTTGAGTGCTTGAAACCTGATCTTGTGCAACACAGTTAATCTTATCTCTGTCACGCCGCTCAGTGTGACCCTGTCTAAAGCAGACAGCGCTCTGGAGAGAGAGTAGCCCAAACATCAGACAGATCTCATTACACGAGGGCAACCCAGGAAGCCAAGACTGTCACCCGATCCACCGCACACCTCTCACACTCAGCGTCCAAACACTGCATACCTGCCGGGGAGGAGAAGACGGCTAACTTTCTGCCACTAGTTCCACAATCTACACAATGCTGATTTGATAGAACTGCATAATGGAAGTGGTTCAAGTGGAGCTGAATTGTGTTTGACGCTCATTGAGTCTGTGGGGGAAACTGCAAAGAGAAAACATCTCTAAGATATCAGGGAGATATTGGGGCCGGTGCGGCTTCATTGACGCCCAGGGAGCGTATAGACAGTGACTGGACTGATGATGGAGTGCTCCCCGTGTTTACTCAGCCCGAGGGGCAGCTGCTTACCAACTCCCTATGAGGGCGACGGGAAAAACAAACTACGGGTCAGGGTCCAAATCTACACACTCTAACCCTACGCACACAAACACACACAGCCCGTGGGTCTGGACCCCCTGCCGGACCAGCAGCTGCTTTGAGCTGAGCCAAACTGTGTGTGTCAAACACACCAACAACACCGATCCAACAATCTTTGCATACACGTACAAAAGTGCCAAGGTTGTATACCATGATAATAGTATGGCATTCTTTGATATACCATGAAATATGCTTTTTGGGATATGTGACCTGGTAATGCATGCTATTCTTTAAAGTATGTTGGAATGCTATGATTGTTTGGACAAGGTACCATGATGGTACTATGATAATACCATGGTATTTTTTAAAGTACCTAAGAATGCTATGGACATCAACCATACCATGCTTTTGTTTTTGGATATAGTATTCTTTAAACTACCATTGTTTTCCCAAAAGTTTGGGATTGCTAAGATTTGTTTTATGTTTTTGAAAGAATTCTCTCATGCTCACCAAGACTGCATTTATTTGATCAAAAATACAGTAAAATATAATATTTTAAAATGTAAATTAATTCCTGTAAAAATCAAAGCTGAATTTTCAGCATCATTACTCCAGTCTTCAGTGTCACACGATCCTTCAGAAAACATTCTAATATGCTGTTTTGCTGCTCGAGAAACATTTCTTATTATTCATGTTAAAAACAGTTGTGCGGATTAATATTTCTGAGGAAATATTAAAATTATATTTAATATTTAAAATAATATCTGGTCAGGATTCTTTAATGACTAGGAAGTTCAAAAGAACAGCATTTATTTGAAACAGAAATATTTTGTAACATTATAAATGTCTTTACTGTCAATTTTGACCAATTGAATGCATCCCTGCTGAATAAAAGTATTCATTTAAAATAAATTGAAAGCTACCAGTGTCATGATTTTTTTCTTCTTGGAACACCATGTTTTTTTTTCAGAGCTGTACCATGTTAAGGCATTTTTGGACATGAATCATGATTTTTTTTTTAAACACGGTACCATGGTATTTAAGTAATTTGGAGTGCCAAGTACATAGTACTATGCTTTTTGACATGGTATCACAGTAATAATACATGGTATCACGGTAATGGTATACATCATGCATTTAAAGCACCAAGGTATGACCATGTGACACTATCCCTGAACCATTGCACTACCACTGTACTTTTCTATAAGAGAAACAGGCCCAGTTTCAAATCCACTGGACCCCAAACACAAGCAACGTATCTTCTGTTAATGCTCTGAATGCACACGGTCTGCGCTCGACTGTGACCGCATGGCTGCCCTTGTATGGCCTCTTGAGAAGGCGCTGTGGTGGCGTTGCGCCGGCGGTGATTATTGCTTAATGGATGACATCAGTGCCAGCAATAGGCATGTTAGTGTAGAAAATGTCGCCAAAACCACCAAGACTTGCATTGGGATGGGACATTAACCTCACATGCCACTCCTTATTACAGACCAAAATCACAAATATATACACAGACCTACCTGAGTTGTAACCCTGTGCTTGGCATTTCCTTTCCCTCTCTCTCTGATTGTGTAATGGGATTACATGGCCCTGACCTTGCTCTGTGCACTAGCACTTCTGTCACCTTCTGGACTGACTCCCCAGCAAAACATAATGGAAAAGCCTGAAGCCGGCAGTGCCGAGAAAGAGCTACACACACAGGATTCTGAATGAGAACCACACAGCAAAAGACCTCATCTGTGCTCTGCTGCCTATAGTGGAAAACTCTCAGTACTCTGGGTTAGCCTGAACATGAGCCAATGGATGTTTATTGTTGCAATGTAAAGTCAACATGAAACGGCAACCCCTTTTGCTTCTGTAATATATTTGCAAGTAGGAAAAAAAGATTGGACCTGATTTTATCCAACAGATTTGATTGGATCTTTAAAAGTGGGTTTTTGACCCTTATGTGGAGGATGAAGATCATGTCTCATCCAAATTTTCAACAAATATGTTGCTTCAGAAGGTCAAATAATAATAATAATAATAATAATAATACGGAAACCATTATTATTTTTATTTCGGTGACACTATACAGTAAGGTTCAATTCATTAACATAAGCAACTATAAACAAGTAAATAAATAATTTTTTATAAATAAATAAGTTTATACAATATTTATACAACTTAAATGCTAAGCAAGTTAAAGTTAAGCAATTAATAAAAAATAAACAAAAATAAATAAATGTGAATTTACAACTATTATTAAAGGGCTAAGGATGCACTGAAATGAACATTCTGGGCAGAAAATTCTGGATGCACTTTGCCGAAAACCAAAACCCAAAAAAAAAAAAAAAAAAAAAAAAAAAAAAGAATATTCATTTATTATTTTAAATATTTTTTGTATAATTGTATTATCATAAGACTTTGTCACCAATTATATAAAATAAAATAAAAATCTTAATTTCTACAACCTAAATGTTAAGTTAAATCAATTATTATTAAAAATAAAAACCTTCAATACATAGGAAAGAAATAAATAAATATAAACTTTCTTATAATGTATTACAATATGTAGAAATTAACATTAACCAAAACAAATAAATGCTGTAAAAAAATATTGTTTATTATTTGTTCATGATACCTGATGCATTAACTAATGTTAATATATTGAATCTGATTAGCTATACAATTTTATTACTTGTTTTGTTTTATTAATTAATTTCATTCTTTGGAATAATGTGCACGGATGCATTGTGCATAGTCATATCAGAAACATGTATTAGGAACATAACCAGGGAATATGTTCATGTTTCCATGTTGACTTTAAGATCCTATGTATCCTGAGTAAATAAAACAGGAGTTATTAAGTTTCGAAGCAAGGCATTATTGAGGAATTTGCAGGCAAGTAAGCATTTCCTTTTTCTGCTAGTCTAAATGACTGGAAGTGCATTTGGGATGCATGAACGAGGGGAGGCTGTCAGCTCGTATTAGGCACATGGAAGTGTGACGTCACAGGGAAGTCTGCCACGAGCCAGACGGCTAAACAGGGGGGGGGGTGTGTCTGTGATCCATGCCAAGACGGGATAAAAGGTGGACCCGGAAAAGGGGTGAAGGCCCGGTAATGACTTGGTGAAGGAGACGTTATTACCTGACGTTTGAAACATTATCGCACGCTATTAGATAAGTATCAGAATTCATTAGAGATGATGGTGTCTGAATGCTGTCTCGAAGGTGATAAAGACGGAGAAAAAGGTGGACAGGCCAGGAGAAGACAGGAAATTACCAATAACATTCTGATAGCAGCTATAAAAAAAAAACTAGAACACCATAGATATCTCTTAGAACACGTATAGTATGGGGCAGATGGGGCCGCTAAACTAAGCCAAGACATGTTAGTTCCTTGTAGAAGCTTCAAGAAAGTGTTAATGATCTACAATAAAGTTCTCAGTAGAACACATCTCTACATTGGCGCTATAAACTCTTTTGACGCTAATAATGGCACAGGCGAACACAATACACCCTGTCAGCTGAAATGAGTTCTTAAGTGAGACGTGCAAGATACAAAGCTGCTTCGATTGTACAGTAGACATGGTTCAAACAAGATGAACGTTTTTGAAAGTGTTATTTAAAGTGACGGAAAGAAAAAGGAGGGAAAATGCTCTCACGAGCACAAACAATGTGTTTTTTTTGTGTGTAAAAAAACGCAACATCATTCAGGCTTTCAGCCAGAGAGCCTCACTTGAAAGCTACCTGATAAAGCCAGCTCTTCAGAGACGCAACGGCATCAACAAATCACAGCACAACACAAACGATTGACGACGGGTGCTTTTGCTTTCCACTCAAGGGAAGCATGTCTCTTTATGTTCTTTGCAAATGTTTATGCATATTCAAACATGTGGCATAATTGTTTACGAGACTGAAGGTGCAGTCGCATTAGGGACATTTCTGTGAAATGTATAAAGCTTTGCTCACATAGAAGTCCCTATCAAACCAAGCAACTTTCTGTATGACCATCTTGAACTCGTCGCAAAGTCTGCGTGGGGAACAGAACGATTTTTTTGCAATTCAGAACAATTCAAATTAGAACGAGCCTCAATGAACACAAGTGTGAATGAGATTTGAGAGCTACGGTGAAAGGTATTTTCTCTGGATAGTGGTTTTCAATTTCAATCTTTTCCTCACAAAGAGCTATCGAATGGTTCAGAAGACTTTGAATAGACCATGTGAGTCATATGGACTAAATTTAATGGTGCTTTTTTTTGTCATTTTGGAGCTTGAAAAGTTCCATTCACTTATTTTCAATGGAGAGTGAGCAGCCAGGATATTATGCAAAACATCTTCATTTGTGTTTTACTGAATAAAGAAAGTCAAATGGGTTTAAAGACATGAGGATGAGTAAATAATTTTTTGTTTGGGGTCAACTATCCCTTTAACAACAGTTATTCACAAATGAAGAGTTCCTATTTTTTAACAACGTAATGGGTTGGTCAAACTACAACTAGGGCCCATGGTGTACAACAATGTATGCTGTAGTGAAAGCCAAGCAGGTTTTAATTGGTTTAAAGTGCACTCCAGCTACCCAGACATGCACATGCAGGGCAATTTGAGGTTTTCCCATCTCTAGGCTTAGCTTTTATCAAATTTCCCCTCCGCTCTAAGAGACTACACTAATGAATTGGGTAATCACAGATATCTGGCCCATTCAAGTGCTTTGTAAAGTAAATCAATATGGTCTGGCGACGAGCCAGTTGTCCACTTTGACGGACAGTAGAAATCTATTTGTGGAACCGTGGCCAAAAAAAAATGCTTTTACTCTCTCTCTGGATCACATTATCTATCCCTGTGCCTTCCCCCTTTATTGTAACGGCCTCATTACCTTCCATGCTAAAGGTGGGGTTTAATTTTATGTACGAATCTTATGGAATTTCTTTTCATTTCCACTGTAGCAGATCAAAAAGGCCAACACGATTGGTAGGAATTTCTATGAATTTCAAATGCTTTCCCTGCAGTGATTATGTGAGCCGGGCACTCCGGTTGAATATCGATGTGCTGATGACCAGCCACGCTATGCTAATGCTCTGGGCTTCTACCAAACTGCAGCGAGCAGCGAACAGCAAATAGCGAAACATCACAGCCCTGTATGAAATAGATGTTTCTGTGTCATTACAGAAGTTTTCCTTTTCCAAACATGCTGGAACGAGGTCCCGCAAGGACATCTGTTAGCAATGAGTTTGCCACGCAACTCTAATCTTTTGAACGCTTAAGCGGAAGATTTTGAGTCGGGAGCACAGATCTTCTTATGTGGTTCACCAGTCCCGATCATACTGTCAAATGTTAGTGGAAACCACGACCCAAATCGCTAGTTCACACAATTACATTTAAACCTCAAGTGCCAGAGAGAAAGACTGGATTACAGTGACTTAGACACTCTGTATTCAATTAAACAAACACACTGAAAGAACATGTAGTACACTACAACTGAAGTGACATTATTGAAAAGGAGGTGCTGAACATTATCCGATGTTAACCGCAGGACATAACGCTGTCAAATGCAACCAGAGACGCAATCTGCATTTGATGAAAAGGTGTCAGTTTCACTTCAGGAACTCGGAATGGATACCTAGCCAACACAAGCAGTTATTTTCAGTCCAATTTGCCGTACTTACTCACACATTTATATTCACATTTATGCATTTGGCAGACATTATTGTGACTCACATTGCATTCAAGCTGTATGTTTTACAATGAATGCATGCATTTCCTGGGAATTGAACCCATAATCTTGGCGTTGCTAGCGCATTGCTCTGTTTTAGCAGCTTTTACTTTTAACAGTCATATTTTATAGATAATTTAAGATAATTTAGGCTTAAACTAAGAGAACAGTATATGTCAAAGTGGTTAGCATACATGTTCTGTCATGTTGAGTTCTGGTGCTCATGTGGGCGATGCACGTTCGAGTCTGGTTTTTGTTATTCTTAGTGATATATGTACTTCAGCTTGAAGTGTCCAGCAAAATAGCGTTTGCCACTTGAACAAGAAAAGCTAACAGAATGTTGTGCAAGTGGTTATGGGTAATGGTCTGAAAATCACTCATGGATGCACTTTGGAAAAAATAAAACCATCATCCAGGCAACTTTGGCTTACTAATTATCCGTTTACTATGATTTGAGATGCACTACGTCAAATCTTGAATACTATTTAGGAAAGAAAGCATGTGAATTGGTAAACGAAGTCCATAAAAAAACTATATTCGATTCCACACACATTCTTTCAAACTGTCCTCCTCTTATAGGCGATCTCAGGATTGACCACATTTTGAATTTAGACAAGAGGGAAATAAAATAACCGTGGATGCAGGCCTCTGGTGAGGACTAACACTATCACGAGGTTAATTTACCCACAACATGACGTTAAGACCAATTACGGCTGACAGTCAAAAGGGCAGTGTACCGCTCCCCTGAAAAACGATATGAAGAATATTAAATGAAGAGGCAGAAATGTATAGTTAAGAGATTAACAAAGTAGAAGGGTTGGAATAAACAGATGCGGCGCACATGGGATACTGAGAGAGCGCATTAGCATCAATTACCTAATCAACTCTCCTGATCTTAACGCAATCAGTCTAGAAAATGAGACAATGGCTATGTTCAGAATAGCATACAACCTCTGTGAAACTCAAAATAAAGATTTTGCAGAATCTGCTGGTCACTCTTTCCATGCAGTTACACTGATAGTTTTCTCTTCCAGTGAGCTAAACTCAAGAATTAAATCAGTCTGATTCTTGAACAAATCATTCAAAACAGTTTTGTGAACTGCATCAACTGATTCATTGCAAAGATTTGACTCAAAAGAATGAGTCATTTAAAAATTGGACATTGCCACTTCTCTAATGAATGTTCCAGTCGAGATTTTTGGTGAATAGCTCAGTTTCGGTCGGTTTCTAGCACAAAGCTTTTAAAAGACGACTTGGAATAATCAGAAGAACTATTCTTTTATAGCTTTATATTTTTCTTGGCTTCAACATTTCATTTATTGTAATTCAATGGAAAAAAATCAAACAACTAGTGCAATTCATTAAAACTTCCCACTTGCGCTCTGTACGAAAGAAAGTCATTTGGGTTTGAAACAGCATGAGGGTGAGTAAATGATGACAGAATTTCATTTTTGGTAAAAATATTACTTTAAGAGAGCGTCCACAGAGATTTAAAATGCCTCTTTAACGGCACAAGTACAAAAACATGGTTTGAAAACAAATTTAAAGCAGTGGCAAAGAGAGCGAATGGAGAAACAAAGAGCAGAGAGACTACAAAAAAAGCGATAATTCACAGAGAGAAAAAAAGCAGAATCTCACGAAATAAAGAGCTAGGGAGAGAAACGAAAGATGGCTAGGAAGAAAGGGAGAGTGAAAGAAAGGAGAGAGAGTGTGAGTAGGTGTGTGTGTGCGTGTGTGTGTGTCAGTAATGAGATCACTGCAGGGTGGGCTGTCTAATGGTAATGTAATGGACTAGCTAGAAAGACAGTGTGAGCGACAAAAACAGAGACGCAGAAAAGAGAGAAGACGAAGGACGTGCTTACAGAGGCACAAAAAGCGAAAGGAAGACAGCTGGCCGGTACTCAGCTCTCACACGCATAAGGCTCGGACACACGACTGTACGCGGACAGAAGGCCGACTGAAGACCGTGCCAAGAAGATAAGTGGAAGAGGTCTGGGGGCAGGAGTGTGTGTGTGTGTGTGTGTGTGTCTTTGTGTGGAAGTGTGTTTGATGAGTGAAAGGAACAGCAGGGTCCCTCTATCACTCAGCCTTTGGCTCTTTAGCTGCGCTTCAGTCCTGAGCCAGCCCAGGAAAGCTTGAGATCCCTCCTAAAGAACTGTGAGGCTTGCTCTGAATAGCAGAATGAAGTCACTTGCTCTCTTTTTGTCTCTGCTGCTTCAATCGGATAGGTCAACCAGGGGTCATGGCACCAAAAATGTCACACTGAATCTAAAAATGGTCAAAGAGCACAGCTAACCAAAAGCCAGCGTTATAAAGTTTAGTAGCACAGACATCAAGTATCACTATTAAGATCTGAGACTATAAATTACAGGATTCTTGACATTCAAATACAAGAATACTAAAAGGTTATTCTACCATTGCGATATTTGAAATCACCAACCTTGTCGGTCTATAAAAGGATTGCATCAACTCGAAGAACTGGGTTCTTCCTTGTCTAATCCAAGAACAGGCTCTTTGGAAAATCAGGGCAAGCCGATCTTCAATATGTGCTCTCGCAGCTCCTAATTTCAACAGCCAATCAGAGTCTCCCACTATTGGCAGGAGGCAAATTGAAGTTGAATTGCCCAGTGTACAGTAACATGATTAGGAAGATTGCTCGCAATCTCGCTGAGAGTTAGCAAGGTGGCACTGAGGGTGCAACACCATCTGCAATCACAGCAGACAATAATGATTACTGTAATCTATCAAGAAGCATCTGCTGATAAAACTGCTTTCACGATTACAAAATGTCTGAAAATAGTGCTTTAAAATGTGATATTACTGTTATTTTTCACAAACAGGCTACAAAAGAGGGTCTAAAAGTCTTAAAAAACATATACACACACGCGTATAAATATATATATGTTTTTCTTTTCTTTTTTATTTAAGACTTTATATATAAATAAACATTCAATTACTAATTATTGAAAATATTTAGTAATATATGGCAATAATAGTCACTGTATCATATTTGTCTACAGTGATATGAGACAGATGGAAAAAGACAAAGCATTCAATTTACAGACAGATTGATGCTAATTCAACATGAAATTGAAGGAGGAGTGAGAAATTGTTATGATGATTGAAACGCATGTTCTATTGTCTTGCTCATTTGTGTTCAATGTAATTGAAGCTTCCTCCTTACAACACTGAAACCAAGAGGAACATTTAAACAAATGCATCTCGTGGCTGTTTGTATCTGGCAGCAGATACTGCATTGTCCTCAATGGCTGTTTTTTTTTTTTTTTTTACCCATCTAAAATACTCTGGAGCCAGAAAATCAAGGATAACAACTACACACCACACTGAATATGAAATTAAAACAAGAAAAGCTTGGCTTTTACAAAAAAGCACCCAATTCAAGTAATTATGAAACAGCAGGAGAAAAGTATAACCTCAGCCTACGACATTGCAGATACACCAATTTGTGTTGCCGCACAACAGCAGAGTTTGTTGTAGTGTTGCAGTATGTCGAGAAAATGCCACCACTATGAAAATTTTTTTTTTTTGCCGGATGCCCCCTTGACCTTGAAAAAACAAATTAACACATAACTGCCGGGCAAGTTTTGCTTAGCGGAGCAAACTCTAGTGAGCGTTTTTGCCGCTGACAGGCTGTTTCTAAATGACTCATTAAGTTTCTGCTAAAGTAAAAATTATTATCTCCTATCTCTCTAAGGAGAGTGTGGTATAGACATCTGGAGAGAGAGGAAAGACTCTAAAAAAGAATTATGTAAATATATGAAATCAACATCAGAGTTCTGTGCGTGGTTTTAAGCCAATTTGTGTTAAGATGTGGTCAAGTTAATGAAATATTAGTGAAATTTCATGGGCAAAACAGGTATTTTGTCAAATGTCAGTAGTGTAAAGTAAGAAGCACAGCTCACATAGAAGTCACCTTCAAACCAAGCAGCTTTCTTTTGGTTTACGTAATAAATCCGTGTGACCAACTGCACAAATCTGCGTTGGGAAATCTTTTGCTCTCAGGTGAAATTCCCGATCGTCACGAGTGTGGCGTTATCGAAAGAGTTTTAGCTATGAAAAAATGTAACATGTCAACATAGCAAAGCAAACTGTGTCAAGCCATTTCATGGGATCTTTAAAAATGCATACCGCTACAGTACATTTCAGTGAGCATATGCTAGTTTTGTTTGTATTCTCATGAGACGGACATGGTTTTATTCTGAAGTAGCTACAGAAGTGCTGGAAAGCATGTTACATGTTAAAGCTTTTCTTCTCCCCTTAACCATTTCCATCTCTCTTTCCTGCTGTGTTCCCCAGACAATAAAGCACGTCTTCAGCCATGGCTCATTACGGACCAAATCAAAAGGACGAAACGGTGAAATCAGGAAGCTACAGGCTGGGACAGATAAACACGTTAAAGGGATAGTTCACCCAAAAATGAAAATTCGAACCCTAACCAAACAGTTGTGGGGAACCATTGACTTCCATATAGAAAAAATACACACAACTGTTTGGTTATAAACATTATTCAAAATGTCTTCCTTTGTGGTCCGCAGAACAAAGAAAATCATACAGGTTTGGAACATGATGACCATTTTCATTTTTGAGCGAACTATCCCTTTAAAGCCACCAACCCAGATGTTCCCCAGCTCATCAAAGATTTTAGCAACTAGCACATCAGACAGCATCTTAGACCACATGGGATGCTAAGAACAAAATAAAGGTGTTTCTGGGATAGAACCAAACGAGGTTAAGCTAACTAGCAGACACAGATGCATGCTTAGTCCACTAAACTGCAGTTTCTTTCATGTGCCGCAGTCAGCTGCAGATCACGGCTGCGTCCCTGCTCTAGTCCTGAACACATCCACCATGTCAGCGATGATGTCAGTGTCGAGGAGATTGGGATAGGTGCCCAGAAACTCACTTAACCAGTTCAATGAGACATTTGTCCAATTAGGGTCTCAATTGGCTGCCAGAAGGAAGCCACCTGAACCGTTCTTCCAAGCCCTGTCGGAACACAGTCAAAACTAAATGCTGATTAACTAACGAAGCAAGATGACAGGAGTCAGTTTGGTCATGCGTGCCCAATGCGCTGTTTGTGCTTCAGATGTTAATGCCACCATAAACAACATACAAAAACAGTGTTGGGGAAAAGCTACCTAAAATTAGCCATGCTAATAACTACATTTCTGGTTGCACTTTATTTCACAGTATACGTGCACTTACAGTGTACTTAACTAAGAAAGTATTGGGTAATATAACATAACTACATGGGTTAAGGTTAGGTTTAGGGGTAGATTCAGGGTTAGTTATTACCCAGTTATTGCAATTCATATAATAAGTAGTACGTACATGGCGAACAGGACTGTAAAATAAAGTGCTACCACATTTCTGATGGAGAATGATAGTGCAGCTGTTTTCAAAATGGTATAGTCAGCTAGTTTCTCCAACAACTAGCAACGTAGCAAGATATGACGCTACATTGCTGGTTTTTGTATTGTTGATGAAGCTTTTAGTCTCACAAATCATGGAAATAATCAAACGTGCTCTTCTAATTGTAGAGTTCAGAAGTCTGATTCATGTTACTAAATCGATGAACATGGTTGATCATGTAAAATGAAATCACCAATTCCCTAAGCAACAATTTATTTTCCTTTTTTTGTAGCAAAATACACTAGCATTGAAAAGAATATACAGAAAATACACTAGCGTCAGAACAATACATTTTTTTGATACATTTTTAATACATATATTGGTGAGCAAAAGAGACTTCTTTTAAAAAACAAATGTATGTTACATGTTCAACACCTCTCATCTATCACTTATACAGTTTAGTGCAGTCAAATCAATCAGAAAGTCTATTCATATATGTGTGTGTGTGTGTAGCCCCTTTCACACAGCGCGTTGATCCCGGGAAATTGCCGGGAAATTGCCAGAACGCCTTCTGTGTGAACGCAAACACGACCCGGGATTGATGCCGGGATCGATGCCGGGTTGGGGACCTAGTAACATTGCCGGGATCAGTCCCGGAACGCGCGCTGTGTGAACAAGAGCTGTAACCAATGCCGTGTCGTAATAATGACGCTGAAGTGAAGTGAAAGCAGGCTAGTGAAACGGTACGTAATGCGCTAGTTTATGATCAAATCAGAGAAAAAACTGCACAAGCGTGGTTTCTCCAGAGAGAAATCACAGCTCATAAGCAAACTATACACGCTGCTGAGACATTACATGTCACATCGATGTCACGTGTCTTTACGGGATTTTTACGGGTTGTGTGTGAACGCACTCTCTGATTCCGGAAAATCACTGGCAGTGTGAATGAACCAAAATCAAACGAACCCGGGTCAAATCCCGGGTCGCTTTATCCGTGTATTTTCCGGAATCTCTGTGTGAAAGGGGCTTGCGTGTGTGTGTGTGTGTGTGTACAAACTTTTATGTGAGATGTGAATAATCGCGATTAAATTCGATTTGACAGCACTAAATGTTTTTTTAAAGTTTTTTTAGTTTTATTATTTGCATTTACTGTAAATTTATTGTACTGCGGCCACTCTGATTAATTTACAAATAAATCATATCATCTGATATTTGGTTAAATACTTAGCTTAACTTAAATTTATTTCGCTATATTCGCTTTATTTTTAAAGAGCAGCGTGACTGTTGTTTATCTACTTTAAATTATGAGTAGCTTGTGGCTTGGAAAACCAAGTTTCAAAGTAGCTTTCCCAACACTACATAATGCAGACATAGAATCCTTTCCCTTTGGGGATTTTTGCATGAGTGGAATTACCATGTAGGTCATGCAAACTACTCCTCATATCACAGTACTTATTATACCACCAATTAGAAATAGAAGGATGTCTAATGGGGGCGCGTATAATTAGCCCAGGTGCTCTTTTCAATTGACTTTTTTTTTAGTAAACCTGAGTCACACCGTTTCCTTCAGTCACACAGTTCACGATGCCTGCGCTCTGATTGGATTAATGTAGTTCAGATGGTGTGACCATCTCAAATCAGCACTAATCTCCCAGTGGGATAACTTTAAAGATCTAATTTTAGCATGCGGTCTTTTCCTCTCAAACAATATCAAAGAGAAAAGCAACCCTCTGGGGCTGATCGCTCCTAACGTATTCCCCCTCCTCTCAGGAAGACCGCACTCTCCCCTGAGATTTGCACTTAAAACACAATATAAACTTGACTTCACGCCCTATAATTAATCTGACGCAATTCTGCTAACAGAGGCTGATATTTTCAATTGCAAAATATGAATATCATATATGCTTACAAATAAGGTGTATACACTGTAAGTAAGTATTATAACTGTAAAACTGCAAGTTTGAATATAAATTCACATGCTTACTAAAATCAGATGCTATCATGACCTCTAAGTAAAATGGCTGAATGGGACGTTGAATGCCACTGATTTTCATTCTGCTGTCCTTGCCACCCTTATCTGCCAAAATCCCGCTGAGGTGAACAGTATCCCTGCTCTGCCACCCATCAGCTCAGAGGGCACTGCCACCGGTGTAAGGTCACGCGCCTATAACACACACAATGCTGTTACATTTTCTGACAGTAAAACGAAGAACAGCACAATTTAGCAGTGATAATATGAGAAAATACTCAGGCTTATTTTTTTACAGAAAAGTACAATGGAAATACCAAGGTATAGTGGCATCAGACAGTAATATCAAGTACTGTGATACTGTATACACTTAAATATACACTATAGGTTAAATTCATATTCATATATCATGGTACATCTAAATAATAAAATAAATAATGAATAATTAAAAAAAGGTAATAATAATCATATTTCTATGAGGTCCAAAAAAAATGAAAAATACTAAATTTCTACTTTAAATTATCAAATGTATTGCTCAGTTTCACTTCAAGCTGTTTCACTAAAAGTTTAAAGGGATAGTTCACCCAAAAATTAAAATTCTGTCAGTAATTACTCACCCTCATGTCGTTCCACACCTGTAAGACTTTCTTTCATCTTCGGAACACAAATTAAGATATTTTTGATGAAATCTGAGAGCTTTCTGAACCCTCCATAGACAGCAACGTCATTGCAACTTTCAAGGCCCAGAAACGTAGTAAAAACATTGTTAAAATAGTCCTTGTGATGAGAACCCGGAAGTGCTGAACTGTATTTATTACGCGAATATAGCGTAGGAGATCTGACACAGAAGAGAAGAAATTGTTGAATAAAGTTGTCATTTTTGTTTGTTTTAACTTTTTTTTAGCACAAAAAGTATTCTTGTCGCTTCATAACATTACAATTGAACCACTGTAGTCACATGGACTATTTTAACAATGTCTTTACTATCTTTTTGGGCCTTGAAAGTTGCAATGACGTTGCTGTCTATGGAGGGATCAGAAAGCTCTCGGAAGTTGTGTTTCCGAAGATAAACGTCTTACGGGTTTGGAACGACATGAGGGTGAGTAAATAATGACAGAAATTTTCATTTTTGGGTGAACTAACCCTTTTAGGATACATAGATATCAGCCATTACATTTGAATAAACACTGGTTGACCAAATCATTGACCCAAATGTATATACGGTTACATCCTTAGTACAAATTATTACGACATTTTCCGAATCCTGCATACTAATAATAATAATCAATCTCAAAGTCCAATGGATGGCTGTAAATGTTGCTTACATTCAACAATATGCAATTTTTCACTACCTAAACCAGTGGGACAACATTTCAGAAAAGGACTGTAAAAATGACGAATGCTAGAACTGTTATCACCGTGGGTCAGCACATGCTTTCATTAATTCATTCAAAGGGCTTTTTCCTCAACTTGTGTGTCCGGCTACTAGTCCAGCTACAAGAGCCAATGCTGAAAGAGTCCCTGTATCTGCTTTACCAGGATACAGAGAGAGAGAATGATGAGAGAGAGGAAAGGGTACAGCAGGGGACTCGATTGAATGGGGAATTGGTGTATGTGTGTGAGAGTGAGAGAGAGAGAGAGAGAGAGAGAGAGAGAGAGAGAGAGAGAGAGAGAGAGAGAGAGAGAGAGAGAGAGAGAGAGAGAGAGAGAGAGAGAGAGAGAGAGAGAGAGAGAGAGAGAGAGAGAGAGAGAGAGAAGAGAAAGTGGCAATAGAGAGTGGTGGGTTTGCTCTTTGGGAAAGGAGCCAATCCAATTACAGGCAGCAGTGCAAGCCCGGTTTCTTCAGCTGAGCTAAATTTCACATTTCATCAGTCTCTTCCCTTCTCTTGCTGCCACTGTGCTATGCTTTCCCTCTCTCTTTCCCTCCCTCTCCTCTTGCAGGATGAGGGCAGGAATAGGCAGATCATGCAACCGACTCCACAAGCTTTCCTGTAGCTCAAAAAGTAGAGCATTGGCGCTTGCAACGCCAAGGTCATGGGTTCGATTCCCAAGGAAAAAAAGAATGTGTACCTTGAAATGCGATGTAAGTCGCTTTGGATAAAAGTGTCTGCCAAATGCATAAATGTAAATGTAAATTCTTCAAAGCAGGAAGCACAACCACTCACCCTGTGCAACAATATATCACCTTCAGAGCATCAAATCCTGTCAATCTATAGGTTAACATCAAAATTAGGGCAATGCCATATAGCTAAAAATGAAAATTATATTTTGAACATTTTAATATTTAAAAATAACATTTATTTACAAATATATACATAATCAAATGAGTAAAATAACATTTTATTTGAATGAATTAAGCTAAAAAGCTCCAATGCCAGGTTTGCTTTTGAAGCTAAAAATCATAGGTGCTATTAAAACTTTCATAGAAAAATCATAAAAAAAATCATAGGTGCTATTAAATGTCTTAACACTTTCATACTGGTGAATCTGGAGACATTAGGAATCCTCATGGCCAAATAAAAAGCATATTCAAATAATCACAATATCCGTGATGCTGCTTAATTTTAGATGACTAGCAAACTCATAGAGAATGGTGAATATTATTAAATAGTTCATAGCTGGAACACTGCCAGACAGCTTGAGTTGCACAGTGAGGCAAAGACTCATGGAGAAAAATCTCACAAATACCAGCTTCCTGAGCTCTCTGGACTCGTTTGTGCATTTTCCAAGAGACACAGTTTTTGGGGCTGTGATAGCTCTCTAACCTCTCCAAAACACACAACCTCTCATAAGGCTGTCTCATCCTCTTCCTGCGACACTGTTACGCCCTGTGCAGATGTGACCGAATCCTCAGGGTTTGCAGAGACTATCGCAAGATACTCAGCGTTTCCATCTAGGGTAATACCTCCCTAATCCCACCATATCTGTACGTCTCATTTTCCTCTCTGGCCACTAGGGCGGCGATACCACACACCGGCTGAGATTCAACAAAGAGCTTGAGGCTAGACAAACATGCCGAGGCAGCACTTCTAAGAGGACGGCGCTGTCGGCCTAATTTGATTGTACCAACCGAGAGGAGAAAAAAAAATAACATTAATTAATAACCCACTAAAACAAGAGGATTACAGAGAGCGAATGCCTCCGATGCCACTTCCTGATTGCGGTGCTGATTCAATTATAAATTAATTAATCAAGGTGCAAAACACAATTTGGACGTTGCCGTGCTACCGGCATGAAACAAACACTCGGTTTGACTCTTTGACATTGTCCGTTCTCCCTGGCGTCTGGGAAGGCAGCTGTTATTTGTGTGTGTTTGTAGGGGGGCAGGTGGGAATGAGGGACAGACCCAGCGTTTGTAGAGCAGGTCTCTCTCTGTCTTCATCTCTTTGGTGTCTCCTTCAGCTGCTGTGGGGTGAGGACAGGAGGTGGGCATGCCTGTTCCTGCTCGTCTAACAGGGCCTAACCTGTCACTCAACATTGTCGTGTCCCAAAGGAGGCATGAGTCCCAATAGCAGCTGACAGACCCCTAGTCATCTTCATAATTGCGTATTGAAGGTAGTCTCATCTTGTTACCAACCACAGCAGTTCCATTAGCCACATGCTAACATGTCAACACTTACTTAACTGCCAGCTCAATAAAGGGCAAATATTTTGAACCACACAGATAGATCTGTAGTCTACTGTATGTTTGCTGTATATTAGTGTTGTAATTGAAAAACCATTCAAAATCATTTTCAGTAATTAAAATAAAGCTGAAATTAAAGCTTAATATTAAATGAAAATTTACACAAAAAAAAATCACCCAGAACTCTGAAGTAACTTACATGTCCTGCCACTCGGGTTTTTGTGTGGGACTTCTATTCTGATGCTACTAAGAATGCCTGAGCACACAGCGCTCCCATTCTCCGTCTTCATTAGTTTACGGTTTGTTTTACAGTCCTGTCTAATACGGTATTAGAAAGAACTGTTATACAAAGAAAGTAACAGTTTACGAAAAGTGTTATAGCGTTTGCTGTGCGGTTGATGACAGGTGTTTCCACATGCGTTTGGCCAATCAACGTACACTTACGTCACTGGTAGTTCCTATTGTGCTGGGATAGACCCGACTCTGAAGTAGGAGCTAGTTTACTTCCCCCAAAAGGCGTTCCTAGAACTAAAATCATTCCCAGTTCCTGAAGTGTGTACACAGCTAAAAGCGAGTACTTTTTTTCAGCCAATAGTTATAGGAACTATGACAACGTTCCTCCGGTACAAAAGCTCATTTAGAGTGGAAATAAACATATCAAATTAGATAAAAAAGTTATTTAGTTATTGTTTTATGCTTATGTTGTGCTGTAGGTAACACAGCCTGTCAATAGTTAGCACAGTAATTTAACGGCAGCTAACACCGACTACTACATCTGATTCCCGTTAAATACTCAAATCAAATGTGCAAGCGAATGGCGTTCATGTTGACTTTGATAGAAGTTGAGTGATGGTTTCTTGTCTATTACACTACTATTACCAACCAAAAGATATGTTTAACACATTATCTTCATGCTCTTTATCTGAAAGATATTATAATTATGCATCTGATAACCTTATACTCTCAACGGCATTTGGTTCTTGTGTCTAACATCCTTTCCTTGGGTTTGGCTGAGAAGACATTCTATTAAAATTAATAGACTCGGGAGGTAGACAGGAACCCCTGAGGTCACTTTAAGCTGCCCATTATGGACACAAAAGTGAACAGAACCAGAAGCATCCTACAAAAAGGTATTAAATATTTAGGCAAAAAAGTTTCTGGTTCCCTTTTTTCCATCTATAGTTTTAAATGAGGCCAGTAGAGCAGTTCAAAGTGGTGCTCCTCCAGAAGACATCATTAATAACTAACGTGACACACTGTTTGCGAACAAAACCGTTTGCTTGTATCTTAGGTTACAGGTCTAGAACTTTTCCATTTAACTCAAACATGTCCGACTCCGTAAAACATCTCAGCTTTCAGAGCCACAACATTCAGTCCACCACTGAGTTAAAACTCCTGCACTCAAGACTCACCTTTTTCAGTCGTCCACTCTTGGTGCCAACAAAAGCCACACAGTAGCCATTATAGACGTAGGAGGTCACCGAGGTCATGCGGTCCCGGCTTTCCGTATAAAGCGTGTGTCCGGTCACCAGCTGAGAGCCGCCAAGGGGCTGGTTGATGTCCAAACCACAGAAGGAGTCATCAATAGGGACAGGCTACAGGAGGAGAAAGGTCAACCGAGAGTCAGCAGTTTGCTTGGAATCAAAAAGTCAAGGTCATTTTGGTTGTTTATACAGGCATCAGTAGGAGGGTGAAAAGGTTGCACTGATTTTAATACAGAGAAGCACAAATCACATTAACCGACCCAGCGTCATCAGTTTGTTTTGTTGTCAAGTGAAGGTAAGAAATGGATCCGGCAACAGGTTGATTTTAGTACACAAAATTAATCAAAAAGAAATGCAAAAAAAAAAAAAATAATTACGGATCATTACAAACTCTATTACACCAAAATACTGAATGAAATATTATACTGTCATGTTTTTTTTTCTTACTCTCCACATGCTAAAAAGAAATGAAAGCAGATATTCATGATAAAGATAAAATAATTGTAAAAATATATTTTATAAAGATTAAGAGCAATTTCTAACTAGTACATAAACATATATACTACCATTCAGAAGTAAAAAAAGATCAGCAAGGAACCATTAAATGGAGGTGACAACAGATTTCTAAAAACAAAGGGGGAAAAATTCACAAAATTTTAAGCAGTACAACCATTTTTTTTAATGTTGATGAGAAAAATTCTTGAGCACCAAATCAACATATTAGAATTATTTCTGAAGGATCATGTGACAATAAAAGCCTGGAGTAATGATGCTGAAAATTCAGCTTTGCCATCACAGATTTAAACTAACAATTTTCTACTTTTATATATATATATATATATATATATATATATATATATATATATATATATATTCAATATAATTAAACTTAACATTTGACCCCAAACTTTTGAATGATTGTCTTCAAAATATGTGTTTCCAGGCATGGAAATTAAACTTTTTAAAAAACAATCCGTTTCAGGGTTTTCAGTGACTGTGAGATTCAGTGTAATCACACTATAAACTGATGATATTAACTGATTTGGGTTTGCAGTGAAGGCCAGAGAATACTGACTCTTGTTCAGTTTCTGAGGGGAGACAGTAACTGGACCATTGAGTGTGGTTTCCCAAGCCAGCCGCTTGGTTTTCTGTTCAGCTGGGCAAGCATGTTCCCGCTCTGCTCTGGTGAGTCCTGCCGAGCTCCTAGTCTGCCTCATTACCCTGTGCTATGAGGATAGTGTAGCTCACCCCAGCTGGGGACGAAAACACATTCACACACACTTACACACTCCACCAGCAGAAAGCAACACCTATACAGACGAGACTGGGGCTGAAACCACAAGTACACAGTCTCTAATTCTGATTTAAATTATCTAGTCCGGGACAGGGTGTTTCTATAACTTCTAGTGCCGGGGTTGGTTTTTATTAAAACTACCAAATTGTAACTTTTCTTTTATTATTATTATAATTTTTTACAACCATGATGTAGAAAAGCCTAACCCTGGCTGTGAGCCTAAACTTGACATACACTGTAAACTTGTCCCTCAAATCAGATTAGTTAATTGGAATGTTGTTCCAGGATCAGTGTGTGCGTGCGTGCGCAGAAAAATGACAGAATCCTCTGGTTATCGATGACCATCCAGAAGTGTGAAATGTCAAGAGTGTGAAATGTGTGTCCACGGGTCCTAAAAGGACCAAAAGAAACACCCATATTTTTCCTTTGCTCTGTCTCTATCCGGTTGTTAAGTCGTGACGTAACCACTCTCCGATAATACTGTTTCCGGGTCCAAAGGCCGGGTCCTCTCTACCTACCTACCGCTTTCGCCCGAGTTTTAACGTGTTCCCGTGTTGTTTAAATAGATCGGAGTTAAAAAACAAGTGACATTCAACTGTCATTCTACCGCTTTCCCTGTGACGAGAAAGATAAGAGAAAATGGCTGCAGTTGATAAGGTAAGTTACAAATCTTAAGCGAATGAAGAAACTTTGGCGCCAGTGGGTGCTATCCCTTAATCCCTAGTAACACCCACTGGCACTGAAGCGAAAAAAGCCCTTAAGAAAAGGGTTTATTTAGTCTAGGATCTGGAGTGGACGAGCGGAGCGCTTGGGCCCGGAAGAGGCTAAACGTCACGCGTGACGTCAGACTTAACAACCGAATTGCTCTCCCCTTGCACCTCCTTCTCTCTCAGACACACGCATACACACCAACTTAAACTAAAGAGATTGAAGCTTGTAAACATTTACAATCTAATGGGAGGGTCTATGGCCCATTTTTCATGTCACATGCAGCATGGGCCACTATCAATCCCCATTTGGGTTGGGGCGGCGAGTTACAACACTCGGCGGCGTTTCGATTCAGGTCATCGGAGTTTGTGACTGACACTGGCCTCAAAGTGCCATGTAGAGTAAGAGGGATGGATACTGTGTGCTCGGTCATGATGCTGAACGCAGCACTGCTCGTCCCCAACACTCCACAGCCCTTTAATATCAGCCTGGTCGACTACAGGCTCACGCTATAAAAATCTTTACTGCCTCCCAGCCCTTCACAAGCCGGGGGACGGCAATAAAGCAGGGATGTAAATGCCTCGTACTCTGCAGATATTGTTCCAGCCCTTCTTTGTCGTGTTTTCTTTTATTTTCAAATCTAAAAATAGCTGCCTAGATCTGTTCTGCAAGAAACAGTTGGCATTTGACTACATGATTTAAATTTGTATGCAAAGTCCTTTTTTTAAAGAAAGTCAGTCCACTCTGCGTTCATCTTGGCAATGCCCTCGGGCAGCTATGTTCTAGTCTTGGAAGTCCTATGCTAATGTACAGAAAAGAATTCATTCTACATCTTATATACTTCAAGGGGAAAAACACATTTCCAAAACTGTTTGGCAATCGTACATTTCAATAACATCAAAATCTGGCATCGAAATGGTACCATAAATTGCTACTTTAGCTCAAATTAATGTAATTATTAAAAATGTAGCAACCCAGTAGCAAAATGTACGTTTCTAAATTCATACAATTTACCAATCAGTCAATATGCTAATTTATTTTTATTGAATGATGAATTATATAAATCTGGAGTGGACAGTACCAGGACTAGCACTTCAAAGTCTATGAGCCCACTCATATTAAATGGCACAGCAAACTCGCCAAATTTTGATGCCACCTAACATTTTTATCCCCGTTTCAGTATTTTTACAATAAAATAGAACTCCTCATACATTTCTGTTTGCTATTCAAGCTCAACTTACCTAAAAAAAGAATAAATAAATAAAATGCACATAGATTTCCATGATTTCCAAGTACCTCTACTGACAGAGTGAGAGCTTATGAACATTCAGTGTCAAGTTTTGTCTCCCTTGTGCTCTCTGATATGAAACCTATCTAAGGTGCCTGATATTCACACGCCAACCTTCATGCTCATCACTGGAACCCATTTCCCATGACTACTGTTTCGGGTAAGGGGTTATTGTTCCATACACAAATCAGGACAAGGGTCGTTCCTTTGGACGCCACCTGATCAATAGAGTGTCCTTAGATCACTGCTCAAACTGGCACCGCGATAGGCTTGATCAGGCAGCTTGATGAAACGTAACACCGGCTGAATGAGTGAATAGCATCAAAGGGCTGGATGTGAAGCAGCGAGCAGGTTGGCCAGGCAGGAAGACAGTTGCAAGCTGGGCTCTGTGATAAATCTTTCATTCGGTCTTCTCGGCTTATGACTTCTCTTCTTCCTCCTCTCGCCCTCTGTTTCTTAGTTTCTCTTTCTCTGAGATTCAGCAGAGACACTGGAGCCGATGAAACCAACCCGAAAGGCTGCACAGAGGCCATGTTTCCAGTGATCAAAAATGGCCTGAAATAACTGAAAGGAAACTAAATAAAAACATCACGGTAGGGGAGTTCTAGCAGTATGTTTTGGTAAAACGAGCTTGAATAGCAAACGAAAAAAGCTAAGGAGTATTATTTCACTGTAAAAATAGTTTCATACGCCTACTGGTCTTGAAAAGGGAGTAAAAAAAGCTTGGTGGCAGCAAGAGGGTGGTTAGTTTTGGCATTTGATTAGTATGGGTTCAAAGGCTTCACTATTCAAATTGTTAAAGATCAACCTGCATAATACCATAGATTTATTGAACAGTATTGAGTTTTATAGTACATATATCCTCATGTTTTTATATCCAAGTCCTCCTCCTCAGTCAATCATGACACATTCCTCTAGGATCAGGAGAGAAGACGCAGGAGGTTTCTGTTGCAATTCTTTTAATGAGGCCTAGAAAAACATGGAGGAGGGCAGGCTGACATCATAAGCCATTGACGGCCCCCCTGGGGTCAGATGGGGGATCCTCTAGGGTCCTTAATGGGACCAGAGTGGAGTCGGCTACTATGAAGACCACCCTTCTCAGACACTCAATAATGTTTTCCTCTGAGTGACAATCACATCTGACATCATGCTAATGGTGAATTTACTGAAGCTAATAAAGGATACCCTGGAGGAAACCACATATCAGTGGTTTGTCATTAAGACTCTACTTAAACTTCATGCACACATATGCAAAAGAAACAGTGAGAGCAATAAAACATACACATATTCATTTATATATTTATGCAAACATCAACGCAACACTTGTCAATGTGGTTACTTGTAAATATGCATATGCACAGAGAGTTAAGAGTGCTTCTAATTCAATTTGTTTACATCAGAGGTCAAACAGCAGAGACTCAAAGGACTGTGGTCTTTTGGGAGCAAGACTAGTAAAGAACAAAGCAAACAAAAGATGATTACCGTGAATAATAAAGGTGCATGCAACAATGCATTCATTGTTAGTTCATGACACTTAACGCATTAACCAATGTTAACTGATTCAATGTTATCAAAAAGTGGTACAAAAATACCAAACCTACAAAAAAATTTCATTAAAAAAATATAATAATAATTATAAATGGTTGCATGCATGCAATGCATGACTAATCACCCTAATCATTATAGTTCACCATAGTGACCTACAAATATTTAATTAAGCAAATCCAAATTAAGCAATTTGGAGAATATTATCACGTTGACATGACTCCTATGTGTATCAAACTTTAATGTAGCCATTTAGACTACCAACGCTAAACAATTAGACATAATTACAGATGGATGAAGAATATTTAGAAAATTTTAAATAACCAAAACTGTTGAAAGGATTAGTCTAGAATTCCTTTCATGGGATTTGTTGGGGTGTGCATTCACACTTAGACCAACCCTGACCATGCCTGTCATTCAATCCTGTAGGTTGCAGGGGTCAACAGGATTGCTTGGATAGTATACTGTTACACTCTTAAGAATGAAATATAGATATGTTAGAACAACAACCAGCTAAGTAAACATTATGATGCAGATCCTATTCTCATTCCAAAGAAAACATAAAATTAGTAACAATTCCCCATCTGACTGTTTTGACTACTGTGGTTTCTAGTAAGCAGAAGCAGGCATGGGAACTATCCGTTTCTGAGGGCAAAAATGTATATTGCGCTAAGTGAACAGCATTCAAAAGGCAGAGAGCTCTAAATAAAGCTCTTAAAAAAAACATGCATTCAACAAGTTCAATTAAAGTAGTACAATTTGGAAAGAACTTCCATGATTAAGGTTTCAGATACTACATCTAAAGTAATGCTTCATGTACAAAAGCTGGTTTAGCAAGCTAATCTGCAAGCTAGTTGTTATGGCTAGTAATAATAATAATAAAAAATATCTTACCGCTTTGGTACAAGGTACATCCTTTCCCAACAGCCAGTTGAGCTCTAAGTTTCCCTCTCCCTGATAGCAGGATTGCATACGCTCCTTGATCCGTGCATTGATGTCCCGGATGCTGAAGACGCAGAGGGCCGAGTCATCAGGTGGATGGTGGTACTGTTTTTGACCTTTGGAAAATACAGCAAAGAGCACATCATCCTGAGCGCTAATGTTAAGGGACGCTGCAAGCACTCGCCCAGGTTTGCCCAGGTAGGCCGCCTGCAGAAGGCGGTACTCAACCCTGTTTCGGACACAACCGATAGGCAACGACACATAGGAGTGGAATTTGTGGTCATCTTTGCAGAGTCGGACGATTCGAGAGGTGTAAAACAGGTCGTTTGAGGGCCCGCTGGAAGACATGCTGTTCTCAGGTGTTTCTGGTTGCACAGTCAGAAAGTAGACAAAATTCCCACTGGCAAAGCCATAGATGTAGTAAATGTCGAAATGAGACACCAAAGCCAGTGTGTCAGAGGGAATCTTGATGAGAGATGAAACAAAGTCAGTGTGTAGCTCGTAGTCCAGCATTGCCGAAGACTCCGGGTCACGAGGAAGTTTCCGGCTGGAGATAGTCGGAAAGTAATCTTGTTTCCCATCCACAGCGGTACCAATGAAGAGGGTCCCATCCTTGCCCTGCGAAGGCACAATGACTCCATACATGGTACCAGTCTGGTTGACACTGGAAAGGTAGTGCTCCTTTTTGTGAGAGGGCTCCACCAAGATGAAGAGGTCGTCCAACCGTAGAAGTTTGCAGACACCTTGGTAGAGGCTTCCGCAGGCAAGTAGTCGATTTTGAGAGTAGTCAATGAGCAAGAGTTTGTTGATGTTGTTGGTAGAAACCAGTGGTTCATTGCAAGGCTGAACAATTAGTGGAGGGTAGCAGGCCTTGTTGTCATCTTCCGGACCAGTGTCATGGGATACTAGGAGTGTTAAGTTGCCCGATAATTTGTAGACACGGTTGACAGCACCAATGTAGATTGCTCCTGTCGTCTTGTGAACTGTCAGGTGGTTGAAGGCCCATTCTCGTCGCTCAGGGTGGAATGTTGTAAAGGACTGTTCACAGCACACTACAGGCAATATTAAGACTAACAACCAGCACGTAAAGGACAATGTGGAACCCTGTCTAGGGCTTTGTTTCAAAGTCCTCTGTGAATCCCGCTGTCCCTCCATGGTCCGAGGGACCCGTCAGGTTAGAAAATGAAGAGTTTAAAGAAGTATCAGAAGGCTCAACCTCCGTCCTCGTAGTCTGAAGGATAACTTTGTGGTCCGGTGCTTTACCAGGGTCTTCACATTTTTCTGAAAGAGAGAAAGCGAGAGTGATGAGGACATAAATCAGCATCAAAACATCTAGACTCACATATAATCCAAAAGCTAACAGACAATGGAAATTGCACCCCATTAAAACAAACCAAGGCCCTCTGCCTCCATTGGAGGACTGTCTACTAACCCAAGAGGAGGGGGCAGCTTCTCTAATAGACAATGGTAGGAAAGGCTTATCTTCACATTCCAAAGGAGTTGTCGGGCAGGATTACACAATGCAGGAAGGTGAAGCACATCGAAGCAACGGAAATTAGCATGACATGAATTGCGCTGCTTGCCATTTCTCTGAGACAGCAGTTTCTAAGAATGGAACTCAGTCAAAGGTCTCTAGAGTAGTGCCTGTTTTGTCAATTACAAGATCTAACATAAAAAAAATAAAGGATCTAAGCAAAAGCATGTCTGAATAGGTCTGACAAATGGTTTTAAAATTATTATTCTTTTAGTTTTGGAGCCATTTCATTTTTTTTCCCTAATATTTTTTGAGTAATGCATTTATGTCAGGAAAAGTATGCTTAAAAGCTTTACTTTATGACAAATATTAACATTACACTCTCATTTCTTGACGCATGCTTCTTCCTTATTATCTACCCTTCCCAACTTATTTTGTCCCTCTCACAGTGAGAAAAGTACATTGTGGACAATTTATGTAATAGCAGTTTGCAAAGACCGGTAGAGCGACATCTCCCCCATACGATAAATCAAAAGGGGGGCTTTTCTTTCTTCTGAATTTATCCCAGGGAGTTAATTATCCAATCCACTGCATGAGGGAGGCCTGGATCTTATTACTACAACAAAGTGTGAACAAATTGGGTGCCGGTTCCATGCACCCTGTTTTTACTATCTGCTCTGTGAGGGGGCTGTTTAACAGGATCTGAATCCATTAATTATGCTTTCCAATTCTGTTCGTGTTTTTCTTTCTTTCCTTTTTGTATCCCTTTGACCCCATTAAGTCCTGGAGGGATTAATCATTGGCACCAGAGCAATCATCCCTAAACGAATAAGGCAGCCATTAGAGATATACAATCTACACTGTCCGAACACATTCAACATATTTCTGCTCATATTTGTTCCCCCTTGTTTGATTTGCATGCATTATCAGTGCTACAGTAGGTGGTACGAGAGGGCTAACAAGTGTAGACAATGCCTGCACATCAGAGAATCACATATGATTAAGCAAAGCAGTCCGACAATTGTAATTAGCTCAGACATTGTGGTTTAAGTGAACAGAGCTTTGCTAGTGTGCTAGAACATGTCAAGATATAGAAGCTATTGTTAATCGCTTTGTGATTTGCATGTAGAGGCTAAAGGGACACAGTGATCAAAGGTAAACGACCTGTGCAGAATTATAAACAGGACTTTGCTAACACATATCAAAGTGCTAATATCCTAGTTTAGCTATCCTCTTTATCATAAACATGCTCTAGCTTAGTTCTGGGGTGCAGTATATTAGCATGGCTATAAAAGGAGTTGTAAAACTCAGTCCTAGGGTTGGTTTTGTCCTTCACGCTGCTCTTTTGTGGGACTTCGCACATGCTGGAGGTGCAAAGCACGTTCCCCTGGAGGTGTTATCTGGCATCTGCTGAACAAGCAATTTTCTGCAGCCTTCTGGCTTTTAGGCCTCACCTTCAGGAGTGAAATCACCTCTTCTCTCCAACCGCAAACCATCACTGAATTTATCTTGTATGATTTTGCTCGAGTAACTACCACCACTCCTCTCTTTTCTTCCTTTTCCCTAACCCTTTTCCCCCCTGTTCCCTGCTGACTCAGAGCGAGTGGCTTCTCTCTTTTTATGTCGTAGCGACAGCTGCACTGAAGAGGGGACCGAATGGTGTAAATAACGACTGTTCAAAGTTTAGCAGCAGTGCTGTCAGGAACAGAAGCAATAGGGGCTTTGTTTATTATGCTTTGTGTTTTTCCCCCTCTTTTCTGCGACGCTTGACAGGACTCTGCTTATTATGCAGCCTGGCCAAAGAATTGAATAGATGAGACTGATTCGCCTCTTAGCTTCCTTTTATTGTTTGAAGTCAGTCTTTTACACTTGGCTCTCGGAAGAGATTACCATGTCAATGTTTGCACCTGTGAATCATTGGTTCGTCACACCAGAGCCTATAGAGATAATGGCGCGATTTAGGTAGGTTTGTCAGAACAGGCATCTGTATTGTGGAGACAACAGCACAGGCATTTTGGCAAGAGCTTTATTTCACCATGACAGTGATTCACAACCATACAGTGCACAAATGGAAAGGTAACAGTTACCTCATTAGCATATCCATTATGACCTCACAACCACAAGAGACTATGCTTTTATTCAAATGTCCTGCCTCTGTCTCTGGTTTGATTTGTGGTGGAGTTGCACCTGCGTCAGTAAGTCACATAAAAAGACTCTGGGAATATCATTTGAATAATTGAATAATTAAATAAAAAAAGTAATAATAAAAATTGTGTGTGTATATACACTCACCTAAAGGATTATTAGGAACACCTGTTCAATTTCTCATTAATGCAATTATCTAATCAACCAATCACATGGCAGTTGCTTCAATGCATTTAGGGGTGTGGTCCTGATCAAGACAATCTCCTGAACTCCAAACTGAATGTCAGAATGGGAAAGAAAGGTAATTTAAGCAATTTTGAGCGTGGCATGGTTGTTGGTGCCAGACGGGCCGGTCTGAGTATTTCACAATCTGCTCAGTTACTGGGATTTTCACGCACAAACATTTCTAGGGTTTACAAAGAATGGAGTGAAAAGGGAAAAACATCCAGTATGCGGCAGTCCTGTGGGCGAAAATGCCTTGTTGATGCTAGAGGTCAGTGGAGAATGGGCCGACTGATTCAAGCTGATAGAAGAGCAACTTTGACTGAAATAACCACTCGTTACAACCGAGGTATGCAGCAAAGCATTTGTGAAGCCACAACACGCACAACCTTGAGGCGGATGGGCTACAACAGCAGAAGACCCCACTGGGTACCACTCATTTCCACTACAAATTAGAAAAAGAGGCTACAATTTGCAAGAGCTCACCAAAATTGGACAGTTGAAGACTGGAAAAATGTTGCCTGGTCTGATGAGTCTCAATTTCTGTTGAGACATTCAGATGGTAGTGTCAGAATTTGGCGTAAACAGAATGAGAACATGGATCTATCATGCCTTGTTACCACTGTGCAGGCTGCTGGTGGTGGTGTAATGGTGTGGGGGATGTTTTCTTGGCACACTTTAGGCCCCTTAGTGCCAATTGGGCATCGTTTAAATGCCACGGCCTACCTGGCATTGTTTCTGACCATGTCCATCCCTTTATGGCCACCATGTACCCAACCTCTGATAGCTAATTCCAGCAGGATAATGCATCATGTCACAAAGCTCGAATCATTTCGAATTAGTTTCTTGAACATGACAATGAGTTCACTGTACTAAAATGGCCCCCACAGTCACCAGATCTCAATAGAGCATCTTTGGGATGTGGTGGAACGGGAGCTTCGTGCCCTGGATGTGCATCCCACAAATCTCCATCAACTGCAAGATGCTATCCTATCAATATGGGCCAACATTTCTAAAGAATGCTTTCCGCACCTTGTTGAATCAATGCCACGTAGAATTAAGCCAGTTCTGAAGGCGAAAGGGGGTCAAACACAGTATTAATATGGTGTTCCTAATAATCCTTTAGGTGAGAGTATATACAGTATATATATATACTGTATATGCACATTAATGCACTGTAACCGTAGGCACTTTGGATTGAAAGCACTTGCTTTATAACGAAGAAACCATCACTAGTACTCCACTGAGCCCCTGACTGTTATTTCAGTTCCATCTGACTGAGCATCAGCACATGGCTCCACCGAGTGTCATTTTATCATGTGAAAATCCATCCCTGGGTTATAATCCGCTCATCACATTTACATTAAACTGACCTCCGGGATACAATGCTGTTCAGATGGGATCCAAATTTAGCACTACTAATCTCTTGTGAACCATGGCGAATTCAAGCCTATGCTTCTAAAAGATTCCTCGGCTGAAATGTGCACAAGCACAGAGCAGATTTTTCAGGCCACATTGGTATCATTTACACTGTGGTATCTGACTGAATAAAGCTCCAAAAAATGGGGGCATGGAATATTCTAGCTTGTTATATCCGAATACACGGCCTTGGATTTCATTGTGGGGCTAAATGTGAGTGTGCAGACTGAACGAACAGGAAAACCACTACATTCCAGTGAGTGCTGAGGCTGTGATTATTGTACAGGAAAACTGTTGTTTTCCTTAATGAACAGTGAGGCACAACAAACCACATGTTAGTGCTGCATAAACCCATAGCGGCCTTGTGACTAACTTCGGTTAGCTCATCTATAGAATATGTTGCTACCGTAATGATCAGATTCCTGCCAGGGACATTGCGGTAGCTACCAAATCTCTAGAAGTATGAGCCATACTTTATATTAGCGTTGGCATAGGGACATTAGAAATGGTTTAGGGTTGAAAGAGTAATGCTATGTTGTGTTTCATCACAGACTCTACCCACAATTCAAAGCACAGGCGGACCGTTTCAATGGACAGAAGGGTAATTTTAAGCTCCAATGGCTGATAGAGAGCCCGGCTAAAGGGCTCACGCTATGGATACGAGAGCAGAGGGAGCACACCCCTCCACCCCCCATCCCGTGTACCATTACATATTTTCCTTCCTTTTATAAGCTACTTAACAATAGAACCAAAGTTGTTTGATCTTTTAAATTCGTATTTACAGCTATTGTACTGCTTCAGATAAAGAACCTTAACCACAATCCCGTTATGGCGGAAAATCCTATTAATTGTTGTGGAATGGAAAAAAAATGACACTTTGGAATTTCATGCCTGGGATTAATCCGTCATTCCTAATAACGACTAATCTTTGAGCATGTAATCTAAATGGTTAAATAAATACCAATATTCACACCGTCACAGAAAATAAAGTTATTTAAGCAGACAAAAATCAAGCAGCAAGGAAGAAGAAAACAAAGTTTGAGAAGTTGTTGCCTTTGAAAAGGCCGAGATCGCTTGGCAGCAAAGAGTCTTATCTCTGTTGCCATTTTTTTTAGCAAGTTAAAAATAGAAAGTCTAATTTTCCTTGAGGGAAGCAGCACTTTGTGGGAGTGCGTCTAAAAAACGATTAGTAGGAGAGGTTAGTCCATTAGTCTTTATTTCTTCCCTGACATTCTCTGGTGGTGATAATGAGAGGCTTTGTGAGAGCAGGGTGTCGTGGCAGTGTAGTGATATTTATAATTTCTTTTGTCTCTGCGGGAGCTCCGGCTGCGCCAGTAATGGCTGCTTCTCTCTCCTTGCCAGCTCCCACTGCCGAGCACATCCATTCCCCATAGGGAAATGACACAGTGTGAAGTAGGGACGGATTACACTCTCACTGACCACATGGCTTCCTGTTGGTCTTATTTTGTCAACTCAGGGACTATCTAACTCTTCTTTCAGGGAACTATTGTGTGGGAGCTGTAAAAAAAATGACTTTGAGTGTGCAAAATGATGATTTTGCAACTTACTTTTCCTCTTAAAGTCAACATGAAATCAAAATGGACCCCATTTATTTTCTTAATACACATTACCGTTCTTATTGTGAATGATTTGTTTGGTGCATGTTATTATGAAGAAGAAAATTTGGTTATCTTAAAGCTCCAGTCCGTAACTTTTTTAAGTTAAAAATAATCCAAAATAATTATATTAAAAAAAACTTATTCTGCCAGTGGTCAAAACTATCTGCTTGCCATAGCTAGATTCAAAACGGTTAGCTTGTAATAATGATTTTAATTCCAGTGGTACTGGTGGGTTTCCGCGAGAAATTCGAGCATGTCTTTGCATCATGACGTCACACCCGTACACATAAAGAAGGAGTTTCGGCTAGCCGGCTATACTGCGCGTGACGAGATGCTTAGATGCATAGGCTTTTCTCGCAGCACTTTACATAATTCAACTTATGGCATCCAGAAAGATCCAAACAACAATCATCAGTGTCAACTGGAGATTCAGCAGTTATAAAAACCCAAAAGACTTCGTACTTCGGATTTAAGGTGGCTAGAGAAAGAGAAAGAAACCGTCTCATGCGAACACAAGGATTAAACATCGGCGGGGCTTTTGAAAAGTGCGTGAACTCCATGTTTTGAAGGGGTTCAAAACGGAAGAAGAGACGGCTTTTTTCTGCTGAACAAGTAAGACATTTCAATAGTTCAATCGTGTAACAGTACGTTTTCTTAATTCACACAGTTATGGAGTTTCCTTTGTTGTGCCTTTCTCGTTTTGCTATTATGGAGAATATGAATTCTGAACTACGCAGGTAACCATAAAACACATTAAATTTAACATTAGTCACGCAATGCTGATGTTGTTAACATGAACAATTTGAGAACAAAGTAGGCTATAATTTGCACGGTTGCTGTAAATCGCGTTGATTAAATCTAACGAAGCTTATCATGTCGAATGCTTTTTCTCCCTTAGTTGGTCAGAACAAAAATGGATTTTACTTACTTGTTCAGAAGACATTTTCTTATGAAAATTCTTATGTTGGTCAAACTTTCAAAAAGTGAATCTGTGATTCTGTATGACAGTATCCACACAGCGCGGTGACTGACAGCACCACTCGCCTCAAAACACTGTGTTCATCCGCGCTGTTTCATGCCGATTTACAACCCACGTAAAGATGATAATTCCGCGAATCACTGAAGTTACAGATTTCGAACAGAGAGATGGCGACAAAGAGGAAAAGATACGGACTGCAGCTTTAATGTTTCCTCCAAATGTAAAATGTTTCACCTCTGAAACGACTTTCCTTTTCAGCTGATGTCACCAAGACCTCATATTTTTCAACCCCTCCTCTCCAACTGCCTGTCTAATGAATAAATGTATAAATTAAATTATTTTATTTATTTAAAATCCATCCGCTTAAAAAATAAAATGTAAATATGAATGCATCAGAGACTAGAAGTGGGAAAAGTTTTTTTTTTGTTTTTTTTTTGTTCCTGTATAAATATCCTAAAACAGATTGTGAATGCAGTATATAATGACGTTAGGAGCTAAGGTCTTAAACTAATGATGTCACGTTTATCTGGCCAATCAGACACCTTATTACCCTATCAGCTAAAAAGTAGAGGGAGCCTGTCTTATTCTTATAAAAAAAACAAAAAACAAAAAAACACACCAATTTTAAGAGAGGATTTTTATCAGAATGCCCATTAGTAAGCTGTGTATTCACAATGCAAATGTCAAAACCACTAAAAGGCACAGTCCTAATTATTCCAGCTCTAGCAATGAACTTTTGTACTGTGCGGTCAGCTACACAATGTGCATGCAAGACAATTCGATCCTCAGGCAACGTTTTAAAGACCAGTTTCCCGCTATTATCTCGGTCTCTCTCTCACCACGACACTGAGTGATACAGTCTGACTGAAGCATATCAAAGTCTATTAAATCCCTCACACATTGTGATTTCCCAAAGAAAAAGCCATGTCAACATGACATCAGAATTAGCAGCCGTCAGCAGGCGTTCTTATCCCCGAATGCAAACAAGGGGGTGCGGATCTAATCTCTGCCTTTCACCCGCAACCTGCTGCGACATCACTGCATCCTCCACACTTAGACTCTGTGAACATAAACTCTCTCTTTCACTCCTGACACAGTCCCGCAACTCTGCTGAGGGGAGATTATAATATTATTATTGTTATTCTAATGTATTTTGTTCACCCTCCCACAGTCGCCACCTCCTTGGCAAACAAACACGCGCAGACGTGCACACAAAAATAAGCTTTTTCAAAATCACGCACTGCTTTACACACACTCGAACAGTGTCTCGGACTCGCACTTATTACCACGACCGACAATCTGCTTACGGATTTATACACACACACAAACTGGAAGTACTTCTCATCAGAGCTGTCTGTCAAGCTTGGCACAGGTTACTATTAGTGCAAATTTCCATAAATCTGAATTGTAAAGGGCGGCAGTGGGAGACGGGGAGCCCTCGGAAAGACACGAGACACAAACGGAAAATGTCACCAGAGGCCACAGGATTCAGATCTACCTCCCTCGGCTCTGCGGTTTTGAATTTAATTAAGCGCTTTGATTGACGCAACCCGCATTTATCAATCTGGAAGCCCGGAGTATGCTTTCCAGTCTGCAAGTTTTGAAAGTCAACATTACGGTGAAGAGTTGCACATGAAAGAGCAGTGAAATCTGATGCTGTCTGTTCAGCATTTTCTTTTGTCAGCTCAATTGTTTCAATCAAACGTTGTTTATTTGCAGGATGGTTGATGGGAGGTTATGAAAATAGTAGGCAAAATATGTATTCAAGATGCGACACCAGATCCTAAAATAAATCCACAAAAAAAAGAAAAATACATTTTCCCCACATTAATCAGTTTTGCCCTAACCAGCCAGGAATGCAACAAGTTAAACAAAAAAAAAAGTATAAAAAAATAGGAATAATATCAAAACATTAAATAATAACATTAAAAAGAAATTATGTAAAAAAAAAAAAAAAAAAAACTTTTTTAAACAAACCCTTTAACTTAACTTTTATGGAGTTCGTGTCATCATTGCTGATTGTACATTACATTGTATTATTGAACAAAGCATCATTGTGGTTTAGTATTGTATAAACTACTGTAAAGCTACGCTACTGCATTCTTGTAGCTCAAACAGTAGAGCATGGTGCTAACCAGTGTTAATTTCGTTGACGAATAACTTTCATCATAGTTGTCGTCAACAACATTTTTTCACTGACAAAAACAAGACCATTTGTAAACCATGTAGAGTGATAATCTTCGGGAAAACCCAACGAAATGTAAAATACATTTCAGGGCTCGACAAGTTGAGTGGACAAGACGATGTTTTGCCAATTTAAACAATATAACAATTTGAAAGTATTCAAGCGCAAGAAGAGAACTCAATTCGGGAGGGTTTACTGTGCACACACATATGAAGAACGCACACAGAAAGCCGCCTCTCTGACGGTATACGAGTACTATTGAGTTCTCTTTTGCATCTTAGTGTGCTTGAAAGGACAAATACAAAAATACATCAAACCATAAGTTGGTTATGTCTTAAGTGACAGTAAACAGTTGGGAGAAAATAATTTAGATGACTAAAATATAACTAAAACTAAATGACATTAGTCAAAAGACTATGACTACAAGTAAATCAACATTTGTTGTCAAAATTATTAACACTGGTGATAACAACGCCAAGCTCATGGGTTCAATTCCCAGGGAATGTATGAACTGATAAAATGTGTACCTTCAATACGATGCTAGTAACTTTGGATAAATAAATGTCTCTGGTCTGTCCAACATAATCTCTAATCTTCACAAATATATTTGCCCTGAAATTCTTTTGATCGCTCTGATCAGAATCTCTCTATCCAACTGTTACTTGACTTTTCTCATCTATCTCTCAAGTTCCATGGTCAAGTCCCGGGTGTTAGGGTAGAGTGAGCGCAGTATTAGGTGTTCTAAAGCAGAAAGGAGGATGGGATAGATTTGCCGGGTGCTGGATTACATAAACAGCAGCGCTCCCAGCTGTGAGAAGGGAGTGTTAAGCTCTCTCGGGCCCACATCCTAACACCCCAGACTGGGGTCAGTGTTAAACCAAAGCCTCACACTACCAAAAGTCAGACACTGACTTAGCCAATGAGATAAATCACATCTCAGCCCACAGCCAATGGTAAAACAGAGCCGCTATCTAATAATCAGCCCGAATCATTCTCAAACGCCACTGAAGCTGGCTGCTTAACACAAACGGACCCTTATTTATCTCCTATTTAGAAAACACAATGGAATCTGATCAAATCCTCAGAACAGACTCAAAGCACGACTTTAACCTTCATGTGGATTATCCGGACTGTAATGCCACGGAGTGGATTTCTCCCAAAGGACTTCCTCAGCTTTGGATCAGTGTATAAATGTGTGTGTTTGTGTGTGTACGGGTTTTGGCTCGCAGGGAGACAGGGCCGTGTGAGGCTCTGGCACCCAAGAGAGAGGGAGAGGCAGCAAAGGCCCAGCTATTCATTACTCCAGCTGGGCAACAACCCGTTACAACAGCAGTCACAACTCCAAAAGCTGGCACCCAACACATAGACTATTATCTGGGGCAGATTTACACAGCCTGGCACAGAGAACTGAAAAAAAGAAAGTCAGTGAGATAGAGAAAGAGGATGATGCGAGGAAGATTTACAATGTTTGTGAAAAAAGACGGCATAAATAGACAGCGGCGTTACGGATACCAACGAACTGCATAATATTACTTCAATCTGCCGCTGTGATGCTTGGCTCTCAAATCCGATGCATTACATAAGATATTCAGGGAAATGAGAGGGCACCTGTCAGAATAATCCACTCCATTCTGCTCCCACTGTTTCAAATAAGAGCTTGCCAATGGGATCCAGTGCGCTAATCACACAGTGCCTGTATGCACAGCCACTCAGAGCTACCACCTGGCTACTCCACACACAGCGGGAGGCACAGATAGCGCTGCCGAGATTTAACACACTCATCCCACGGCGACGGCTGAGCATCAGGGGTGCCATACACAGAAAATGACACTCTTGTGTGTGTGCGCAAATCTAGTGAATGTGAACATTAGTTTAGTGTAGACAGTTTCCAGTAAGCAGCGGTCAACTGATGCCAGTGATATCAATATCTGGAATGGCTAATAAAAAATAGAATGATAAAATATTTAAGAGATACAGTAATCTACGGTCATCACTACAAAATAAACCCAGAGAGGGTGGTCTTTTATCACTCTGAAATGATTTCTTATGCAATAACAACTGGGCAAGTTGAAATTCTTATTTCTTTATACTGTAGGAGAATAGACTGTGGAGTGATACAAGAGACATGGAATTCTGCACAGCTATTATTAGAATAATATATTGCAGAGAGCCATGTAATACATAATAATGACAATTGTAAACTGTACCAACCTTACTGTTTGCCCACTCCAGCCTGGTTTTAAACAAAAGTTGTGTCCCATGACACACTAGTATGTATACACAATGTACTCTGAATTTTATCATGTTACGTTGTCATTCAACATTGGAGTTTGATAGCCTCTCCCCCTCCGCTACATGATTGAAACTGTGACAAGGTGTTTAATGTGCACTTTTTCTTTTCGTACTATTTACTATAAAACGGCATAGAATCGTGCACTAGTACTCGAATTGGGATGCATTTAACGACTTTAGATATACAAAGACTGTGCACTCGTATTACTATGAATGAGAGAAAATGCAAGTCCCGCCTTCTAAATAAAAGAGCCAATCGCCAATAGCTTGTTTTCATATGACGTCACGCCACTGCGTTGCCATGGCGCGAAATGCAAATGGAGGGCAGGAAGTGATTTGCTGTATTTAGAAAGCACTATAACAAACTCAAAATGCCTATGTTTTGCGTCGTTTATGGTTACTTAAATCGATCAAACCACGAGGAGTTTTTATCGTGTACCAAAAGTTGTTGTTCATAAGGGGGGAAAATGCAAGAAATTGACCGAAAAACTCCGGGAAAACGGCTTGTAAACCTACGTCTGCGGTCGGGAGGAGCCGAATGGGAAAATGCCCGTGTGTGCCGTGATCACTTCATCAAAGGCGATACAACTTAAGGGGCTATGTTTGTGTAAAGTGTAACGTTTCCGAAATTTGTAAAGTCAAAGTATGTCTGTAAGACGAGGTAGTTGCTGATATCTACCGCCTCGATGGCAGGAAAATCTTTCAATTCAGTTGAAAAATTGCTCCTGTTCATAACGCAAGGATCACGTTCAACATTGATTTTTTTGTTTACTTCTTTCTCTTGTAATAGCGTGTAAAGTAGTACAGTACTGACTTTCCTCCATCTCGTCCATTGCGCTCATCATCACTCCCTGCCCTCCATCTGAATTTCGCGCGTCATCATAATCACGTGACTGAAACCCAGCTATTGGCCATTAAAAGCTCCAGTTGCTATAGAAACAGTCAGTGTTCTGAGACGCACACTTATGGGCTGGTTCACAAAGAATGTGTTTTTGCTTTGAAAAACGCAAAACGCGGGCAGTGGAATGGGGAAAAACCACAAGGTCTCGAAAAGCGTCTTGTAAAGTTGAACTTTAAACGCCGTGTCAAACGCCAGCATCTTTTAGAACACAGTGGCATGCGTGAGATGCTGCAAAAGACATAATATGTGACATAAGATGTCATGACCTGAATGTTTAGAAACAAACTTTATGAGACATTTGTTGTCAGATTTCATTGGTGATTCAAACATAACATTGAATCGTAAGCTTAGTGAACAGCTTTGGAGAATTTGATGTTTCCCTATTCAAAGAGATATGAGCTGCACTTGTATGACTGAAATAGCTTCCCGAGGCGTTTGAAAGATGTCCGCCAGGTGAAATGACTTGCCTTAAGGGGACTTAGTTTCAAATCAGCTTCTGTTCAATAACAGAACTTCAATAACAGGTAGGTACCAGTGTTTCTACCCTCTCTGCTTCACTCACTATTGTCTAATCAATGAGATGCCAAACCAATTAATGCAGCTGCTGTTCAGCAGAGCATTCCATAAAGGCCGGTAGTAAAGGGGGCCACGATGTTCCAGGTTAATCTGTGACAGCGGAGCTGAAATATACTCTTTTATAATCCTGTTTGTGATAACTCACTGCCACGTAGCTTCACAAACAATAAGGACAGCAGACACCCTTTAAAACATCATTCAGAAATATTACTCCTGCAGTCTATGCAAAAACCTTAATGTACTTCCTGACCACTAATAGATGCATGAGGCCATTACCCACAGAAGTTTATAGTACAGACAGGGACAGATTTGCAGCAGTTGATGTATTTTACACTATCATTGTTGTCGAGCACTTGAATAAATCATGTAAATGCTGCTGAAATAACTGCTTTGGTGTCATAAATCTGTCTGTTAATTATAGTGTTATGGGGCCGTTACTGTGTATTGCTTTCCGTGCTCAGGCATGGCATGTTAGGAAGCCACATTGAAATGCTTTACTGTCTACAGAGAGAATGACAACTGTATGTGGTGTCATGGCAGTCTGTACAGGCCCGATCATCCGTCACGCTCTCCCCAGGCGTATAGGACATCCTTTCTGTTGAGTATATACTGTCACTGAGCAGCATTTATTAATAAACAGTGGCTTGGAGGGGTGGGGGGCTTACCAGACAGCCTGAGCTCTCAATCCAGCGGCCCTCTCTCAGTCAATGTCCATCCAACAAGCCGCATCCAGGGGATATCAGTTGATTTATCACAAGCGCAGGCATGGAGATGCCAATGAACCCCATGATAGTCACTTCTTACCCGGCTCAATAAGTCAGGCACGGACTTTAAAACACACAAGTCAATGTAAGAACCACTGAGTGGGTCATTGGAAGGTCTTATATTACAAAAAACGAGGTTGTGAACAATGCAATGCATGGCTTAATGGGTGAATCTAATTAAAAACATGTCCAAAAATGATTTCATTCTCGTTACTGTTATATACTCATTATCTCGTTACTATATATATATATATATATATATATACACACACATATACCGTACAAAAAATATGTCCATGTTTTCTTGAGATTGGCCCTTAAATGTGTTTATAACATTGATGGCTGAGGGAGAAAGATCTTATCACAATGCATTAAATCTAGCTTTTCCTGTGCCTAAGATTGCTAAACACAGCATTCAGGGGTGCAAGATTAAAAATAAATGTAATCAAGCTGAAAGATTGCAGCCTCAAAATGTATTTTTATAGGCGATGTTTGAACTTATGCCCATTCAGTTCTTATTTTTTCACATTTAAATGCAACTCAAAGTTTCAGCATGACAATTACTATGTGAAACAGGCATAAAATACATCATAAACACATTGCTGAGCTATTCGTCGTATTCAGGGCTCATATATTGTTCAGATCTAAGGTATTATTAGCCCCGCTGAGAGAGCAGGTGTAATACAGGGTCACATCAGAAGAGTCCAGTTGCTTTTGTTTTAATTATTTATGCACTTATATGGATTTAATACTCTTCTACTAGTCTTTTCCAGGCCCTCTCCACATGCTTACTCTGTTGTTAAGAAAAGAAGCTGCTGTGATTTAAGAGCCCATCTCTCCCAGAGCTCATAGAGCGAGTTAACACTACCACAAATGCAATCAAACATAAGTGAAAACCCTCTCGCGCCGCGAGCTACAATAAGTACGTAACTTTGAATCAGAAAGATTGAGAGGCTTTGCGATGAGTGGGCAGATACCTTTTCCCTCCGCCATCTCGTCCACTTTACCTTGATACACACCGAATAAGTGTTAAATGCATCCCAGATTCTATTTCTCTCCTTTACGGTTACCATCCAGCACTCAGACACCTTAAAATCTCATTTAGCACATACAGGAACCATTTCTTCAGTCTATTACATTAGACAGGGCCTGAGCTTCTCCAAAGTACTATTTCTCTCTCTCCGTCATCCTCTTGTACTCTTCCAACAGCCACAGTTTTCACAACAAAGGCCATAATTTCATCAGGGGTGATAAAAACCGAGCGAATCAAGTCGGCAGCTTGTTACTTAGCTTAATATCTGCCTGCATCGAGGCAATAAGGAAATGGAGCTCCTGAAGACTTACGGGCCCCTTAAAGAAGCACTGAGAGTGTCTGGTGAGGCTTTATCTTTCTAAATATATCTCCTTTTCCTCTTGCCCTTCAGAGAGACATCCTTTTCGAAGAGTTCACCGTGAAGCCCAGTCTGACGTGATAGGTTTTAAGTTGGCTGCAGCAGAGACAGACACGCTGCTGCTCCGAATGAATTAATTCAGATGACAGGCAGATGACTGGGATGCTAAACTTCACATGGGTATGAATAAATGAAAGCAATTAGTGGATTGGTTAAGTACCACATGGCGACATAAGTAGGTCAAAAGCTACCGGATTGGAAGAAAAATGCAGTGTCTGCGCGAACATCAGGTCATAATGGATCTTACTCGGTCCATTTAATGGCTATTGTTATTTTCACACAGGTGGGTTTTCACATATTCACATATCCATTTTAAAATGGATGCATAGTACGCAAAGATACCTCCTCAGTCCACCAAGACCCTTAATAGAAACTAAGCTTCAAAAACTCATCATTTATAAATTGCATGGTGTTAAGGTCATTAACATGACTGCCCGTATTTATATAATCAATACTGATGCAGTATTAAGCTACTTGTTACTCATTTCACATGTAAAGGCATGCAAATAAATACACGTAAACCAAGATAAATGCAAATAAAAGTCTTAAGGTACAGTAGCAATATAGGAAAAAGTAGGAAAGGATCTATCGATGCACTAACCGATATAGTTGTTCAGCTGATCATGTGATCCAAACATGGCGACCCCCATTGGGCGACCAACTTACATGTAGAATAAAACAGCTTTTATCATGTTGCTGATGTAAAGGCAGACTCTTTTAACTTGAGAATAATCTAGACACCACCTAGCAAGCAGTTTTATCATCAACAACAAACATCTAAATGAAAATATTTGTTTGAAAAAACACATTTAGATAATGTTGTTCGGCTGGCCATGTGATCTAAACATGGCAGCCTCCATGAGGAGACCCGCTCCATGTAGAATAAAACGGTTTTTATTAGGACTGGACTTTTACTTATATTAAAATACTTTTAAAAACTATTTGATTTATATATCAAATGTATATAATAAAAAAAACCTGGTAAATAGGGCTGGTTCCGTTATGCATTACTGAGGCATTCAAAATATTTCTGCAAGTTACAAGTGAATATACAAATCAAATTCTAGTATGTGACAGCTTCATAGCTGGTCGAGGCAAGAGGTGGTCTGCAGCCAAAAGCACAAGGAGCACGAAGAAGGAGCCTGTCCATCTTCCCCCCTGAGAGAAAGTGAAAGGTCAGTAATATTTTGAGGACTTGGAAGTGCCAACTTATTCACCCTGAACCCTGACAACCATGCTATCTAGCCAACGGAAATGCTGAGTCACTGCTTGGAGTTCAACGCCCAAAGGAAGGAGTGTCAAGTGGAAAATAACAGGTCTGCTTCCTGTGGGCCAAACACCTTGCGAGCTCTGGCATCACGTGACCCTTGATCCTTGATGAGGTCAGTTATTTTTGCAAAGACTATACCAGCCAGATCCATTTAATTATGTAGAGTTTCAAGACAAATTCATAAATAATATAATAGACTGCATAAAAAAAAATAGATGATTTTTTAAGAAAAAATACAGATAAAGTCAGATCCTCTCTGCATTTTTGGTGTGCTCACTGAAGGCAGCACAGAACTGATATTCCATTCTTCACAAATGTGAAACTGAAAATCGAGCTGCAGAAGAGCTGTGGAGCGGAGTGAATGTCACACTGACCTACAACAACGGATGAAAAATTTTGTGTCACGATACTGAACACCGAAGCACTTTTTCCACTGGGGCATGAATCTAGAACACTCGGGCAGGTGTGAGGGATCAGGCCTTATAACAAATGCACCATATGAAACATGAATAGGCATGACACTGAGCAATGGAAGAGAGGAAGCCAGATACCAAGAAAGAACAGAGAGAGATAGATGCTAAAATGGTAAAATTTGATTTAATGCCCTTGGTTTCAAAGACATTGCCCATCAAGTGCCAAAAAGGAGTTGCTAGCTTCTATCATTTACTCTCTCTCGTCCTTTATTAGCAATTCCTCTTCTCTAGCACTTATTTATATGTGAGCATCTTGGTCTGGGTATCCCGTGGGGGTTGGGGGCATTTACAGTATGTACATGCATTCCCTGGCAATCAAACCCATGACCTTAGTGTTGCTAGCGCAATGCTCGACTGTTTGAAATACATGAATGCTATTGTACTTGAAGGCTGGCTCTTTTAACCCTAACTTGAGAACACCATAGTCACCCAATAGCGCTACCTAGTCTTATTATCACAAAAAATCTATATATAAAACAAAACCTTTTGTCTTACCTGGAAAAAAACTGTGAAAAATGTATTTAAAATTAATTTTAGCTTTAATTTTTGATACATGGTATATTATAAAACATGAAGCCTTTACATTAAACTTCCATTAAACTACAAGATACTAGGGATGCAACAATACATTTAGCCCATGGTTCAATACATATCTCGTTTATTTAAGCACGCTTTTTGGTTTGGTCTTTTTTGTTATTCTATGCATAGGCGACAGGAACAGTAAGAGATTAATGAGAATACAATTCTATTTTTTTATTTCAATACTCTTTTTTTATTTTACTTAAAAGCAAAATTATGTCGAGTGTTCAGAATGTAAAGTGATATATAATTTAGGTCAGCTATCTATTTCTGTATTAAATCAGCGCTTGTATGACTTTCATACAGGGTACTGGTTTGGAGCACTGCGCTCTTTATTTCCCAATCCGACATGAAGTGAACAGTCACAGTGAGGTAACTCTCTGTTGCCTACGAGGTCCAACTATCTTAGAGCAAGCCTCTGTGTGCTTTAGCCAATTTGTCTACGATACTGTTGTGTGTCTTTTCATAGAGGGCGGGAATTACCTCAGAATTACCTGAAAAAAGTCTGTAATGCGGATCGAGGGCTTTCATAAGGTGGCGGAAGCTTACATCTCCAATCAGAGAAAATGGCTTGAAATATTTGGCAATGAACTTTTGGCACTGCCTTAGTTATTTTTTGTGTTGGGTATGTATGCTGTGAGGATCAGCAAGGGACTGTTGCTTTTTGGAGGATGACTGTATTAGCTGCTCTGCTATCCTGCTTTCAGACAGTGACATCGCTTGGTGATGGCGCTGCAGATGTGCAGTCATGTTGGAAGTGTTTCTATTTGAGTAGGCGACACGTGTAAAATAATGCTAGCCCAGAATCATTTTTTTGTTTACCAGTTTTTCTTCCTCGGGATTATGCTCAATGGCAAAACCGAAATGCCCCCACACCACAGATTTGAAAGACGGTGGTGCTTCCTCGTATAGTAACCTCACTTCACCACGCGCCATAGGAGTAATTTGCAGGTGGGACAGGTGGAACATGTACCCATGCCAGGGTCGATATTGTCCACATCTCCAGGTGACTAGCAGATTATTTAATTCATTCGTTTGTCAAATAAGAGGTGATCTGATGCTGGAATGTGTTGTTTTTAAATCATGATGAGCGTTCATTGCCGCTGTTATCATTGGTGGAAGGCAACTACTCTCTTGGAGCTTGTGTACTTCACACAGATTCGTTCCGGTGAAATTACAAAATAAAATGCACACAAACCGCTCTTGAGATACAATCACTGATGAACATCTTTGGTTTTAATGAAAAAAATATATATATGAGGGTGGATTAGAACCCAGAACCTCTCGGACACGCTTAACAAAAAGTTCTACCACCAGACACTTAAGGCACACGAGCATTCTATGCAAATCTATGCATTTATTCACAAATGTGAAGAATCTCAGGACTAGCAATATATTATAGTAGATTCAAGGATGAAACTATCACGTTAAACATGATTTCTACTGTATGTTGATAAATTAAACTCAATGCATTATTGAAACAGATTTCTGGACATTGTAATGCTATTTTTTCTGCAATTGTTATTGTAAAACAAAAACATACAGTATACACACATACACATACACACATATATATATACATATGTGTGTGTGTGTGTGTTTCTGTTTTGTTTTCACTATATATATATATATATATATATATATATATATACTATATATATAGGAATAACCCCACCATAGCCCTCAATGAATGAACATATGTTAATGAAACACACATACGGACAGCATCACATGCCCATACACAGGCATACATCAGAAGAGCCGGAATTGAAATTCAGAGCAGGGACTTACTAGACCCAGTACCACATGTGAACAGAATAGTAATAGAAGAATACCACTGACTAAGTAGACCATATGCAACACACACAGATCCTTTGGGACTACCATTGAGGTGTGAGTCTCAGGGTCATGCTGTTTGTAAGCGGTTAAGGCACCATTTCTGGACAATCCGCATTGGTCATGGTCTCAAACCTGAATGGCTACAGCCATCTAAAAGGTTTATTTCGCTCATCTGCGCATCTGACTCTTTCCCTCTCTGAGTAGATTCGGAACAGATGAAAGGGTTTTTTTTTTTTTTCTCCTCTCAAATGCAACAGACGCTCCTTGGGCATTAAGTTTGATCAAAGACTAATCTGTGTGTGAATGATGATTCAAATTAGCATCTGTTTCAGCTGGGCAAGAGGGAGCGGCTGAACCCAAAGCTATTTGAGGAAATATGAGGAAAGAAGAGAGAAAGAAATACAGAAAGAGATGGAAATAGAGAAAGAAGGAAAAGATCTGACACTAAATGTGATCAGAAACATTCGCACATATGTAATGATTCTATGTAGATCTATCTATCTATCTATCTATCTATCTATCTATCTATCTATCTATCTATCTATCTATCTATCTATCTATCTATCTATCTCTATCTATCTATCTATCTATCTCTCTATCTATCTATCTATCTATCTATCTATCTATCTATCTATCTATCTATCTATCTATCTATCTATCTATCTATCTTTTAAACAAGGCTTTGCCAAGCCAACATTCAAAGTTTGTCTTGATAATTTTTTTGTTAAAAAGTACAGTTACAGGAATTTGAATTTCAATTCATTTTAATTCAACAAACTTCATGTTTGCTGCCTCAATTCAAAGTGGAACTTAAAGCATTCTTAACTCAATTCCAAATGGAATTTTCAATGCTTGTTCTGAAAGGACTTCTTCCTCCAGACCACTGTGAGTCAGCAGATGGCTAAAAGATCCAACCAGGAACTATAAAAAAAATTCTTAATGGAGAGACAAGAGACTCACTGACTGGAGCAAATCTATGGATAATTTGTGAGTCATTAGTAAATGCAGCAATAGAGCAAGAACTTCACCCATGTAATCTGGCTTCTGATGTGCAGTAGAGGATGGAGGTTGAAAGGTACATGACGTTTGAAACTACATCAGGCAAAATAAAACAGGTCAATGTTAGAGCATGAGCAATGCATTCAACTGCATTAGTCAGGGAGGGTAGGAAGTCAAATTGCTGATCCTTGCTTTTTTATTCCAGGTGTTGACATAAATACTTTGGGTGGAGAATCGGAAATGCCTGTTACTGCAAGAACATACTTGAATGTCTGACTAAGAGTCTCTCCAGAGAGGGTGACTTATCTTGCCTGACCTTAGCATGGCAGCATGCCAGCCATCCTCGGTGACCGGCATGTGAAACAGTAAGCCATTTTTCCATCCTGTGAGAACGGTCACACCAATGCCCTGCCCCGTCCGTCAAACTTCCCCTGAGCAAGACTAATATAATGCCCACTTCCTTTTTGCTCCCTTCCTCTTCCTGTCTGACTCACTTTCGCCAGGAACAATCAGAGAGGTCTTATTCACATTCCTTCTTCCTTGTTTCCCGTTTCGAGCCATATTCCGTACTGCCTGCGGATGCTGTCAGTCACTGACTAATAAAAACATTGACTGAAACTAAAACCCAGTAAACTGTGGGTTTTATTTAACACCACATGACCAAGGGACCAACCACAAAGTCCTTACAATGAAGCACTGATTCAGAGGAAGATCCCACTCTGTACCGAGAAAGTGCGCAAGAAAGTGCAAAACCAATCAAAACTTTTAGCAGGTGAACAATGAATGTCATCGTCACATGCAGGTGAACAACAAAAGTGTGGGAGAAGGATATGTATGTGGAGCGACGTGTTGAAGACACAAGGGGATTGATAGGCTGTAACCCACAACATGTCGGGCAGAGTACAGCACCTCTGAGCTTACCATGATTTCTATATTCATTTAATTCATCCACTTATCACAGCATGCAACAGCAATGATGGACACAATCATGATCTGTAGTCAGCACTGGATTTCCTTTAGCCACCGTTAGAACATCAAGGAGATTGAGGCTGATAGCAGGTCACGGTATACTGATGGGGTCGTCGTACGGAGTTACTGGGACAATTTATGCCGTATCCTTAGGTGTTTCTGAAAGGATCTTATCTAATTGAAGATCTGTTGTTCTGAGAGAGAGCAAAGCAGAGTAGCCGTATGATTTGAAGCGTATTGACTCGGTGCGGAGAGCCTGAGGCCAGTTGGCTAGACAGAAGCAAAAATTCCAAGACAAACCCAGTCAAGGCCGCACACTTGGACACCTTGGGCTTCGTTTTACTGATCCAACATCGATGGAAAGACAGTCAGAAGCTTTCATCCCAAGAAGGACAGGCAAAAAAAAGCAGGAGGACAGGTGTGTGTGTCCATGGTAATGAATGCAGACACATTGGGCATCTGCCAAAGTCCTGCAAAGATCATTAGGTGATGCAACAACCCATATGAGACTTGGCAGGAGAGGGCATGCTTATATCAACACCACAATACCCATGTACACACGCGTAACCCCACCCAACAACACATACACGTGCACACATATGCTTGCTTGCAGCCACAAACATTTCTTTCTTCCACCACACTAAGCAAACAAAAGAAGGAACAGAGGAACGAGGGAGGGACAATGTTTAGGGGGGGTGGAAAGCTGTCTGCTACAAGCTGTTAATTGTCAGGCAGAAACTAAATGAGTAAATAAACAAACAATATAAAGCTAGTTAATTTTTAATTCAGGCTCCATACCGTTTTACGGCACGCTTCAATTCGACAAAATTCTTCAACAAAGCCTTTAATTGACATATTCGTTCTGATGCATAATAATGACAGGCAGAGATAATGAAATATTTATCGCCTCCAGGAACAGAAGCTCTGGCTTTTTCGAGTCCGTTACATAACTGGAGTATTTCCAAAACAGTTGATGTGGGGCCAAAGCAATGAGCATATGAGGTGGGTGGTTGAGCTCAGTTCACCTCTGAACTCTTGCCCGTGGCGATGAGTGCCGTCTTCAACTCAGCTGAGGGTTAGAAACTTCATCTCGAATGTTTTCTCAAGCAGCTAAGACGCCTCGGGTTACTGCCAAAAACTCACTAAACAATTCAACCTAAAAGCTTCCAAAACGCTTGTGGTAATGAGAAAGAATGTTTCTGAAAAGTTATGTTTTCAGAGTTCATCAGGCTAATTATTATCTAAAAAGATTAAGGAAACTTTGATTCCTCATACGATGAGTCTTATATTTGAACTGAATTCAAATCAGCATAAGCAAAATCAATATTATTCATATTTGAATGCAAGGAAATAGATCTAAACATATTGAGAATTGAGTCACTCTCATTTTTCTTTAGTTTTCAATTTTCCCAACTCTGGCATCTGCCCATCAAAAACACAAAACACCTCATCAACCCCCTAGCAACCACACAGAACACCCTAGCAACTACTAATGGCATAGCACTCATTAACAATAATACAGAAACCATCTAGGAACATCCTAGCAACCACAAAGTCAACATTGAAGGTGTAGTAACCGAATTCTAATGAACACTGTTGATATTTGAAATCGAGACCCAAACACACACACACACACCCCTACCCAAAAGAAACACACCCCTCCCTTCATTGCTCCGCCCTCAAAATAACAACACGCTATGCAACACAGGCAATGACTAACAGCTGTCTCATCAGACAGCTCGTGCAGGTATGATTTAGCTGATTCAAATACAACAACAGCATATATTGGTTCTGTGAAACAGCAAAACCAATGTTACTCATGTATTGCACAAAAACAAAACAACATCTGGTTGCTGATTTCAAATTCCACACTTACCACAACTTTAAATGGCACTCTCAAACCATTTTACTTCTTTAACACATGTAACCTGACATAACCATGTTACATAAACAATGAGAAAAAAATTGCAGGATTTGTTTATATATATATATATATCAGGAATTGTTTGGTTTGTGAAAAATGGGCATTCCATATCTGAGTACACAATGAAAAATGTATTTTTTTACAGCAAAAGACATGATACAGAAATAGTATTGATAGTATTTTTTATTTAATATTATTTAAAATCAAATCAAAGTACAAACTATGAATTATTATATAATTTACAGTGAAACACTGTAAAAGTACATTCCCAATAGTCACTGCGTGGCACATTTATATAAATTATTATTTCCTCTCATTTTTGTTATCAGTAATGAACATTGGGATTTTTTTTTGTTACATTTAATGTTCATTGTATACTTTAGCGTCATGTGCATTAACCTGGTAGTGTTTTGTCTATGTCTGTATGATCCTGTGCTTCGTCTTCTCTATAAGTTTTGAACAAGTAGCTTGGGATATTAAAAATTATATCACTTAATGAAATAGTTAGAAGTTGTAAACAGGTACTAATATGAATTCCTCTAATACCGGAATCATTGTCCATGTATATTTTACGGTGAATATCTGGCAACCACAGCTGCCTGTTTTCTTGTTTTTTTTATTTAAACAGGATATTTTTTTAGAGGCAGAGCAATATATATATATATATAGCGTGCACTATATAGTGCACAGTAAGACCAGAAAAGGATATTAAGAAAGTAAATGGGGTCCATTTTAGTTCATGCTGACTTCAAAGTTGAGGAAGGCCCCAGGAAATGGGCAACAGCAAGATAACCTGTGATCTGCTGAGCTTACAGAAGTCCTGAACTGAACCGTTCATAAAAGCTGGTCTCAGATCAGTGCAAGAGCACAGCGCTGAGTAAACACCCAGTTGACACCATTACATCACAGTGACAGAGTGTCACAGATTCCACGCTTTCACTTCTTGTGTGGCAGGCATTAAACAGCATTAACCCATAATCCTAAACTGCTACAGATGCAGGCTTGAGCCACTATTCATTCACAGCAGAGAACCTGCCCAAACCCCCCTTCCGTTATCCCTAGCTCTCACTCGCTCCATCCCTCCCCAACCCCCATCGGCAGACAGTAGCTTCAGAGCAGTCATATTTAATCAACATCTCGGTGGACAACACGGGGATCTGCAGTCCTCTGTTGAGACTCTCTGTGCTGTCACACTTGGGATAATTGTCTTAGATACCCTAATTCGACAGTCGCTCCCCTTAAATGCTCAAGAAAAGAAGCATGGTTGTGACCTACATTGCTGTTGATCTGTGAATTATACATGATGTCATCATTTGATTATTTATTTCCTGTGGTGCAATTCACGAGACAAACGCTTACTTTCGTAATTGTGAAATTCAAATGTGGAAAGCTGAAGGGAAATGTTGATGTTGAGGTTTGACACCACAGGAATCATGCTATGACATCTCTGTTGTACGCCAGTAGGCCATAAAGATATGGATCCTTTTAGAAAACATGCAACGGTTTTCTACAAGAATTTTATGTACGACACAAACAAACAAATGAATCATTTGATGGGAGTGCTGAAAAGCTGAGAAAGGAAAACAGTGATTGTTCAATGTTATCATGATTCCGGACAGATTTGTACATGCTCAAACAATCATGCTTCCCCCCTAAAGGTCAGATTTGTGGTCTAATCAATTGCTAGCGCACCCAATGACCTTGATGTTTTGAAGTGACTCGATATTTCCCAGTTTCATTGCGACTATCGCCTTTGAAGGACAAGCAATCAAACAAAAAGATGCCATTTTCAAAATACCTCGGAAAGCTACCATGTATGAATCCAGCTAACATTCAATGCACAATTGCCAGAATCTACACTTTTTACCATATTTAGAGAGAAAATTGTAAAATAATTAAATACAACTATATACATTATAAATAATAAGAAATATTATTATATAACACAAATGATAAAATATACTATGCTATTACATAGTAACTTAAATGTAGAAATATAAGAGTAGTATATGTAAAGCTCAGTATACATAAAAAAATTAAAATAAAAATTGCCACAAAAAAACATGAACAATCAAAAGTTGAGGAGGAGCAAGTAGAACTTCTGTGGAAATCTGGAGAAACTAGCAAGAACTCAAGGAACCTTTGAATTCAATGTGGCTGCCAAGCCCAAGTAAAGATTTCAAACAGAATGCTGAGCATAAGGGAGAACTTCTCAGTCCAGAATACTTTTCCCACTCTGAGTCGCTCCTTCGATATGACCTTCTGTTCTCATTCTAAGTATGGATACTTCTTGTTTTCAAAGGAGCGTGTCCAATGCTCTTGGCACCAGCCAGCCAGGCCTTCTGTGAATGTGCTTGCACAAACCAGTGACTATCATGGTACACAAAGATGGCATGTGTCATTTTTTACTTTGGAAGTTGAGAGTTTCATCAACTTTCATCATCACTTTTAGTTTGTTTTGCCCTGTGCTGTGGAAAGTGTTTATCTTCTTGAGTTTCCCTCTCTCTTGTTCCCAGTCTCTCTCCCTCTCTTTTCCGAGGAGCCCTGTTTGCTATCAGGCTCAGGAATGAATTTGGGAGGCTTATCGGAGCTCTTTTCCCAGCTGAGGCGGAGAGGATGTGTTGAGGCGTCTGCCTCCTGACAGGAAAGAGGAGCTATCTCTCCTGATAAGGCTATGGCTGACTTGAGAATTGTAACAAAGCAGACAGCATGGATGCAGGTGGGTACACGTCAGTGTACGTGCATAAGCCTGCAGCCAAAAATCCAAGCCAGGTAAAAGAAATTATATTCCCACAACAAAGGAATTATTTCCACCAGTGCACCACTGAGAAGGCGGACGAGGTGTAATCTGAATGCACTCTGCTCTTGAATCAAGCATAAAAAAAAAAAGCAGAATGAAAGTCAATTTAACACTCAAATGACAACTTTAGACTGAATGACAAAACCAAGGACTACAGCCTCTCGTCAATAGGGGGCGGTGTGCAATCCCACAGTACATAAACCCTGGGTATTCCCATTCCTTTCTTTGGTAGAAAATAAAAAACAATGTATCAGCATTTTTTTTCCTATCCATACAATAAAATAAATTGGTTTGGACCCCATTGACTTTCATTCTATATACAAATATGGTTCCACGGGAAAAAAGTATGGAACGATATAAGGGTGAATAAATGATGATAGAATTTTGGGTACACTAATATTAGTAGATAGCAGTTTATAGTCATTTAACAGACACTTAGACACTGTATGGTAATTACACGGAAAGTGACCATTCCAATAAACAAGACAAGGAACCAATTATTCCAACACTGATAGGATGGATTTCGAAGCTTAATAACACAAATTATGGAATGTAAAAAAAAATCCCATCTTGTTTATAACATCATTCTTTTAGCCTAGCATGTCTGCGGTGGAATCTCTAGTAAGGGTTTAGCAAGCACAACATAAGGGGTTGTGGTTAAGGGAGGGAAATCATTAGTGGTTTGTGGAAGGCACAAAGGCTTGCGCCAGCATACCATGCCTCCTTTTAGACGTTGTGTAGAAAAACAGCATTAGCATTTTCGAGGTTTAACATACTGATTTGATGTTACCATACAATCAGGCTACAATTCACTGACAAACAAACAGAAGCACTAGAGTCCATAGATTATTACTGTTATAGTTGAAATGGGCGGTCTTTACATGCTGTGAAATATGGCATGCATGTGGCGGGAAGGATTATATACACGGAAGAATTATAGAGTCTTAGAGAATCACCACAAAGAATGAGCCACGAACGTGCAAGGAACCTGTTGTGCGTAAGCCGCTAATGTGTCCCGTGCAGAAGACAGATTGAGGCATTGAAGAATGGCTGTCCTATAGAAGTGTGTCATGAAGGCAATTCCATTAACATCTTAATAAAAGCAGCCCGGGCCCAAGAGAGCCTGGAGGCTCTGACTAACGCTTTCAGTCAATGGCTTGGGATGAAAAAGTAACAGAGGGCCGCACAGTGCAGGAACTTCGTGGCAGCACTTTCCTGGGACCGTTACTCTTCCCAAAGGACCGGCCTCCAAGTTTGTATGCTTCCCATCATGGTCCACTTGCTCCATTCCCTTTGCCGTTTTCATTTACTGTCCTTCCTCCCATCTGCTGGATTGAAGATCTAAACAAAAGCTTTTGTTTTCCACAAGTTGGCGGCAGATGCAGGGGGAGAGAAGGAGAAGGGGAGTGCTGGGTTTAACTGGAGAACTCTCTCCTCTTATGACTGGGCACATGGCAACATGTGTCTTTCTCTCTTGATCACTCTCTTTCCCACTCCACACACACACACACAAAGTCTGTCTATTCTATGTCCTCCTCAAGTGTACTTTCTTTTTGTCCAAAGTCTCAAGAGGCAAAACTCCATCATGAAAACCAGACGAAATTAAGCACAGACATCCAGAACCCTCAGCCTACCCAAACTGAACCATCAGTAGCATCTTGCCATAAAACCGCCCTCACCCTTTTACTCTCTGAACAGCATGCATCATCGGCCCCCTCAGAAAAAATAGCAGAAAGTCTGAGTTTGTATTGGGTGGTGATTGATTTTTGTCTTCTCTGTTTTGAGTTGCTCACACAAAAGCAGCACGATTTCAAATAGTCTAAGACAAAAATGGTCTCAACAAGCTACTAAGAGCAATACCAGCTCTTCAGATGATCAAAGTGCAAAAAGTCAAGAGTACAAAAAGTGCCTTAAGCTTCTGCAAATCGAATTGACTTTTTAGGACTGTTGGGAAAAAAGCAAAACATTCTTCAAAATATCTTCTTTCGTGTTCCACAGAGGCAACAAAGACATGCAGGTCTGGAATGACAAGGAGGATGAATAAATCATTTTGGAAACACCCCTTTTTGCGTATGTATTTAACATAGAAAACTGAGATTACAGAGAACATATGTTTCAAATTTTTAATAAAATGTTGAATAAAACGGCTAGTGTTCTTGGAATGACCAGCACCTGCACGTGATTGACTCGTCTCTAGCCTACACTCTAGAGCAGTTAAAGGCGTCAACACCCACAATTCTCTGTGACCAATCTGGACACTGGCACCGTCCAAGCGAGAGTCTGTCCACCAACTGTTCAAGGGTAATTAGCTGCAGCAGAAAACACAGGCCTAATTACAGTGTAGCCGAACGCCGGGTCACAGTATCAACCCCATGCCTAATCCACCAATGCTGAAGACAAATTATCACACCAGGTTGTTTACACCTGATGTACAGAGATAGACAGAGAAGCCACTCAGGCAGCCGAAACTATTGGGTAGACAAGTGCATATCATTATCTATGTACAGCGAATCTGCATCCTGCTTCTAAACATCACAGGGCAAATGCATTCGCCACCACATCTGGCTCTACTTTGCTACACTTGGATGCATGCATGCGTTCACCTACAAACACACAGAGACGCTTTACGCAAGCAGAAAGGGTCAAAAGTGATAGCGATCTTTGTTGTGACAGTTGGTCGGTAGAGAGTCCTAGATAAACAGCCAAGCGGCAACGCTGCAAAGAGAATGCGAGATCAATGCGTTAAAGCAAACAAACATTGGATATACACACTATTATTACATGAGACTAGCATAGAGGAAGCAGATGAACTCTCTCGACAAGGGCCCATCCTGCAGGGCATGAGTGTGCAAGACTGTGTCTGTGTGCACGAGCGGTGGGGGGACGGTGGAAAGCCTTGCACTGCAAACGCAGCCCACTGAATGCATTTGTACTGTTCACTCATTAAGAAATAGGTCAAGGATTCCGCCTGCATGCATCGCAACTTGTCAAAATCTCTTAAGCTAAACGGGCAAGCCCGTATGCCACCATGAGAGAAGAGAAGAGGGGCTTCTCTGGAGGTGTATTGCACGCTGGTGACACAGCATGCAACTAAAACGAGCATGGTATTATTTATGACCGACCAACCTCAAATGCCCCTCTGCTTGTGTTTAAACCGTTCTGTAACCCAGAGTAATTTCGGACATCGTGGTTTGTTGCCGCAATGTATTTATCAATAGGTGGCGCTATGGAACTATGTGGGCCTACTCGAAGTTTGCTGGAGGGATTGGTTGCAATTATCCATCACAGAATTAATCCCAGTGTTCAGTCAAAGCCACAGAGAATGATGAGCTCTTCTGCAAACATTAGATGCCTGGTGGACAATGGGCGAGATGAGTGATGAGATAGCACATACTTTAGGATCTTTACATTGCCGTTTTCACAGCTGCAGAATCTCCTCGGAAAGTACTGATAAGGTAATCTCGCTGACCTCAAAAATCCGAGCCAAGAAGATACAAGCACATATCCAAATTGGCCCCTAAACTAACACACTCGAGCAAGGCATTTAACTGGGGCAAGCAGGATAAGCACTCAGCATGGGTCTCTTGTGGCCACCCCATTGAGATTCGACCCTCAGCTTCCCCTCAAACGTATACATCTATCTGAGAGCCAACGGCTAAAGACAGAGGAACAAACCCCCTTTAAGCACATAATACCCTCCAATTACCCTTCAGGAAACGCTTAATGCACCTGACTGACATAGTCAAATCAATAGCATGCGACCCAACGTAAGAATGCTAGAGGCTTTTTGACAATCAGAATGAACATGCAAATCCAACATAGGAAGCTCACGCTGGGAGGAAAGGCGAAGACAGTTCTTGATTCACTTTACAATTCCGATTAAACCGCATGAAGCCACCATGGTAAGGGAAAGGAGGAAGCAGGTAAAGTTGATGGGTGTGTGCGCCCAGTGGAGACTTGTCCTCTCGGCTTTGTGTAGTTAACCTTATTGATTAAAGAGCCTGTGATCTGGAGATGCTCTACAGCCTTCCCTGTCTCAGAGCGCCTCATCAAAGAGAACAAACTACAAAGCCACGCAGCGACCAGAACACAATGTACAGAATGTAATGATACTCTGCTCATCTAAAAGCATTAAGTGTGTCACTTGTGTAGGTTTGACTCCCTTATCTAAATGTTTTAAACATTGGCGTACGGGACACTATGCGGGAGGCCCCAGTATGAGCCAATTAAAGTTATGGTATACCATCAGAGAGTCTAAATTTTTTTTTTTTTAAATCTGCACAGTCAGCATGCATTACAAACTACAATAAAAGTGGGAAAAACGCACAAGCTTGATTATTAATTACCATTATCAATTCACTTTGTATAGCAGATCAAATAAAAACGCATGCTGATTAACATGACAGAGCGACACCTTATGTAACAAAAAATAAAAAAATGTAAATGACTAAATTGGCCAAAATTAACAAAATTTGGCCATGACCTCACCACTTGGAAAGAGGACCCCAGGGCTTAAATGCCACTGGATGTAATGTATGCGGAATGTAAACTGAAATTCAGAGATATGTTGACTTATAAAAGGATTCTATATGACTGAAAGGATTATAAAACAAAAGCTGAGCTACTTAAAACATAAAATATGAAACGTATAAACTTTTAAACTAGCATATGCATAGCCATGGCAAATAATTATCATCATTGTTCTCAGGTGTCTCGTGTCAAATTTTCAGGACAAACAGACAAATAAGTGTAATTTGAAGAAAATTAAAAGGTTATGGCATTCATTTCAGTAGCATTTTATGAGCTTCCTCAGCTTTGATAGCAGTGAGTGAATTTGACTAAAGCTGAATTTCTGTCAGTAATATTTAGTAGGCTATAGTTATCCAACCACAGGTAACCACCTAGTTATGTAAATATATCTAAACGATCTAGCCAATTACATTTTGTATTTATGTATTTATCATGACCGTATGGTCGACTCACCGTCCGATATTGATCTTATCGGAACGCGTTCAAGCAACCTACTGTTGCTATGGTTACCTCATCAGGCGACCGCGATTTCACTGAGCGTCTATTTAGCACACTGACGAACTTATTAAAACCGAACTTTTGCGGTTACTGAAAGGTTTGAAACCCCCGTTGAAACAGAAAAGGACATACTTTCAAGACTTCTGTTGCTTCTTTTATTCATCTCAAATTAAATATGGATCGAATTCTCCACGAAACTGATCATTTAGACGTTCTCCACTAGCAATGCGCTCTTTCAGTTCTTGAATAGAGCCGTTCTCACCCTGCCGTCTCGGGTCAAACCGCTGTTTCGGAGATAAAAACGATGATGTGAAGAGGTCACGCTCGAGATGAATTCACCTCATCTTCCTGACTGAAAGCGCCGTTTGATTGTGTTAGTCAGACACCGATTAATATCATCCCTGTCCTTCATAGCAGATGCCAGTGATTCTCATGCAAATGCTGGCCGATTTTCTACTTAAAGAAGCATTTATTTTCTTTAGAGCCGATGTCAGAGCCGCGAGTTAAGGGAAATGAAGATTTGTGAGTGCATCTGCTGTGGTCCAGAGGAACGGAACGGAGTTTTAGGTGAGAGGAGCTGAATTATGAGCACTCTGCAACAATCTGTTTCACATTTTGAACGTCTATCAACTTCTTTGACAGGCAGCGTCCCACAAAACTGAGTATGCGACTGTGATAGTCATGTCTATTTAAATGGATATTGAGGAAGATTCCGTAGGCTAGAGGCTACAGGAGTAGGCTATACAGATAAGATCGCAAGGAGAGCGCAAAGTGAAGGGTATATGATGTTTAAATGAGCGTAAATTAAATCAATAAAATAAGGTTAAAGGATTATCATCGCGCATATGCATGAGGAAGATTGATGAGCGACATTTTCATTTGCGTGTTTTTCGCTTTGACGAGGATAATCAGCAAACATTGTAGTTTTATCTCTGATTCTGATCTCTTAATTATGTGGGAAAAATACAATTAAAATTAGGCAAAATTAAATTAGGCTATACACAATCATTATCATTAACTTATCTTATGTGGTGAAAAAAATGCAATTAATTCAGCAAAATTCAATAGACACACAATCATTATCGTTAACTGCTTGCATATTAAGTTTAATAAGTTTAAACGTGAAAGTGAGGATACGGTTGTTTGTTTTATTGAGATTTCCAGCATCACCAGCAAACGTTTCCACATCTAATGCAGAACCACCAAATGAATTCCCATTATCCTAATTATATTGCTCAACTTCTTTGCGATGCATGAGCAATTTGCCATGAATGATATGTTTTCTCTACGCTTTCCTCCAACACGTTGCACGGAACACATTAGTATTCCTGGCCACATCTCCCACGAAAAGCATTTCTGGGCTTGAATGAATTCATGAAGCACGTTTGTCCACTCACCTACAATCCAGAAGAAAGCTGAGGATGCTATCTAATGTTCAGTCAAAAGATGCCTCTGCGTTCAGCTCAGTTTTGACAGATAGATCCACATCCGAATGAATGCCGAAGCTTCAAAGGTATAGGCACCTTCAATAAATTTCTCACAATTCCTCGAAGATTTCTTGCATGCGAGATGATGAATGAACGGTCGCCGCGCGGCTTCAGGTAACTGATCTATGCAGCAAAATTCAACGCTTTATCGGTCGATGCCGGAGGATGGTCATTCACAAGCGCATATGCCAAGTGCACGGCACATTCCCCCAGTCCTCTGACACGGATAGCGGCTTGACATCACGCCTTTTTCATCAGCAGCTCTCCGTTAGATCGTCGCGCGCGCGCTCATTGCTCTCCTATGAAGGTTTTACGCGAGACTGGCACAGGAACCGAAGCCCAGCAGCGTTACAGTAGCAGCGCGTTTAAACCCAGCCCCCTGTGCTAGCACTCACTTACGACCGGCTCTATTTGCATGTCGCATGTTTTAACTGTTTCATTCTCTCAAAGATGCTCATTTTACAAATGCAGAACTGAGGTGATTAGAAATGTGCATTTGCATATTTAGATTTAATATAGGCTACTAATCTCGCCATATTGGCTAGTGAGCTGTTATAGTGCAATATGTCTCAAGGCTATATTGTCTGTAGTCATGGGATTATCTATCTATTTAGCTGCAGCTTCCTTAATGGGATTATTATTATTATTTTTAATCAAAATAGCTGTTTACAATAAACTGAGCATTTGTGTGCAATCACTTTTTTTTTTTTTTTTTTTGCAAAGCATAAAACGTACATAAACAAAACTGTGGCACAATCACTTTGTTCAAAAATAACATGCGATTCACTAAATATGATCTATAAGCATTTTCAAAAACAGCATGGATGAAGATCTTGGGATATGAAGTTCATGCCTTTGACCTCATGTGAGATTACAGAAAAATTCAGCAAATAATATATATATATTTTTTTGCAGTTAATAAAAGTTCCCTCACAATATGTTAAATCTATTTACAAGTAATAAAATGTTTAATTGTGTCTTATTTTACAAGCAGCTGCAAGTGTGAGGGAAATGCTAGCCCAGTAGTAATTTTGCTAGACAGTGCCATCTTTGGACAGAAGATTGCAATTACCTCATCTAAATCTATTCAACAGGGGGTTTAGTCAAGATATTTTGACTAGAACTCATTATTATGGGTATTATATTATGGGTCCATAAACTATTATTACTTCTCAAAATAGCTAAAAATATATCAACATTGAGAATTAAACATTTATTTTAAAACACATGACTACAAAATATTGTATTGTTTATCAATACAATATAATATTTGATAAATCTGAATAACATTTAAAGTAAATCCATTCATTTCTTATGAAAAAAAAACATAATTATAGAAACTTACAAACAACTATCCCTCTCTATCTTCGAGAAAAAACATTGAAGTAATAAACTTTGATAGTATAGCCTTTTGTTTTGCACAGAAAGGGAGAGAATGAATATTGCCATGCTTAAATTATTGTTACATGGATACAATTGTTCAGTCATAATCATGTCTGTCCTTTATTTATGTGGCTTATTCCTGTAATAAAAAACAAACTGTCTTTGTTTCGACAGAAATATCATCACAAACATATTTCCGTGTAAAAGGAGTGCATCATCACAATCACAAATCACAGCTATTCTTGTCTATGCTGATGTTCGTTTCAGATACAGTGTGTATGTGGAGATCTGAAATTTTGCTTCATAATGATCTGTGCTGCTGCTGCTTTCCGTAACCTGCATCTATATATAATCACAGGAGTTGTCCTTTTGCATTTCCTTCCAGAGGAATTAAAGGCTAAAACTTGTGTTTCATCTAAAATGAAATATTTCCCAGCATCACAGAGCCATATAACCCCAACAAATGATATTTGGCTGTCAGAGAGGATTAGTGGGCCATTAATAGTCTCTTTCTACAGTAAACGAGATATTGCATCGTCAATACCTTTTTACAGACTACATCAATCTTTTCCTCGTTCTTTTTAGTTTATGGAGGGGGGAAAAATCATCTCACATCTGACGGCAGGGAAAGTTGCTGGAAGTAATAGAATAACCACAGCCAGACAGGCTGCAGGATTTTGTCACATCTCCCAGCTGCACATCTGTCGCCGAATCTTTTAAAGTGGCATTCTACAATCGATAGTTTGATCGGTTAGCTCAAACAGAAATGGATTACACATTGGCCTGTCTTCTACATCTTTGTACTTTAAAAGGGGACATTGCGGGAGCACTTATTCCATGATCCATCAATAATTTAGAGTGGGAAAAGAACCGGTGGCAGCCATCAAAAATATTGCAAAACTGCCAGAGGAGAAGAGCGCATCTACCAAGTCTTGTGTATAGCCTACTAAAAGCTGTGTGGACTCTTCAGAGAAGCAGGGTCAATATCTGGAGGGCGTCCATATTGAAGTTCCACTACACTAACTCTCAAATGCATCTTAGTCATCCACTGGTAATCAAATATAGTTTTTTTTTTTTCAATATACGATTCACTGGTCATTATACAAGAAGTATGTTTAAATAAAGGGTAATTCAATTTGAATCGCAAAGTTAAAGCTCAATCCAGTTAGACTGAGCCGAACACTCATCTGCATAAAATGAGAAAACCATTGTTTTATCTATAAGTCATTAGTGCTGCCAAAATGTTGTGTAGAAAGTGTACACACAAATCTCTTATTAAAGAGCGCTGTGTAGTGCACAATATATTTAGCCATGGTGCTCATGGACGATGCAGGTTCGTATTCAGGTTTTAAAAGTTTTTTGCAGCGAATAGAAGAACCATTCCCCAAATAAACGTTCACTTAAGTTCATAAAATAACTATTTTCTTAGTGTGAAGAACATTTTAATAATCTAAAGAACCTTTTTCCACTATAAAGATATAACCTTTAGACCAATGGAAAGGTTCTTCGTGGAAGCATCGATGCCAATTAACAACCTTTATTTTTAAGAGTATGTGTCATGTCCTCTCTCTTTGCATAATCTCCTGCATTCTCTTATCCTGTCTTATTAAAAGGTATAAATAAACAAACAATTTTTAATTGTGTTTTATGGGTCTGTAAACATGGTATTTAAACATGCAGGAGTATCAGACCAGATTCTCTCGCATTCCTGTGGCTGCGATTACTCAAGTTGATGAAAAGGTAACATCTGACTTTGGCCATTTGAAGTCAGCTGACAGATGTGTGTGAATGGAGACTGCAGCTGTGTAGCAGAGAACACATGTCCCGCGTTAAAACCACTGCGCGGCTTGACTCAAGGTTGAGCTCAAGTGCCAGCCTTGGAACGAATGCTATAATTGGTACAATCCATGAAACATTATGCCTGACCTTGGCCGTGGTCATACAATCTGAGCCTAATTACTGATGATTGCTGGACTCCGAGGGGCAGTGAACGCGCCCAAATCGGGTCCAACTTCCAGATGGTGAAAAAGTAATATGGATCTGAAATATTTCAGAAGACTCAATTAAAACATGTCAATTATGTTTGCTGGAAATCATTAGGTTAACGGCAAGTGGAAGTACTTAAACGAGTCCGTTTATAATTAATGTCAATTTTCATTTCATCTGATGAAATACAACAAAAGTACATATACAGTATATCACAAGAGATCTCACAAGAGATCACAAGAGATATACAGTATCTCACAAGAGACCCCTCACATCTCAGCAAACATTTTAGTATATCTTCTCAAGGGACAATATATAGAAATTAAACTTGGATATATTTTAGAGTAGTCATATGTGCTACTTGTATAGCAGTATATATTTACTGTCCTCTGAAAATAACTCAACATACAGCCATTATTGTTAAAATAGCTGGCCACAAACGTGAGTACACCCTAAGTGAACATGTCAAAACTGTGTCCAAAGTGTCAATATTTTGTGTGAATTGTTATCTAGCATTGCCTTAATCCTCCTAGGCAAGGAATTCACCAGAGCTGCACAAGTTGTTGCTGGGACCCTCTTCCACTCCTCCATAATGACATCATGGAGCTGCTGGATGTAAGACACATGACACTTCTGCACCTTCCGCTTGAGGACGCCCCACAGGTGCTCAACAGGGTTCAGGTCTGGAGACATACTTGGCCACCCCATCACCTTCAGCTTCCTCAGCAAGGCAGTTGTCATCTTGGCGGTGTGTTTGGGGTCGTTATCATGCCATTCGGCCCAGTTTCTGAAGGGAGGGCATCATGTTCTGCTTCAGAAAGTCACAGTACATGTTGGAATCCATGGTTCCCTCAATAAAGCGCAGCTCCCCAAAACTAGCAGCACTCATGCAGCCCCAGACCATGATGCTGCTACCACACCCATGCTTGACTGTAGTAGGCAAGACACAATTTTCTTGGTACTCCTCACCAGGGCATCGCCACACATGCTGGACACCATCTGAGCCTAGCAAGTTTATCTTAGTCTCATCAGGGCACAGGACATGGTTCCAGTAATTCATGCTCTTGGAGATGTTGCTTTCAGCAAACTGTTTGCGGGCTTTCTTTTGAGCCAGCTTCAGAAGAGGCTTCCTCTGGGTTGACGGTCATGCAAACCGACTTGTTGCCGTGTGCGGCGTATGGTTGAGCACTGACAAGCTGACCTTCCGCTTCTGCAACCTCTAAAGCAATGCTGGCAGCGCTCATGCGTCTGTTTTTTAAAGCCAGCTTCTGCACCTGACGCACAGCACGAGGACTGAACTTCTTTGATTGACCTTTGCGAGGCCTGTTACGAGTGGAACCCGTCTTGGAAAACTGTATCTCAGTTTCATGGTGTTACCAATCTACTTATATCATCTTTGTGGAGAGCAACAATTCTAATGAATCCTTAGAGAGTTCTTTGCCATGATGTGCCATGTTGAACATCCAGCCCGTTCTCATCCTTTGGCGTCATACATGTGACGCTTTGTACATTTCGTCGAAATCTTACGTACATGGCATCCTTTAGCATCAATATGAGACGCAGAACCCAAGGCGTCATACAGGTGACGCGCGTCTAAATCCGACGCACATGGCATCGTTTAGCATCAATATGAGACGCAGATCCCAAGGCGCCATAACCGTAACCCTACCCCAGACCTAAACCTACCCATAACAGTGCGTGTTATATTGACGCTAAAGGATGCCATGTGCGTAAGATTTCGACGAAATGTCATATGGCGTCACCTATATGACGCCAAAGGATGAGAATGCGTTGGAACCACTGATCTATATAATGACTGGATAGATCATGACGTTCTAAACTGCCACCAGGCAGTGAAGCCACCGGAAGTGTTCGAGCGGCCATCTTACGATTCCCTACCAGCAGAGGGCTCCAACGGCCGTTATACAGAGATAGGTAGCTCCGACGGCACTTTTAAGATGACCCGCTGCGCATCAACAAGTGTAAAACGAAGATCACAAAAGGATCTTGAAAAACTGCTCACAGGTTGTACTTTAAGCCCATATATAGTCATTTATATGCACAATTGTCGCTATTTCCGTGTTGTTTAAAAAAAATTATAGCCTACTATGCATTCTTTCACAGACGTATTCAAGTTTAAACCCAATAAACGTATTATTCAATGCATTACTTCTTATAAATTTAATTAAATGCATATATTTAATATTTTCATGTCAATCCGTGTTCAGTTTGACCACGAACCATGCGCTGTCACTTTAATTCAGCGCCTGCAGCACAAACGGGCATCCGCGTGCAGTGAAAGCTCCAACCTGTTGACATGGGTATGGTAAAAAATATGCACTGCAAACGGAGTAGGCCTATGTGTAAACCCCTTATTTACACTGCACACATCTGCGGCGCATTATGGCTCCGACAATGTTTTATTCCTACCTTCACGCGGTGTCAACTCACACCAGGAGCATTTCCACGTGATTTGCCGATTTGTGGGCGCGATCAGCTCCGGTAGCCGTGTCGCAGCTGTAAACGCGCCGCAGACGTGTGCAGTGTAAATAAGGGGTAAATAAGAGGTGAAACAGGTGTACATTAACCTACAATTTGTATTATGCATTTGCTGGACATGTTCTTGCTAACTAATCAAATACTTGAACAGACTACTGATCTATCTGTAAAACACCATCAGAAAGAGCTAAATTTTAAGTTCACAATTCACATATAGGCCTACTTAATTTTTAGTAAGCAGGAATAATTTCCGACTTTAAACAAATACCCATTTAAATGCTTAGGATGTTTGCGTTGTAAGACTGTTCAGGGAGACTTTAGATTTAAAGACGGTGTCTCGTTATGCAATGTTTTCTCAGTCAAATCATACAATTTCCTATTGATTCAATAGAACGCGTGAGCTCACTAGGGAATCACAATATGGCGGCGCGGTGGCTTCACTGTTTATGACGTTATGAGCTATCCAGTCATTCTATATAGATCAGTGGTTGGAACATCCAGTGGTCAGTATGAGAGAATAGTACTCAAAGCACACATTTTAACTGCTCTAATACAAGATACACACATTTGTATGGTCCTGTCAAGCAGACAAAAACATGAACATGATGAATAGGACATGTGGCTTTGCATGGTTAAAGCTGCAGTAGGGAGTTTTGAGAAAACGTTGACTTAGCCTGAAAATTTGAACAAGCACAACTTACAGGTCCCACCCCCTTGCTCTCTGCTGCGCTACAGCCCTCCCTCCACAGCTCGTCCTCCACAGCGGAGCCTGTCGTGAACGCGCAGGCTAGTAAACAGGGCCACCGATAACGGCGGATAAACAGTTATATGGCACATTCACTAATAGGGACTAAACGTCAATAATATGCTTTACATTGACTATGGCCTGCCCATACTTTGACTACAAACTTGGTCCTCAAATCATTATGTATTTTGCAATAGCCTACATGTAACTTTATAACGTTGCACTCTTTCTATAAGTTATAAATAGCTAGTAAGATAACGTTAATATAACGGTAACTTACGTTACAGTATGTAAGTAATTATTCTAGCGATATATAATGCTAGATAAGGTGTAGTACATTATTTCAGCAACATGACAAGCCAGTGAATTAGCAGGTTTCAATTGTTGCTTAACAGAGTGCGTGACATTTTATCTACATGTTATGCGGCTAAAGTTTTGACACCGAGTCAATGGGCTCTTTGTAATTCTTTCTTTTTCGCTTGTTTATCGTCATCGGTCTTTTTACCTCTTTGTTTTATGAGCAGGTGTCACTCGAGAATTGGCAGTTTAGGTTGTTTCTCCGTCATAAGCACAGCTGCAGCACGCCGGCAATCTTGAGTTTGAACGACGGCTCGCGCTGTGCAAGAGAGGGGTGTGATCAGCGCGTACACGAGCGTGATTGACACTGCTAAGACATTCCTCCTGGCTCTGATTAGTTGTTTCTGACCGGGAGCGTGTATTTCTGCAAATGGTAATAGGACCACTGGGAGGAGCCAGAAGAGCTTGATTTTTTTCACAGATTATGTGTCTCATATTCTACTGTCAGGACATAATGACAGTTTTAACAAATATGTAAAAAATATTTTTTTCAAAAGTTACCAAAAGCAGCTTTAAACGACGTACAGCTATTATCACTTAGGGTGTACTCACTTTTGTTGCCAGCTATTTTGACAATAATGGCTGTATGTTGAGTTATTTTCAGAGGAAGTAAATATATACTGCTATACAAGCAGCACATATGACTACTCTAAAATATATACAAGTTTCATTTCTATATATTGTCCCTTGAGAAGACATAGTGAAATGTTTGCTGAAATGTGAGGGGTGTACTCACATTTGAGAGATACTGTATATTTCCAGGTTAAATGTTTTAAATTTAGTGTTTGCATACAATTCCCACGTAAAAAAAATTGGGGTCAATAAGATTTCTCTTTTTTAAAGAAATTAGTACTTTTAATTCAGTAATGATGCAATAAACTAATCGCTGAAATTCTATTTCAAATAAATGTTTTCAACACATGAATAAATTAAATAAATTAAAATAGAAAATAATATGTAATAATACTTAACAATACTGTATTTCTGATAAAAATTGAATGCAGCCTTGGTGAGCATAAGAGACTTCTAAACTTCCGAACTGTAGTAAAAATAATGCAAACATGCAAACTTTTATGCTCCATTTTCAGATCTTCCCTGCAAACCTCCTTCAAACTGTGCAATGTATTTATACAAAGGCTCCACTTCTCATTGTGCATTTGTGTATACTATTGATGGATGAGATGTTGGTATCTAAAGGCTGCTCCTCTACAACAGTGTCCACAGAACCCTCCTGCTATCCTCGCTCTCCTCTTTATCCTCTCTGGCCATGTAATCCTATGCGGTGGATGCAAATCGATTGGCCCATAACTCACACACACCTCTGCCGTCAAGGGTCTCCATTAAACCCCTGGGATACTGCCATGTGTGAGTTTGTATTTGTACGGGCACACAGGCTCACTCCAGCTGCCCGACTCGACATGCTTAACACCGCAAAGAACAGGGAAACAAAAGTGTGAGTCATTGCTCACTCTGCTGACAGCTTTCCTGCGTCTCGCCAGCCGTCCGCCGTGGAGAAACCTGACAGACAGCTTCAACAACACCGAAAATAAGCCCCCCTCCACCTTAATGTCAGTCTTTGCCACGTATTTGCAATCAAAATGCAACAGTGTTCATTTTGAGGCCAAGGTGAAGGGACTAATTGCAGGAATTAGACGGGCGTAAAGCGTCTGTCGTAATGTTTATCCATCAGAGACGATGTGGCGAGACAAGGAGGGGAAAATTGCATTGTATTATGGAAAGGTGCAATTGTTCGGCATGCACTGAGCCGATTTCGATTTGTCGGGTGATCAGCTCAGTGGGCGAGTCAGACGCAGGGGCGATGAGCGTAATGCAGGGCGATGGCCCGCTGCAAGACCGACGCTCATCCGTTTGCGGATCAAAGTGCTCACATGCCGTCATTTTGTAGCGAGCTGAAAGGTTTCAAAGGGGCTTTAGCTTTGACGCTCCATGGCGTCTCATCTCCCCTCTTCTCTTTTGCCGTCTGAAAGCGTCACAAGGGCAAGTGGGACTCCGTCGGCTCAGCGGGAGCCCCATTCCACCTCTCCGCTCAGCCGTGGCACTCAGCTCACACAACACACACCAGCCATAACAACAGCTGATTCCTACAGACACACAGAGGACGAGTACTCTAGAACATTCCCTGAATCTGTGATTATGACTGTGTGCTATTGATGCGAAAAGTAGTGCTGGATTTCTGCCCTCTTTTGGAGTGAACACGCACTTGGTCGACACACTTCAGGAGACAGAGCATTTTTACCTGCATGACATAACAGACAATTCAACTGCAGCTAACACGGGTTTAGGAAATTCTAACTACAAAATGAAGCAATATAAGCCACAAGAAGATGTGCGTTACAGCGAACCAGTGCGTTTAGAAGATGTTTAACTGTGATAAAGCTAAAGCACATTCGATTTACTTTGATATTACAAAGGTGCCAAAAGCAGTGAAGTGAAATTAATATCAAGCAAGCATAAACAATGATTTTTATAAAACAATATTTTTTAAATACAGAATGTGGCATCAGTGTGTTTATATAGTAATTTTACACCGGTTACAAAAACAGCTTGTCCAATCAGAATGAATTGGAACTTAGCCTCAAAAACGAGTTAAAATAATATATAAAATTACACACACACACACACGTATATATCACGTAGGCTACACACACGTCGTTCAAAGGTTTGAGGTCAGTACTATTGTTTTAAAAGAAATTAATACTTTTATTTAGTAAGTATGCATTAAATTGGTTAAATGACAGAAAAGACATTTATAATGTTACAAAATATTTAAATTTTAAATAAATGCTGTTCTTTTGAACTTTTTAATTATCAAAGAATCCTGAAAAACTTATGCATTGCCGTTTCCGCAGAAATATTAAGCAGCACTGATAATAAGAACAAACATTTCTTGAAGACAAAATCTGCATATTAGAGCATACATTTTTTTTTTATAATTACCAACCCCAAACTTTAGAACGCAAGTGTATCTATCCATATTTAAAAAGGAATAGTTCACTTCAAAATTAAAATCAGTCATTTAAAATCATAATTTGCTCACCCTCATGTTGTTCCTCTTAAACTAGTATGACAAGAATTTATTTTGTGCATTCGTGCAACCAAGTATTTCAGCTTGGCTCATCCAAGATAGGTCAAACAGGAACTAATGGCATTCACTGTCACTTATTTCAGATTGTTCCGTCTGTTCCTTGCACAAAGCTATTGAAATTCTAAAGACACGTCATATAGACTATTTTTATAGTGCTTTTATGATGCCATTTCATCATTTTTGCCTTTACTCACACTCACAACATGCCTTTGTTGTATGGAAAACAGCACTGTGAAAATGTCTTCTGATTTTTGCCTTTTGTGTTGCATGGAAGAAATTAGCCTAAGTCATGCATGGTTTGGAACGAGATGAGAGTAAATGACAGAATTTTTCATTTTGGGGTGAAGTATTCCTTTAAAGATCTTTAATTCTGTATCTCATTGTGTCTGTGTGGCACTGGGTTTCTCGATTACACTGTCTCTTTTCACAGAGAAGGCAACTGGTGTATGCCATGTCCTAACACATGCACACACAGACTATGATCAGTGTGTGTGGCAAAGTGGCTGGAGCAGAACCTCTGCTCACTGAATGAATCATCTTTGTGTAGCGACAGTTGCTTTTTTGGTAGCATGGATGCATGGACACACACAGGCCTCTCAGAGCAGTCCGTGGCTGTAGACTGACACACATGTACTACCAACCTCCCCACACAAACACACACAAGTGTTTGTCCCCCTCTAATGGCCTACTCAAGGAGGAAGCCTGTGGGCAGCCTCCTGTCAGTCTGTAGAGAAGAATGAAGGTTTTATGATTCTCAGTTAGATTTTTTTCATTTGTTTAAAAGAAAAGTATGTTGAAATGTAATTTCAATTAGTCATAATTTACTCATCCTCATGTTGATTCAAACTGTATGACTTTCTTCAGCAGAACACAAAAAAAAATACATTTTAAAGAATGAGGTGCATGAACAATGTCTCCACCAGGGGTTCAGGGTGGATTTCAGCCCTGGCGTGTAACACAGTCACTCCCGCTAGCCACTCTGGCGGATTGATATTTATATTCAATTAAATAGAGCAGCTCCGTTCACAGTAAATGCTGCTCCCCATGAACTCAGTCTCTGCATGTGCGGTTTGTTTGGGTTTCCAATTACATGCATTTGGGATGCGCTTTGTGTTTCAGAGCAAAGTGTTGCACTGTTATCCTTTACATGCGTGGAATAGAATAGAATTGAATGAGGCATTTATATAGCGCTTTCATATGTACTACTGTACACCCAAAGCGCTTTACAATCATGTCGGGATCTCTCCTCAACTACCACCGGTGTGCAGCATCCACTTGGATGATGCGACGGCAGTCACAGTACAACGGCGCCAGTGCGCTCACCACACACCACCTATAGGTGGAGAGGAGAGAGAGTGAAAGAGCCAATTCAATAGATGGGGATTATTAGGAGGCCATGACTGCCAAGGGCCAATGGAGGGAATTTGCCCAGGACACCGGGGTTACACCCCTACTCTTTACGAGAAATGCCATGGGATTTTTAATGACCACAGAGAGTCAGGACCTCGGTTTTACGTCTCATCCGAAGGACGGAACACGTCTCAGCAGCTCACAAACTCCATCTCTGCATTTGCTGTGAGTTTGGGTTGCTTATAACATTCATCTGGGAAAACAAAGTGCACCATTTCACCAGATTAGTAAGGTAAATCATTTATACACCTAAGCCAACACTAGAGAATACCTCAATATATTTGAAAATATGCAAATTGATGTTCTTCTGAAATTTCAAAATAAAAGTTTAAGCCCCTCGCTCTGGGTTTGCATGGTTTGGTGTCCACCTATTTCTATTGTAAAGAAGTGGCAAAATAAAGATTACGTGGACATTTGAATTAAATGTTCTTTGGCCAATTTTAAACAAGGATTTGATCATGCTGTAAAAAGTGAAACAACAACAATAACATGCAATGTACATAAGTTCATTATGTTTATATTATGTACATTATGCATTTTAACAGCATTTTGTCAATAAAACTAAATTAGTACTGACTTTGATACTTTATTTGAACCAATTCGTATTGCCTCGTTATAATGTGTATTTTAAGTCATTTTAAAGTCCATTACCCCCAAAAAATATTATCCGATTACTCGATTAATCGACAAAATAATCGTCTTCTATCCTTTACAAACCCATTTTAAATCACACATGAAATATGCTGTGTGCACCCTGACTAAATTATTTATTGTCTACAGAGATTACAAGGATAGTTCACCCAAAAATTAACATTTTGTTATCATTTAATCACCCTCGTTTTCTGTTCTAAACCATGACTTACTTTCTTCTGAGGAACACAAAAGAAGATATTTTGAAGATCGTTGGAAACCAAACAACATTGGAGCGCATTGACTTCCATTGTATGCACAAAACATGCTGAGACATTTCTTTTTATGTTCCACAGAAGGAAGAAATAAGGAAATCATACGGTCTTGGAACAACATCTGTAAATTCTTTGTGTGTGTGTGTGTGTGCTAACCCTTTAAGAGGTGGGAAGAGTTCCCAGCCCCTGGACACTTCTGTTAGAAAAGAACAGTTTGAATGTTTCAACACATACATGCACTGTGATTGATACAGTTTACACGTTCACCGCAATAAATTTGAAAAAATAAAGTACAAGTAAAATAATCGGTTTGTTGATGCACTTGTTAATGCTGATGGTGAGGAATTACAGTTGCAACATCTCATAATGTACCTCAAACTGAGTGGCGTATCACTGAGAAACGTCCTCCCCGAGCCCGAGTTGTCCTTGCGATGGAGGTTCGGGTTGAATAACTTCTTCCAATGTTTCATCTTAGGACTCGCGCTCGCATTGATATGGTAAAATCGACATCATTGTTCGTTACCACTGACGGGCAGTAACGCGTTAGAAGTAACACGTTACTGTAATCCAATTACTTTTTTCAAGTAACGAGTAAAGTAAGGGATTACAATTGTAAAAACAGTAATTAGATTACTGTTACTTCCCCGTAAGCAGGCTGCGTTACTGCGGTAGTTAACCGTCATTTTGTTTTCGTGAGACCATCTCGTGCCATGAGTCGTGCGTGTGTGATGAGTGACAATGCTGTATGAGCGCCGCGACATCAGTGGTAAACACGGAAATGTGTGTTGAACAAGAGACAACATGGAGCGCGGGAGAGAGACACGCATTTGATTGGTCTCACACGCCACACCCCCGATTTCTCACGCTGAAGTGTCAACCCGGTCGGTCAAATGCCTGAAAGATGAGTTTATCTATAGATCTACCTGTTGAGCCACTCGTGATCGACTAGTTATACCGCAAATTAGTTAAAATCTCCCGGAATCTAGAGCGAGCGTGCATGCGAGACAGAGACCACGTAGCGCGCGCGCACCCGCAGAGAGGGAGAGCGAGCGAGAGACCTTGCGTGTGTAGAGAGCATCCTGATCTAGAAACAGGACCCCCCGTTGGAGAATGTCAAAATTCCACCTCAAATCTGAGCAAGCACCTAGCAAGCCAGCACAGGAATGTGAAACTTACTGAAAAAAAAAAACCTGAACCTCCAACTGACATGACATGGCTGTTTTGGTAAACTCATTTTTACTCCTCTCTGCACTTTACTGTTAAAAGACGTAAAAGACGTAAGTGTTAATAATTTGGAATACAGTCAGGAGAGACTTTCATTTTAATTATTTTATTGCTGTATTTTATTTACATCTATTCGAATGAAGGATTTTACAAAAAAATATATTTATTTTATATGCTGGAAATATTAGTTAACAGAAGAAGGACTTTCTTTATTTCATGAAAATATGGTGGAATGTGCAGAAAATCGGTTTAAATGTTCATCAAAAGTCTGAGACTGTTGCATTTAATTTAATTTTTGCTTGATGCAATGTGCATAAAGTTAAAATATTGAAACTAATAAAACAAGTTAAAAAAAGAGTGTTTCATTTGATTAAATTTTCGATGATGGAATATGCAGAAAGAATAGAATAAGGCTGAAAGGTCTATTGCTTTATAGCGTATTCAGGTTGTGCATCATGTTTTTGAAAAGTAACTTAGTAAAGTAACTAGTAAAGTAACTAATTACTTTTGAAAATAAGTAATCAGTAAAGTAACCGGATTACTTTCTTGGAGAAGTAATCAGGTAATCAGTAACTAATTACTATTTCCAAGTAACTTGACCAACACTGTTCGTTACTGTGTGTACTTTACGGTGTGGGAAGCCTCAGGACAAGCAGAGCTGATGTTGTTATGGCAATGGGCGTTATACGCGGTAGACCGATCACAACAGACTGAGCTATCTGGCCAATCAGAGCAGAGTAGCTCGCGGAAAGGAGGGCTTTAGAGAGATTGATTCATCTGACGAGTCGTTTGAGAATCATTGAAAATGTGGTGATGTGCAAATGTAGGCTATATTATGAGAAAATTAAACCGTTTTTTGACGCATGTAAACCTGTTGTAGGAGACTCCAAAACATCATTAGGAAACTTTAAAATAGCATAATAGGGGCACTTCAAAAAAAATTGTTGAATCTTGTATATAGCTTACAATTTTGTTTTTATTAATAAGCAATGTAAAAACATATGTTGTCATAACTTATTGATCATGATTTTTTTTATAGTGAATGGAAGAAAGAATTGTACATGTATTTGCAACTATTTTTGTGTCAACTCCTCCTTTCAGAGGATACTCAGTGATCAATCTGTTTTGAAGAGAAACGTTTATGTCTACCCAACCTCCATTCTGCAATTGTCAGGGGCCCGTCTGAACCGTTTCACCTGCTTCATCATTTCTGAACCTCTAACTTGTTGCCATGGCTAAATCATCTTTCTGTACCCATCTGATCAGGAATGAAAGACCCTCACGTTCGACAGCGAACAAACATCATGAAAAAGCTTCGACGTGATGCCCTCTGGGGACCTTCGGTTACTTCAGAAAACAAAATGCATTTCTCCATCTCTGTTCTGTTCTCACAGAGAGACAAACACAAGAGACTCTGTAATTGCCAGCAGCGTGTGAGTTTGCGTGCGTGTACATCACGGCACATATCGCGCTGACGTGTTTATTATTGTTTTTGCCCTTCCTTGAAGGCGTCTGACTGACAGAGGGCGGAGGGAACTCACTGCAGCGCCGCGTTCTCGCACATCCAGTGCGTGGGAGAGAGTGGCAGGCCTCGTCAGCTAGCGGTGCTAGCAGAAACAACGGAGAGACTGAACCACACAGATGGCCGAGCCTTCAACACAACGCTGCCATCCGTATCACATAAACATCATCCACACTCCTACCAGAGAAGATCATGATGGAAAAAAACAATTAAGCGTGCCACTTTCGCAGCAGAGTCATTTACACATTTCAGCATTCGCAAGGACTCATTATCGCAAATATTCCTAGGGCTCCAGACAAAAATAAAACATTTAGGAAATTACTTTTTAGATGACAAATTACAGGATCGCTCAAAGACAATTGCTCAGAAGTGCTACAGTTTATGGAGTACATGGTTCTTTCTTTAGCTTTTAACAAGTCAGTTACTGAGCTGTGATGAAGAGGCCTTCAAGGTGCTTTAATTACATAGTCAAACGAACTAGTCAGTAACTACTAGACTAACATAAGTCTCACAAACTTAAAATATGTCACAGTAACCGTCACGGTTGCCGGTTCATTTCAAATCACCCATAACTGAAAAAGGACTTGTAGTAGGCTATATTGAGGGAGTCAGTTGTGAACATGAGTAACAGCTCGATTCACTAACAGAGTCTGATTCAAAAAGTGCTAACTTACTGATTTATTAAAAAGAACTGGTTTAAAATAGTCATTTTTCATGACTCTTGCTGTTCATAGTTTTGTGCCTTAAATATGACACACGACGAAACCACATTAGGACACACATAAAGATTTCAAATTATTGTCATGCACACACATTTTTATTTTCTGTTGCATTTACAACCATTTTAGTCGAAGTCTACAAAGCTTGTTAAGACACATGCCTGCATACACAGTCATATATTCGAAGATATGATCTCTAAAGACAATAGATATACTTGCCTCACAGAGTCTGATATACACGCAACACAAGCGCTTGCAAAAATTACACGCACGATAAATTGGCCTCCATTTTAATAAGATGCTTATCAGAACGAGAGTCTCTGGGAAATGACTGTGTTTTCCTGGCTCTCTTATTGTCGCAGATCTTGATAATGCATTGGATTTTAATTAGAGGTATTTCCACACCCTGCTACGCCAAACGCCTCTCAATGTAGCGGCGTCTACCGTAGCGGGCGGAAACAGGCGTGGGCACGTCCCAGCGATTCTGCACGGCTCCGGCCAAATCAAACCCATGGCTATTAAGCAGAACCACACTGCTTAATAGGGTAATCTCCTGTTGATTTTGTCATTATGTCTCCCACAATCAGTAACGAGGCATAGTGTGCATACTAATAAACTACTTTGCATATTAGCGAGGAGTTTTGAATTTGTGCCAAGTTCAAAAGGCTCTTTTAAGAATATATTTCTCCATAAAAAGAACTTCACGTCAATGCCACACAAGTTACATCTGAAACATCTCTACAAGTCACCTCGTGACTGGTACTTTTTCTGCTAAGTCACTTAAAAGCATCTGCCAACAACATGAATGTAAATGTACATGACACAGGCCTTCCTCAACAAACATTGCCATCTTGTTGTTTTGCCTGGGGTTCAGTTGCTGATTTCCATTTCCCAGATGGACTGACTGAAGAACAAAATTTGTTTTCTTGGAAGCTCAGAAGAAAGAAGAAAACATACAGAGCGTGCAGAGAAAGAAACATATCTCTCTTCCTAAGTATAAAGCAGGAAATTCGGCAAGAAAATTTCACTTTTGTCATACCTCATCCTCATTTTGTCCAAAACCTTACACTACAGTTCAAAATGGGGCCAGTTTTTAATGTTTTTTAAAGAAGTATCCAAGGCAGTTTTTGACAATGCACCAATGAAAACAATAATACTGTAACATATTATAGCAATTTAAAATAAACTGTCTTCCATTTTAATATTTTTTCAAATGTAATTTATTCCTGAGATGGCAAAGCTAAATTTTCAGCTGCCATAACTCCAGTGTCACAAGATCCTTCAGAAATCATTCTAATATGCTGATTTGCTGCTTGATATTTTTGTGGATTTCGTATCTTTACTGCCCCTTTTGTCAGTTTAATGTGTTACTGAATAAAAGTATCCATTTCTTTCTTTCACAAAAGAAAAAAAAAAATTCTTACATACACGATACGCTGCTGTGAGCAAGTAAGACATGCTGTACAATATAGCATACACAAATGATCTGTAGCAGGTCTATACAGGTGGAGCTGGGGAAGTTGAGGAGTTTCTAAAAGCGCGCTGCACTGCTACAGCAAATGCTGATCAAGTATTTGAAGGTTGAGCAGCGAGCTCATTGGCTACTGATACAGCAGGAACCAATCCGTTCCAATTTTAGCCTGCGCCATCTAGAGTTCACAGAACTTTATTTTTCCTCTATTATTACAATTAGATTAACTAAGTGAGTGTTAGATGACAGCAAATGTAATCTTTAAAAACACTCAATTTAATAAACAGTTAAATGTAATCTACTGCAAAACCAATAAATGAAAATTAATATTATACTTTATATTTGTTTATTTTTAATTCAATTCGACAATATACTACAATTCGGATAGAATCATCCCAACACACAAGTTTTATGGACATTTTATGGTTAGAAACAGTTAACAGTACAACACATTAAGCTATGCTGCTCATGTGGGCAACACAAGTTCAAATCTATTCTCCCTATCATTTCCTGTCATTTCCAAACATTTACTATCAATAAAGTGGCTAAAAAACCTTGACAGGTTATATTTCAGCTTTTCCCCATCAAATAATGATTGTCAGATTTTAATTAAGCATGTCAATGTTTGCAGTGCCCTCCACAACCCAAGTGACACTGAGCTCAATTAATCTGAAATAATTCCATCTCTTATGAGCAGTCAAAGGACACCAGAAACACCCCATCACAAATTCATCCCATTACCTTTTCGTTAAACCCCCAAAAATGCCAACAGACATGAATTACTCATTTCATCTGGCTAATATCCCCCACCAAGGGATGCGGAACGCACAAAGGACGAGACAATTGCGTTCAGCATTACGTGTCACTGCTCTCCATCGCCAGGGGAACAGATGGAGTGATGCTGAGAACGAGAGTGAGACTGATGAAGGTTTACTCGCTCACGCCGTCTCCCAAGACAGGGATTTAGACCTCTCGTCCGCCCGTCCCGAAAACACCACAGACAGCTGCTGATACTTTAATCCCACCTGGCCTTTCACTCCCGACCAGGACCAAAGCCTATGCAGATAGGAGGATGTAAATGGAGGATGGGGGGATAAAGAAAGGAAGGATGGCAGGGATCAGGACGTGACAGAATCATTAGTGCCGGCCTCATCCGTCATGGTGCCAAAGAGGTAGATGATAAGGACATGGGTCACGGTTAAACATGTGACAGGAAGAATGTCAAAGGGCCTTGCAGAAATCCACACAGCAATGAAATGGAAATGTGGCAAATTGTAACCTCATGGCAAGAAGATGGGATTTAGTTAAAAATACAAATATTTGTATTATTACTGGTACTTCTGATCAAAAATTGTCATCAATCACTCACCCTCACATCGTTCCAAATTTGTAAGACTCTCCGTTAATCTTCAAATCACAAATGAAGATGTTTTAATGAAATTTTTGAGATTTCTGCCCATCCATTGACAGTCCAAGCAAATACCACTTAGTCGATTAAAAAAAAAGTTCATAAATGGATCGTAAAACTAATCCATATGAGTCAAACGGTTCAGTCCAAATTTTCTGAAGAAACTCGATCTCTATATGATGAACAGATACAATTTTGGCTTCATATATAAACACTAATCGGCAAATCAATAAACAGAAACTCAACCGTACTTGCTTGATGCACGAGAACAAACCTCATTGGTTCTTGTGGAAGCTCATATGTGCTGCGTAACACACGAGAATGAACCTCATTGGTTCTCGCATGTCAAGCAAGCATGCTTGAGCTTCCGTTTACCACAACTGATGAGTGAGTTGATTAATGTTTAGCTATGTATGTGAAGAAAAGCCTAAATTAAATCTGTTCATCATATAAAGCAATCGTGTCTCTCTTCAGAATATTTAGACTAATACGCTTAATTCATATGGATTCGAATACGATCTCTTTATGAACTTTTTGAAGCGTAATGGCAAAACACAGGGCGAAGTCTAATACACCCTGCCTACAGTGTTCAAAAATGAATGATACACGCATCAAAATAAACAAACTAATGAACAAACGTCTGGTCACATCTGAAGCTAAATATATTAGGAGTTTGATGACTAATGATCTGAAGAGGTGGTGACATAATAGATAGCTAATTCATAGTTTTCAGTCATGTGACAGTCGTCTCAATGGCAAAAAGTGTCCCAATCAACCTGAATTTAACCTAATAGTATTATTTTTTTGTTGATAGTAGTGAAGTTAAAATTCTCTTCCATATGTGGGAACCACATAAGCTTTTGAAATTTATAAGCTTTTTCTTTGCATCTTTGGGAGACCCATTTCACTGTACCCAATCTACTCTGTACCTTTAAAACTGTATTATTGAAATGCTTGAAGAGGTACTGTGAATAAACTGAAACACAAAAAATATTGAGGACAACCACGTCACTGATGTGTGTGTTTTTGCGACGTTTGTCCTCCTCTGGGACTCTCTATAAAACTCTTCATGCACCACATTTAAATTTAAATTAGATCCATTCCAAGTTTCATTTTTAATCATGCATTATTTAAAACAAAATCATTCCAAAGCACCACTAATGTATCCTGTAGGATGGCTTTCTGGACTATCATTATCTATAAAAACAACATTAAAAATGTACGCCACATGCCTTAGGACTAGCTCCCAAATATCTCTTATCCTGACCATAAGAGAGCAAATACAATTTAACATTTTTATCATCAGCAAGTTCTCATGAGCAAAACCGTAATATGACTCCTTTGGGAAAACTGTTTCTTGATCTACTGTTTCCTCAATGATAACAGCATTGGTGCTTAGATCACACTATGTATGCTTGATTTCAGTTGACAAATAGTAGTCTTAAGGGCTCATAAATGTGTTTAAAACAATAAAGACTTCTGAGGTGACATATTGAATAGACAAAGCACTAAAAAAAAAAAAGACAAGAAAGCAAGCAAATAAAAAAGAAAACAGCAACAGTAGATCCAAAAGAACTGGCTATCATTTCTGATCACTCAGCCTTTGCTGAAGCCCTGTACGTCATAAAATACCACTAAAATATCACCCCAAAGCCTTGTGATGTCCAGAGACAAGCCTTAGATGGTTTTGATGGCTCCTCTCACCCATCAAAGCATTTTAAACACCTACAACGTCAGCACTACTCCGTACACTTCTAACATGCCCTCCTCGCAGGTCGCTGTGGTCACAGGATATGTCAGGTAAGATGTATTTAAAACTCAGAAGTTAAGTCTTTTCCAAAGCAAACACTACAGTCTACAGAAAGTTTGGATTTGGAGGTTTCTCAGAGGAGGACTGTCTGGTATTCTCTCCACTTGTGGGAGAACTATATCTGCCTACCTCAGTGTTTCCTCTCTGAACCTCAACAGTCTTGTATAACAGAAACAAAATAGGGGATCTATATGAATATAGAGAAATGTCATAAATGTAAACATTACATATGGACATAATAGGAATGTTCAAGGTTAAATTATATGGCATGATGTAAATTATTAAAGACAATGAATTCACTTTCTTTAATGCACCTGGAAGTTTATAGGGAAAGGTCGCCGATCGATCAATAATACATAATACAGTATACACTGATGAGCCAAAACATTATGACCAGTCACAGGTGAAGCGAATATCATTGATCATCTCCTAGAACAGGGGTAGGCAAGTTCGGTCCTAGAGAGCCGCTGTCCTGCAGAATTTAGTTCCAACCCTAATCAAACACACCTGAACAAGCTAATCAATGTCTTCAGGATTACTAGGCTATAGGCAGGAGAGGTTTTTTTTTTCAGTGTTGGAGCCAAACTCTGCAGGACAGCGGCTCTCTAGGACCGAACTTGCCTACCCCTGACCAGAGCCGGACAGTAACGGAGTACATTTACTTGAGTACAGTACTTAAGTACAATTTTGAGGGATCTGTACTTTACTCGAGTATCATTTTTGGGGAGTACTCATGACTTTACTCAAGTACATTTGAGAGGCAAATATTGTACTCTTTACTCCAATACATTTCTATCCATAAACGTGAGTACCCGAGTAAAAAAAAAAAAGAAAATCTCGGAAACCCTCAATTTGTTGTTTCCCTCTCAAACGTGATTGGATTGTGCAGGCGCCACTGATTGGGACAGCCTATCAGCAATCACTTTCAGCTTTCTGCCAAAGTCAACTCCATGGTCAGATTTGATATTACACATTAATGTAAGCCAAGCATTTGGTTTGATGTTCTTGAGTATGTGGTGTGTTTAACACAGTCAGGTTCAAATGTGGCAGTGGCGTAGCCACGAGGGATTTCTGATTTCTTAAAAAAAAAACTTTAGGAGGCAAAATATTTTACTGATTGTGTGAATTACACTGCGCAAACCAAAGTAGGCTACTACCCAGCGAATGAAGAAGGGTTGGCACTCAGTCTCCTTTATTTTTCGGGTTTGCATTTATGAGGAAAAAACAATGTTATGGACGTGTTCTCCGTTACGGACGTGAGCGCTCTGAAAGCGGCATTAAAAATGCTTTAAAACTTTCACAGAGACATCAAACAGAAAACACAAAACCTTTCTTTAACCTGAATTTCGTTTTGCATTAATTGTATCTTAATTTTAATCAATGTTTCATCAACCAATTGCCTGGGTTTAATAAATAAGAAGTAAATAGCAGACGATAGATAAGAAACGGAGGCGCCGGCACGTGAACTGGATCTCGTCTCATAAATGAACCGAAACTCAGTGTATAAGGTAGCCTCTACTTGCCTCTCACAGACATGTCCACTTTTAAACAGAAAAATTCAAAACGAAAGAAAACAGACTACAGACTGTTCTCTGCTTATGTAATCCGTATGAAATGTGCATTTCTCTCTGGCGCGTTCACTACGGAAGATCGCGAGTCAGCATCGTCAACTTCATCTAGCCGACACTGACAAAGAAAACACTTGTTTATTAACAAGTGTTTATTAATAAACAATTAAAATATCTCCTTGCTATATTTTACATATTCATAATCATTCCTTTTGCCGGTTCTTTGTGACAGCTTTTAGGTGCTTTATTGGCAGCGCCACCCTTACATGTGGTGTGTGTGTGTGTGTGTTGTCCCCGCATTTAAAGATGGGACCCCCCAAAATTTTTATTAAATTAAATAAAGCAACATGGTAAAAAGATGAAAATGACTTGATTTTACTTTCAATTCCTTTTACATTCTCCAAGGTATTAACATTAACATTTTTCATAACTCCATGTAGGACGTTTCTGTGCATAAATGCAAGCACTGTGGCAGTAGATTAGTAATGCAATATTTAGAAAATTTACTCTTGTACTCTTGTTACTCAAGTACTTTTAAAAACAAGTACTTTAGTACTTTTACTTAAGTAGACATCTGAATGCAGTACTTTTACTTGTACTTGAGTAAAATTTAGCAAGGGGTATCTGTACTTTTACTCAAGTAACAAAGCTCTGTACTCTGTCCGCCTCTGCCCCTGACCTAGAACAAGGCCACATATTAAGGTCTGGGTAGGTTTGATGGTAAGCAAACAAACAGTTCTGAATCAATGTGTTGGATATAGAAGAAATGGGCAGGAATCAAGATCTGAGTGACTTTGTGCCAAAATTGTTACGGCAAGGCGTCTGGGTCAGAGTATCTCTGAAACAGTAAGGCTTGTGGGTTGCGCCTGGTCAGCAGTGGAGAGAATTTACCAACAGTGGTCCGAGAAAAGACAAACCGGCGACAGGGTGTTGGACGCCCAAGGCTCACTGATGCACGAGGGCAACGAAGGCCAACCCGTCTGGTCCGAGCCAAAAATAAGGTCTACTGTGGCACAAGTCAAACTAAATTTTAATGATCGTTATGGGATGAATGTGCAGACCAATCAGAGTACCTATGATGACCCCATCCATCGTCGAAAGCGCCTACAATTGGCACGAGCGTTGAAACTGGATTTTGGAGCATTGGAAGGAGGTCACCTGGTCCGATGAGTCCTGTTTTCTTTTACATCCTGTGTACAGCCATGTACATGTGCACCAGGATGCACTGTGGGACAATGACAAGCTGGTGGAGGGAGTGTGATGCTCTGGGAAATGTTCTTCTGGAAAACCCTGGGTCCGGCCTTTCATGTGGATGTAAATTTCACACTTGCCACCAACCTAAACATTGTTGCAGACCAGGTACACCCCTTCATGACAATGGTGTTTCCTGGTGGAAGTGGCCTCTTTCAGCAGGATAATGCACACCACACACTGCACACATTGTTCAGGAATGGTTTAAGAAACATGATGAAGGGTTGAAGATGTTGCCCTGGCCTCCAAATTCCCCAGATCTCAAACCAATTGAGCATCTGTGGGATGTGCTGGACCAACAAGTTCAATCCATGGCTGCTCCACCTCGCAACCTACAGGACTTGAAGGATCTGCTGCTGACGTCTTGATGTCAGATCCCAGAGGACACCTTCAGGGGTCTTGTAGAGTTCATGCCTCGGCAGGTCGGGCTGCTGCGGCGGGCTGTTCTGGCAGCACGTGGAGGACCAACAGCATATTAGGCAGGTGGTCATAAAGTTTTGGCTTATTCATTCTTTTTTTTTTTTTTTTTTTTTTTTAATTGTATGTTACTGAAGATATAAAAGTTTAATATGACAACTGTTCTTGGTTATAATGTAATGAATGGATTTATTTGTTTATGGAAACTGATAGAATATACTGTTCAAAAGTTTACTTTGGAGGTTTTTTTTTACAAAATAGAGTAAAAACATATTGTGAAATATTACAAATTAAAAATAACTATTTTAATATTTTAAAATATAACATTCCTTTGGTGGCAAAGCTAATTTTTTTTAGCAGCCATAACTCCAGTCGTCAGTGTCATTTTCATGTTCTTATTGCTGTTGCCTGTTTAGAAGACTGGTAACTGATCTACATACTGTATACTTTGGTATTTAAAGGCTATGCAGTCCATAGCCAATATAAAGGCCATGATAGCTAAAAATCTATATGCTAGAAATAAATCAAAAGGGGGGGGGGGGGGGGGGGGGGGGGGGGAGTGAGAAAAAATCTCAACTAAGTAACACACTATTCAAACTTACAGTAGGGAGTCTAATCCAGAAGAATCAGTTGAATTTTACTGCTGAAGCCAGATTAATTCCTTTTTTTTAATATATATAAATATATAGAAAACCAGAGCATCAATCTAGAGAGCTAATGCATGTAGATGTGTGAGGGCGAGCACTGCAAAACAGTGAGACAGGAGAAAGGGAAAGTTATGAATCCCCTGTAACATCGCATGGTAGAGTAACATTCATCTCTGCTCATTGAACTCAGAGCATCTGGCAGTGTGAGGAATGGACCAGAGGCACCAAAACCTAAATCATCGGCACCTGTGTGATCACCATTACTGTAGAGAAATCTGAAAGCGCTAATGACCTACACCAAAGACATATTACACCAGACAATATATATATGACCATTTTAAGGCTCAGAGAAGCTTGTCTGGTGTAATAGTTACACCAGACAAGCTGTTACAGAATAGTTACATTTTCCTGTGAGATTGGGATGAATATATATATATTCATCCCAATCTCACAGGAAAATGTAACTATTTTACAAGGTGGCAATTTCGTATGATGTGAATTGCACGAAAAAATGTGTGTTTTTTGAAAACGTAAGCCTGAAGGTCCGCCCCTAAACATAACTGCCTAACCTAAGCAGATCAATAAAATCAATTGTTCAAATTCATTTGAATTTGCCACCAATTTGACAAAAGTTACAAATTGTAGTTACAAATTGCCATGAGATTCAGTTGATAATGATATAATTTAAATATATATTCTTTTTTTTTAACACAAATAAATACAACTAAATCACCATTTACAAGACAAAATAGCTTGAATTTGCTTCAAAATCCTTCATCTCATACATCCTTCATCTCATACACCCAACATAAAAACATCCAGAAGGGAGGCCTGCTAAATAACAACACTACCAACCATTCAAAACAACAATCCCAGCAACACTAACATTATGATCTTCACATTTGCTCAACCATTACAGATTTATTGGCCATTGCTGTTCTAACACTGGTTCAGTCCTATTCCCAAGACCCTAATCAAGTTCTATTTCTACAGAATGTGTGTCCCATCTGAACCTGGTTCAACTTCACTGACCTGTTATGGAGCTGTCAGGCTCAAATGTGGCAACTAGAGGAAAGCCAGGCTCAGCTGGGTGTAGAGGAGGATATACTTCTCCAAAGCATCTCTAGCAGTTATCAATTTACAGCCATTAACAGGAAACAGGAGAAAATGGCCTTTAATTGTCCAGTTAATTGCAGCATAAATCTGAGTGGTGAGAGGCCCAATCAGATGGAAATTGTACCCTCTCATGGAGCTCCTCAGCTGGGTTGGCATAGCCAGCAGTTATCTGCAGATGGACATTACTGGACCAAACACACAATCAAAATGACAACTGAAACAACAGAGGCTAACATCCACAATACCATGACAACTTTGTCATAACATAGCCCTAGGCACAAAAACAGAAGAATATACCAATAAAAACCCACATGCACAGAACACTCATTCATCACAGTTCATGACTACAGCAAGCATCAGTATTGGCCTACTAATTTAACAAACCAGACTCTAATCCTCATGATGACATTTCAACAATAAACCAATTAAATTAAACAAACTAAAACTACTATTGTGTAGCCTAGTATAATGTTAATATTGTGACACGTTTTAGTACAATGGGTTTTAATGGTTTGTTTGGAAAACGCCTTTACCTGAGACAGTGAGTTGTGAGCTACCACGTGCAGGTGTTGATCTTTCTTAAAATCATCGCTGTCAAACTATGCAGGTTTGGTTTTGTTGCGTGGTACAGTAGGTAAATATCCACATAATCCGGCGCTTTATGTTCTCTGTATTCCTAAATATCACGTTACTTAACACGGAGTGAGAACGCGCTGCAAACAACTCAGGACCTGAGTAAGTGCAACTCACGGAAAAGAATCGTTTCAAAAGAGTTATTCATTTGAAACAGATATCGAATCGTAAGTTCTGCTTCTAAGCAAATATCGGATAAATAGCATAGGCTACTCAGCCATTTTTTTAAACTGTTTTACATGAATCACTTGCCAATAAACTTAAAGTTGCGTGGAATATTTAGAAAGAAATATTTCTGCCGTTTCTCCCGACCCACTGCTGCCTTATTTGACTTTTAGTTTTTGTTGTCCTATTATAAGTTTTGCTGACCATACAACGTTTGTACGTTCGGTTTTTGAAGTCGGGTTCTCGCAATTCAGACCGTTATGCGCTAGATTAACAACAGCATAGGCTACTTTTTTATCACATGGATGGATATTACAAAACGTGTGACCAGTGGGGGATTTTTTTTATTTAAGAAAAAAAATACATTATGATTGGTTCAGAGTCATGCCACTTAGCCTGGCAGACTAAACAACTAAAACCATTTTTAAAAATGTTTTACTTTAAATAAAATTGGCATAGCCTATAAAAAAAAATAAAAAAAATAATAAAAACTAATTGCCAAGGCTATATTTCTTATTTTCATATAATTTAATTTGCTACTAAAATAACTAAAACTGAGAAAAAAAAAGAAAAAAAAACTACAGAGGTAGTATATATATATATATATATATATATATTAGGGGTGGAACGGTACATGTATTCGTATCAAACCGAAACGGTACGGGCGTCACGGTTCGGTGCACGAATTTACACGGAGAATACACGGTATAAAAATAAATAAAACTCGCGTGCAAATTAATTAATGTAATGCGGAACTACTGTTAGATACGCGGGTTCTTTAGGGACACATAATCTGTACCATCGGCTTAGCTCTGAACGCGCGTTCACTTCAAACGTTGGCTTTATACGCGCGTCCTATTCGCTTTGGACTAGCGTCGAACTAGACGCGAATTTGACGCTCTATTCGCGTTTGGTGTGACCGTCTTGTCAAACTGTAACCTACAACTGTCACCCAACCAAAATCACACACACACACACACACACACACACACACACTGTTTTAAAAGCAAAACATATTTATCCATTTCAAAACAGTCTGTGTGTTCCATCTTTTGGACATTCGTCATATTGCATTGGTTTCCATTTCTTGTCCTCGGAGCACTAATCTTACACATTCTACATTAAATTAAAAAAAGAAAATCGCATGTGTTTTTAATGGTAGTATTATTTTATACAGAAATCAATTATTTATAATTCAGAAGAGAATAATGTTACATTGTCAATTAATAATGTTAATTAAAATTAAGGAAAAACAAATATCTGAGATATAGCAAAATAATTTTAAATTAATTCAGGTACAATTACCAAACATTTCGCAAGGTCTTTTTGTCTTTTTATTAATTTAATTAATAAACTAATTATATAAAACTATTGTCAGTGCACTACAAATAAACTGGTTCTATGCCTTTATTAAAAAAACTTATTTAAAAAATACAATGCCTTCTGCATTTTTGTTTTGCTTTTCCCTCCATTGTACCGAAATCGTACCGAACCGTGACGTCTGAACCGAGGTATGAACCGAACCGTGACTTCTGTGTACCGTTCCACCCCTAATATATATATATATGAACCACAATATGAAACCCAGAGGTGGGCTGTTAGCAACACCCTGGCAACCACTCAAAACACTGCAGCAGCAGCAAATGAACAACCACCAAAGCAGTGAATTTTGCAAAGGCAAGCACCAATTACAAAAGTTGTTACAAAAGCTCATGTCCCTCTGTGATTGCACTATGCCAAAAATCTGTGTTGGACACAGCTGGCCTGGCTTGGTTTATTTTCGAAGTAATACTAAAAACGCTCAGCATTACTAAATATCCATTAGCAAGTCCTTACGCTTGCAACCCCACCTCCATTAAGTGGAAAGTCACTCAGCCTGGTTAACAAGATTGTATGGGCAATTACTCTAAAAGTGTGGAGTTCGCGCTTTTCAAACACACCAACCAATCCTGTTTAGGTATATAGGGGGTTCTAATTCAGTTACAACCGACCGGCTCGGTAAACAGTGACACTGATCTTTCCCGATTTGCCCCCTAAAAATAAAATAAAAACCCTGTAGCAAGTGCCTCGAGGGAAAGCATGGAAGAGAGAACCCATCTAATGTAAATATGGAGACAAACACCTCCCCATCCCATCACTCATGCATTTTCAACAGCTGACATTTCGCTGACATTTCAGGCCCGGGATAAACTAAACAAAATGGTCGCCACACACCACGTTAAATGCTGGAAAAGACTAAACCGTGGCAGTATGTACGGGTGTGTTCCTCTTATATGTCTCTGTCTTTTCGGTTGAGTATATAAACAGTGAACACCTGGAAATGTCAGATTTTCCGCTTTCGAAGGCAACTGGATAAATGGAAGACATTCATTGCGTTTTGCTCTCTGGGGGCTGCATATTTAGAGCCTGATGGCTTGTTTTGTGCGTCAGTTTGATCAAAGAGACCATGAGTTAAAACATTAGGACATGGTTTATGTAAATTCAGCATGGAATAAAACTTTACTTTTGTGCTGGAATGATTTTGTGTAGGAGTCAATTCCCAGCGGGAGTGCTTTGTGCATGTTTGCTCACTGCTTCTCCATTGTTGTCCTTTGTTGATTCAGTTTGCATTAAAGCAATTTCAAGAGTATTAAACTAAATGCGTTGTCTAACCTAGTCTTTATTTATGTGGTTTATTGTGTTAGGCTTCACAGTCAAGGTTTAAGAAGCTTTTTGAGACTCTCCAGATGTACATTCTTGGAGCGCAAATCTGTGTGTGAATGTGTTTCTGTATGTTCCCTGCAGATTTGACACATTTATTTATTTGTCCTGGTCTGTGACTGTCATTTTGGCGACACCAGCACCTCTAAAGCTAATGCGGTGTGAAACTAAATCCCATAATTACCCCCCCCCCCCCCGCCTCCCCATTTTTTTTTTGCATTTTCAATTAAACCAATTATAGTATTACCTCCTCAGGGGTCTGTGACCCGCTAATGGGGGTGAGCAGCCAGAACCCCGAATCTGCGGTTGGGGTTTCACAACATGATCCTGCACAGGACACAAGGGACTCTAATAAACACACACACATACAAACGGAATGCAATCCAAAGAAAAAAAATGTCCAAGGGCCCAGACTGTCATTTAACATTAATTTTCACCTTTCACCTTAGCATATTGTCAAAATAACTGCAAATGGACAGCACCAGACCATTTCAGAACACTAATTATTAACACAGGAAATAGAAATGTGTCATGAGAGGAATCTAAAATTAACACGAGACATATCTAGTGACTGGAATTGGGGGTGGGTGGGTCATGTGACACTAAAGACTGGAGTAATGGCTGCAGAAAATTCAGCATTGCGGTCACAGGAATAAAATACATTTTAAAATATATTCAAATAGAAAACATATTTTAAATTGTAATACTATATTCCAATATTACTGTTTTTTCTGTAATTTGTTTCAAATAAATGCAGCCTTGGTGAGCATAAGAGACTTTAAACATAAGAAAAACATTGATATGTAGTTCATCTTGCTATTTTAAGCCTGAGCCTGCACAGTTTTTTTTTTTTTATTCTGGAATACTTAAAGCGGGAAGTACATTCTGCAAATGTGGACACATGGTCCGCTGTGACCCCCATTTTACAACCAATGTGATTTTCTCACCACGCATTTTTCTCTCCACCTGACAGAAAATGTTAGACATGTAAGATCTCAGAAGCACTTGCGCCCTTGAACAAGTGAAAAGAAAAACTCCCGGTTTGGTTCATGAGACACAACTCATGCTTGGTGGCGAAAGCTTAAAGCATTCTGTGTGGTCCAGTGCCCTTGAGTCTCCATGTCTTGGTTTCTTGAAACAGTCTGGCAGCACGTTTGGTGGGTTAAAAGCCCACCTGTGTTTCAAAGAACTAAAGAATTTCTCAGTTTGCCATGTTCTTTCTTGGTCTAAAAAGCTCTATGCTACATTAAAGAAAAATATATATATATATACTGTTTGGGTGTGTGCGTGTGCGTGTGTGTGTGTGTGTGTGTGTGCGTGCGTGCGTGCGTGTCTGTCTGTCTGTCTTTCTATCTATCTATACTGTATAAAAACACAAACACACTGTTATATCATAACATTATATTCACCTTGATGCTGACTTAAAATAATTGTACTGATGAGAACCACAATTCAGAATAAAAAGAATATACACATTGCATTTATACAGTGTTCATGCAGAACCTGATTTCACCAAACATGTTCCTGGATCAACATTTTTGATATGTTGACATTGAGACACAGTGAGTAATATATTTACAGTAAACTCTGTTTAAATATATGGAAAATATCAAAAGGTGGATATAATTGAATATAATAATAATATAATTTTTATATGTATTAGTTTTATTCTTTGAATATATATATATATATATATATACACACACACTGAACAAAATTATAAATGCAACACTTTTGTTTTTGCCCCCATTTTTCATGAGCTGAACTCAAAGATCTAAGACTTTTTCTATGTACACAAAAGGCCTATTTCTCTTAAATATTGTTCACAAATCTGTCTAAATCTGTGTTAGTGAGCACTTCTCCTTTGCTGAGATAATCCATCCACCTCACAGGTGTGGCATATCAAGATGCTGATTAGACAGGGCAGGTTTAGGGCAGGGGTATGTTATGGACAACGAACACAGGTGCATTTTATTGATGGCATTTTGAATGCACAGAGATACCGTGACGAGATCCTGAGGCCAATTGTTGTGCCATTCATCCACGACCATCACCTCATGTTGCAGCATGATAATGCACAGCCCCATGTTGCAAGGATCTGTACACAATTCCTGGAAGCTGAAAACATCCCAGTTCTTGCATGGCCAGCATACTCACCGGATATGTCACCCATTAAGCGTGTTTGGGATGCTCTGGATCAGCGTATACGACAGTGTGTTCCAGGTCCTGCCAATATCCAACAACTTCACACAGCCATTGAAGAGGAGTGGACCAACATTCCACAGGCCACAATCAACAACCTGATCAACTCTATGCGAAGGAGATGTGTTGCAATGCGTGAGGCAAATGGTGGTCACACCAGATACTGACTGGTTTTCGGACCCCGGAAACCTCTGAAATTTTCTCTCTCTCTTTTTTCCTCTCTCCATTTCCCTTTCTCCAGCTATCACATAGAGTGATTGAACTGAATACTGTGGTACAGCGAATGTGTACGAGGCACAGAAAAGATGCAGTGCAGGCATGTGGAGGGTCCTGGGGTCTAAAGGGCACACCAAGGAGAAGTGTGCCGCCTGGCAGAGTTAATAAGCGCCGCTCTGGCCAAAGTCTTCTGAAAGGCTCATTTAACCCCGCTCCAGCCTCCGGAGAACGGCAATTTGATTTGCTCGCTGGGTAATGTACTAGAGAAGCCCTTAATGAAATTTGCGGGCCGCGTCAGAGAGAAAGGAGGGGAGAGATGGAAGGACGGAGTGCGACGAGCCAACGGAAATGACTATTTTGCACTGAAAACCCAGATGAGAATGGGGGTATTCAATTTAGGCGACTGGAGCATCTGGGGGCCTATGAGAAAAAGACTGCGATGGAGGTCTAACAAAAGGCAACACTCTTGGCCTTTATCTGGCCAGGCAGAAGGAGTTTGTTAGCGGCTCTATTATAAATTGAATGGTGGACATACTGCCGGGCCCTAATTGAATCCCCTCCACCGGTGACTCATCTTCTGACCTGCTTTCATTGTTAGGGTACAGGTCCCATCAGTTCCTCCAGCACACCATGTACTTAATAACCTGATAAAGCCTGTGCTCTGCTTTTCACGGGGACAGATAGAGACGACGAGATCTCCTAAAGAGTGAAAATGTAGTGGGATGAAAAAAAAACAGAAGGAACAGGAAGGAGACAAGAGAAATAAGGAGAGAGTGTGGCTGTCAGGAACAGACTGTCATTTACAGACTCTTAGAAGACGGACAAGGGTAAGCTGACAGATGTTCCGGATGAGACAGAGACAGTCAGAAAAAGAGAGATATAATGAGTGAGAGACAAGTCTTTCAAAGTTATAATGTCTGGAATATGGACCAATTTTATGATGCTTTTATGGTGGGGTGACAGCCAGTGTTGGGAAAGTTCATTTTCTACATGAACTAGTTCAAAGTTCAGTTCACAAATTTTAAAATGAACTATAGTTCATTTCATAGTTCATACTTCAAAAAAAGAACTAGTTCATAGTTCTTTTTTTCCATATGTTGCTGCGAGCTTTTTTTATTATTATTATTATTGCCACAGCCCATTTACAACCACAGACACAGACAGTAATTAGGCTATTTTAACGACTGCAAAGTTTGCACAGAAATGTAAGATTTTTCCCATCCTCACCGACCTTGTCATAAAACTCGTTTAAATGATCATACACGACGCCTCCTCGCTCGCTGCTTTGTCGCTTTGTCGACTACATGCTGCTTTTTGTTTTGATGACGCACGCGGCGGTGCGATGCGATGCGACGCTGGTGGCTGGTGTTGCCAGATTGGGTGTTTTTTCGCTACATATTAAGGCCCGTTACGTGTGTTTTAGCCGGGTTTTCGCCTGGAAGGCTCTATAGAAATCTGGCACCCTATTGAACGTAGTTAAACTGAGAGAGCGTGCGTTCACAGACACCAGAATGAACGCGTTCACAGTAACGTTCATCAGGCAGTAATTCAGTACGTTCGGTTCACGTTCGCCCAAAATATGAACGAGTTCCTGAACTATCGTTCATTGAACGCGTTCAGGCACAACACTGGTGACAGCCACTTCATGTTGGGCATTCTGCTAAAATTCTCCTTTTGTGTTCCACAGAAGAAATAACGGCATATAGGTTTGGAAACAGCAAAGGTGAGTAAATGATGGCTGCATTTCCATTAAGGAGAACTGGCCCTTTAAACCAGGCATGAAGACCTCTTGAAACTTTAATAATTAATTATTCACATATGTTGTGGCCTTTCTGCCTGTTAGATTAAGAACATGTGTGTGTGTTTTAGCATACATAAGCTCATGCTATGGAGTCGACAGGGAAGACTCTGGCTCAACCTTCAACCGAGTCAAGGTCACACTCCCTAGCACAGCTGGTGTGGGAGGAAGACATTTGCCTCTGGAATTAATGGTATGAATCAAGGTCACATGCATGCTGATTGTGCTGCTTACGGTAGGCAGAAATTGTCCAAATAAAAAAATAACTTGCATGCAGATTTGCATATGTTTCATATTATCATAGACAAAGTTCTGTCATGAAACTCTAGATGGCACAGGTAGGTCCTTAACTCAACCTGGTTGCAATCGCATCATTCCAACGCATTCTCAATAGAGGGTATGCGCATGACGTCACCGTCGGCCGGAGTGAATGCGGTCACGCCCACAAGTGGCAAAAAGACTGAGCGGCAGCATTTGTTTTCAGCGTGAATGCCGTGAAAATCACACAAAACACATCTAAAACGGGAAAGAGCTTTGCGATTGACTGTACAACTAGATTTGACCAGAAATCTGAGGTACTGTATATTTTTACAGACTGCAAAAAGCTACAGAACAGACTATATTCTGCATAATTGGATGTTTTTAAATAAACACTGACAAAAAACTATACAAGTTTTAGGGCTGGACGATATGATGATATACAGTATAACATTAATGTAAGTGATCACTCGGATTTAGACCTATCTATATTGTATTTATATAAAACGTTTACAGGCAAATTTTCTTCATTTATTTCCCCGGCGTCGAAATCAGGCACATATAAATGTCAGGAAACACGATTCCTGGCTGCATGTCAATATCCATGGATCCCTGGATCTTTGATAAGTTGTAAGGAACACTATATCGAGTCCAACTTTTAGTTTAAACTGATAATAGTTTGTTTTACTCGCGTTAACGCAGTTTCCCCTATTAACTCCAGTCACGTAGCAGCTCTTCTGCCACTCAGTCCCGCTGAGGGGGGCGTGTTCCGGCGGGGAAGTGACGTTAATGCATTCCCTCTATTGGGCACAGCTGATTGGTTCCTGCTCAGTAGCCAATGAGCTCGCTGCTCAACCTTCAAATACTTGGTCAGTATTTTCTGTAGCAGTGCAGCGTGCTTTTAGAAACCCTCCACCTTCCCCAGCTCCACCTGTATAGATCTACAGTACTGTGGGTAATTCATGTATGCTATTTTGTACAGCATCAGCGTCTCTTACTTGCTCACAGCGGCGTGTCATGTATGTATTGGAAGTAGAAAGTCCCGTCTTTGCTCTGCAGCGGCAATAACCAGCAGCAGCAGTGTAGCAGATCTTTTCCGCCAAATTCAACATTGTCATACCCATTACCATGCCAAGCACTCTAAAAAGGTTGTCATGTCAGAAGTACACTTCTACAATTTAGATCAGGCAGAATGTGAGATGTATGAGTGAGAGAGACAGAAAGGCTCGAAAACACATGCAATTACTCAGACTTTATATAGGCCAATATGACTTTATGCCTCACAGTGAGACATTTTTAGTCTTGCAATGTGACTTTATTTTCCTATTTTAAACATTATCTTACAATACACTTTTTTGTTTTACTTGCAGGCTTCCAAACAGCTCATTTTCATATAGCCTAGTATGAATGTTAAGTGAAATTGAATATTAACTATGGCTATTCCTGTTTTAATCTACTTTCGTTGTGAAAGCATGAACCTTTTGATAGTGATTTTGATAGCGTTCCCCTTAATTTAAACCTAAAAACGTTCAAGTTTTCAGAATTTTCAAAATTGCCAGTTTTTTTATGTTTTGAAAACCTTTTTTATTTTTTTGTTTAAGCAAACGTTAAGGGAACTTTTAATTTGATCATTTTGCAAACATTATGGGAACTTTATTTTTTAAATGTTTTCTGAACGTTCTAAAACAACTAACATTTAAACAACGTTAGACAAACTAAAATATTTCAGAAAAAGTAGTTCTTTAAACGATGTATAAATATATATTTTTTGTGCTAATGTTTTGAAAACATGTTTAAAGAACATAACTCTGAACGAATGTTCTATTAATGCTATGAAGAAAGTTTGTTCATAACTTTGAGAGAAACAAAGTTCTAAGAATGTTCCCTGTTTGCTGGCAAGATCTGTAAATGATGACTGGAATTTTTCTTGAGTAAACTATTCCCTTAACATTATTAATTTAGCCTGTCGGCTCACTGCTTTGAGAAATGATGTGAATGACATGTGAACATTCTCCCTACCTCACAGAAATCTTAGTTTCTCTCTCAATTACAAACCCTGGCGATCACTAAAGACCAAGAATATGAGATGTGAAGGGTAGGCTATATCATCCTGCTCTAACACGCTTATCATTATCACAGAGCAAAGGTGAGAGAAAAAAAGAGTGGCACTGCCACAAGGATATCATCCAAACTGGCAGTGTGTTTCAACAGTTAAACACGCCAAGGCAACATTATCACACACTCACACACACACACACACACACCAAAAGTAAACTTTCAGTTTCACCCCACATAAGGGCACACTCTTCATGACAGTTTTAGACATTGAAACAGAAGTTGACACACTGCCCCCTTGAGGTGAATTTAATGAATAAAGAAAAAAAAAAAAAAAAAATATATATATATATATATATATATATATATATATATATATATATATATAATTTAAGAAATATCATTGTAAAGTGTTTTAGGAAATTGAAACTGAATGCTGAAGATCACAGATGAAGATAGAGAGATACAGACAGACAGAGAGAAAGAGAAAGACTTCACAGAGATTGCACTGAGAGTCAGACAGCACTGATATAATCAGTTCTGAAAATAACCACAGAAAGCAAAAACACTGAAAAAGAAAGAGGTTTACTGTGCTGAGACTAATATAAACTGCCAGTGTATGCGTTCATCCCTTTCATAGCCATTTTTATTTGCCTCTATTGGGTATCTTGTGTATTTACTGGACTTGGATGTCAAGGTAGGACAGCTGAATTGTTTAGCAGTAGCCTATATCTAGCCACGGTTTTGAGAGAAATGTTGTTTCTCAAAACGAATAATCCATTAACCATTCAACTCTGTGGGGAAACATTGAAGTCTTTGATTGGATGTGCTGTGTATCATCATCCATGCGACTGAATAAGCAAGGCCATGTCCTTCTCACGAAGACAAATACCAACCAATCAGCTTCATTCAGAGTTAAAATTGGAAGGCGGTGGCGTAGAATAAACCTCCAACTACACTAGAACCCATAGAATAGGCAAAATGATGCATCCGATTCATTGAACACAAAACGTCAGCCGAGCAAAAACATGACGTGTGTATGAGATATAAAAATATATTTATTAGACCGAGCAAAATGGTGGAGGAAAAAAAAACAGTTTGAAACTAACAGAGGGAAAAATCACATATAGGCCAGACCATTGCCTTCTTAGCCTAGAATACAATTATGAGAACTATGAGTTTGCAGAGAGAGAAGAGAAAGAGAAAAGAATGTGGAATGTGGAATTGCACATGTGGTTGCTTACTGCCCATGTAAAAAATTTACACAGATTTTATGGCCCATTTTATTGTCCACTATGTGGAAACCTGAAAGGGATATGCCGTAATTTTGTCGTAATTTATTATCTAAACCTGGATCCCATTGACTTTCATTGTATGAAAAAAAAAAAAAAAAAAAAAAAAGTTCTTTAAAATATCTCAGCCCGTTCTCATCCTTTGGCGTCATACATGTGACGCTTTGGACATTTCGTTGAAATCTTACGCACATGGCATCCTTTAGCATCAATATGAGACGCAGAACCCAAGGCGTCATACAGGTGACGCGCGTCTAAATCCGACGCACATGGCATCGTTTAGCGTGAATATGAGACGCAGATCCCAAGGCGTCATAACCGTACCCTACCCCAGACCTAAACCTACCCATAACAGTGCGTGTTATATTGACGCTAAAGGATGCCATGTGCGTAAGATTTCGACGAAATGTCATATGGCGTCACCTATATGACGGCAAAGCGTTGAATATCTTCATGTTTCACATGATTTTGGTCCATATTGACATGATAGCTTTGCTGCAGATTTGTCGTCTGCACATCCTTGAAGCAAATCTCCCGTTCCACCATGGCACAATCCAAAGGTGCTCGTGGATTGAGATCTGGTGACTCTGGAGGCCATTTAAGTGTAGTGAACTCATTGTCATGTTCAAGAAACCAGTTTGAGATGATTTGAGCTTTGTGATATGGCGCTCTATCCTGCTGGTAGTAGCCATCAGAAGATGGGTACACTGTGGTCTTGAAGCAATGGACATGGTCAGCAACATTAGTAAGCTGTGGAGTTTAAATGATGCTCAGTTGGTACTAAGGGGCCAAAAGTGTGCCAAGAAAATATTCCCCACACCATTACACCAGCAGCAGCCTGAACTATTGATACAAGGCAGGATGGATCCATGCTTTTACCTGTTTTCCATTTACATTATCATTCCTAATTTCATAAATCAACCACTTCCCTGATGGACAATCACATGACTTTAAACTCTTGACGTCTATTAATTCTAGTTGAGATGCACAACAAAGACTAGAGTTAATAACGCATCACGGTCTCAATGATTAGTCTATTAGCAAAGACACTGCCTTTGTCTCGTCAAGACAAGTTATGCTTCATTTTTGCTGCAGGGGAGTTTTTAATGGCCCTTAATTTAAGGGACAGTCTCACTTGTGACCTCAATCTTCTCCCACTACGATAGAGATGCAAGGCGCTCAGGATAAAAAAAACTCCATAATGCCATAATGCACCCTAATGTGCGCTTTTGTCGTTGTGCAGGCGATTCTCAAAGCATGCAAACTACCCACAGGAGCACGGAACAATGTGTGTGAGAAAATGACTTTAATTGCAGCATATGCCTCTGACGTGACAGATAAATTAGCCACTGTCAGCATGCTGAGTTGAGAAGCCTTCCTTTTTCAGTTCTGCCGCATGCCAAACGCTTTCCTTTTTGGCACTTTACGTACGTGGAAAATCTAGTCCACGTCATGCGTGGCGAGAAAGCATAGGTGTCAGCTGAAACCATAAGCCTTTTCCTTTCAGATGGGCGTGTTTTTCTCCCTTTTGACGAATGATCAAGGCTAAAAGTTACGTATATGGAGAGGTTCATGCTTATGTGATGTTTAACCGTGCCATTCTGGAGAATGCACATCCCAGCTTTCACTCAAAGACACAATGACGTCTGGAAATGGCTTGATTCTTCTTTTGTTTTCTGCACAAGCAGATGGCCATAAATATGTATATGTGACTCACTTTCAAACAGCTGGGTTCAAACGGTCTTCACACAGCCAAGGAGGAAATAAACAAAACAAAGGATCCCCATCTTTTGCCAGCCATTTTGAAAAAGGCGCAGCTGGGTTCTGTGCTGGTTATGGCACCTTTGGATCTCGTGGAGGTGCTTAGAGAGCCAAGGCCGTTCCTATTGTTTTATATGCTTGAAAATTTGAAAGGCCAAAAAAGGCCTCTAATATCTGTGAAATAATCAGTCACGGTTAACACCGTAGTAGACTTCTGTAAGGTCCATTTATATAGTTATATATAATGATGAACTATAGCCATAAACGGTTTTGTCTGTTTTAGAGATTAACATTTCTGGCCGTGAACGAAAACATTTCTAAAAAAAAATGTTGATACACCCATTTTGATTTTTTATGAGCAAATTGGTCAATTCTGATAGCGTTTGCCTATTTTCTTTCTTTAAGCACATTTTTTGTTGTTGTTTATTTGATCTATAACAGGCAAACTGGCCTTAAAAATATCTGTAGCCATTTGAAATTAGAGACAACCACTGCTTTTTAATCACGATCCAAACAAAGATGTTACACACATGTAGAATGAGCAGTTGTTTTTTATTTGAATTAGATAGAATAATTTCAAGATTTAAAGCAAAAGCAGAATGGTCTGACTTTGTATTTGTGAAATAATGCTACATAAGACACAACTGCACAAAACAAACACAACAGATGGACTGAATCAAAATGCAAATTCACTCTCTGACGATAGGTGGCGCTTAAGGAACAGCAGCGGTTTCTTTGGGGCACTTATACAGAGGTAAGCAAATGCCATTGAAACTTTTCTGAAGACAGTCAGTTCTCTGACTTTGGGAAATTATTGCAATGCAGTTTGTGTGCAAGTCCGAAATAGAGATTGGCCAAAATAAAACTAAAATCCGGTTTACGATTTGTGGCGTATGGATTTATGGCGTATGGATATTTACGACTGGTGCATATTAAAATGATGCGAGGAAAAAAAAAAAGTAAAACAAGTCACACAATAATTCAAAGTCACAGCAAAACCTTTGCAACGCAGAGACAGTGGTGTTTCATTTCTAAATGATTTAGCGTTTTTGGTTGAATGAATGATTCAATGGCTCACTCATAAGGACAGTAACTTGCTTCATTCCTGAATAAATCCAAATTTTTTAACGATTCGGTTGAATGAATAATTCAAGGACTCATTTACATTTATTCATTTTGCAGATGCTCTCATCCAAAGTGACTTAACACATATGAAGACAGTAGGTGTGTTTGACCAGAAGTGGCGCTGCGTACTGATCTGTGTATGACATCAAAGTACCACAAAAGCGATTAGAGGGCGAACGGCTCAGAATGCTTTCGAATTGCTCCCGCGTTATTTAAATGTCATACACTGATCGGTCTGCGCAGTGCCGTTTCATGTCGAATACACTTCGTTAAAGGATGAATCATTGTTTTTTAACGAATCGGTTGAATAAACGATAATTCACTTATTAAGACAGTTGCTGCTGCCATCTACTGGTGGAAGGATGTAACCTGCAGAAAGAGTCACTCAATCAACTCATACATGGCTTGTTGTATATTCAATTAAGCTAGGATAGAATATATATTTTAACATCGAAAAAGATTACACAAACAATAAGGTTGCGAGAGTCTCAGTTTCCAGATAATGTGTGGCTTGGGCCATTGTAACCAGCGTATGCTAAATGCCCGGGTAGGTAAATATGCTAATAAACCATAGCGAACCCAAAATAGAGCTGATTGATGAGTCCAGCAATTAAGACAGCAATCCACCAAAGACCCTTACTTTTCCTGCTCTTTTGGAAAACGCTTCACAGTGGGAACGGTCCCCGTAAGCGCCATTATGGATGTGCGCCTGGCTCTTCTTAATGGGTCTTGAGGTAATTATGGGATGTCAGGAGCAGGTAGTGTGTAATCACTTTCAACTGATTGAAAAAAGAGCATTTGCATTTGTACAAGTGTCAGAGTGAGGAGAGGCTGATGTGCTTGTAATTCTGACAACAAGTTTAGTCGTATTAAATTTGTTTTCCGGTACATTGAAAAATTCTCTGCTTATCATACATGCTATGTCACTTTCCCAGCATGAGGCACAGAAAAAAAATATTTGTTTCTTTGTTTGCCATGTCTAAGCTGTTTAAAATTCACCTGAAATTATAGCACTCGGCTTGTCTTAGTCCATCTTACTGTTCAAGTAGTTTTTATGCTATAATGTAGTCTTAAAAGTTGACAAAACTGACATTTAACATAATATTCAAACTGAAAATGTCAAATTTATTGACTTCTGGCAAAAAGGAACACAAATATGAATGACTTTTATGACGCATATGCTTTCTAGAAGATAACATAGAATTATTATCATTAGCAATAGAAAGCAGCAAATCATGTAAATGGCTAATGGACATGTGTGCCACTCCAGCTTTTTGTTTCACTACGAAATACGTCAACACAGCAATTTTATGGAATTACCTTTGTTGCTAATGTTGTTTTCATGCCCCTAAGGACACATTTAGGTGCTTAGACATGATATCAGAAGTACACATGTATTATCTCGTCAATATCAAGGGTAGGTCAGCGATCCATGGTTAATTTTTTGCCAACTTTTGCCATGAATAAACTTGATGAATGCATGTAATTTGTAAAGCTAATGGATCAACTCAGAAATCCAAATGAAATAGATGGGGAGATATTTAAGCGATGAGATGAGGATTAATATAGAATGGGATTATTTAGGGAATTAATGCAGAGGTGCTAGACTAATCACGGGAATCTGAATTTCTAATGAATTTCGAGCATCAGCATGATGCAGGTGCTAATCAGCCTCATCCAGAATGACTCTTGCAACTATAAATGTCTTTGTACCTAGCTAATCAGAAAATGTACAACACAAACGCACAAATACTGTCTTGTAAATTCATTTCAATTCACAGAGAAGACGGTTACAAAACAGGCTGACATGCATAATTCAACAACGTACACAAATCAACTGAATACAGTTCTTTTCAGATGTACTTAAGTGAATAAAATATACAAATTTGCAAAGGATATCATTTTTTTTTCTATTTCCTATTTTCTGAAGTGAAATGTCCAAAGTGCACATCATTCATTGTTGTTGACCTGCATGCATATGTAACGATCAGTGCAGCTCTATTTATGTCGTAAAGGCTTACTTTGAGTGCTGTGCATGTATGTACAGTCACACTACAAAACATTTGAAGTCGTAAGGCCATTCCATTGCAGCTCCTGCATGAGGTCAGCAGCAGTGTAGCGATGGCAGTGGAATATGAGCTCAGATAAAGGTCACAAGATCATGTTCCCAGAGAGTGTAAAGACTTCTGCTGTCTGATTGCTGAGCATGAGGTCAGGACATGATACTATGAATTTGTTATGAAGTCATTGGGATTATTTTACATTGCTCAGAGAGGAAAATGGAAAGCGGTGCCAAATTTGATTGTAATTGAAGCTTGTTTAATGATAGAGAGCCTGATGTTGAGCTGCTTGACTTTTCCCTTTAGATAAAAGTAGCTAATGCTCATTCTAAAACTGTGAATTGGAATGACAGGAAGAGGGATTTTCTGATAAACATCAACACAGGCAATGCATTCTGGGAAATAAAGTGTTCTTCCATCCTGATCTATCTATCTATCTATCTATCTATCTATCTATCTATCTATCTATCTATCTATCTATCTATCTATCTATCTATCTATCTATCTATCTATCTATCTATCTATCTATCTATCTATCTATCCAACGCTATATCTCACGACCAATTCGTCCGAATTTGACGAGTGATTAAAAGATTTGTACGATTTGTCTAAACCCACGTGATGGGTAGGTTTAGGGGCGGGGTCAGGGGTAGGTCATTCGTACGAATTCATACGAATTGGGCAACTCGTCAAATATGTACGATTTAGCAAAAATCGTACTAATTCGTACGAGTGAGGTCGTACGAATTGTTACGAATTAGCCATCTTTTAATCACTCGTCAAATTCGGACGAATTGGTCGTGAGATCGGGTTGATCTATCTATCTATCTATCTATCTATCTATCTATCTATCTATCTATCTATCTATCTATCTGTCTGTCTGTCTGTCTGTCTGTCTGTCTTTCTAAAACATATTCAAAACTTTCAAAAAGGTATTGTCTAAGCAGACTTTATTATTTACATACCGGTAATTCATTATTTACATGTCAATTCATTTTAATTCTACTTCCTTACATTTAATTTAAGTGCAATTCTGCATGCTGTTTGCTACCAATACTGTATATTCAAAATAAATTCATATTGAATTCAGTTCTTTACAAAAAAATACAAATCACGCTTCTGTTATTTTTGCAGTAATAAAAAAAAAAAGAAGATTTTTCCTATTCAGTCTGTATCATGTTAATTGTGTGCTAATTGCTAAGCCTATGCAATTCATGGACATTTTATTAAAATGTCAATGTCTGGTTTCAAAGACATTTGTGTGATTAGAACAATTGTGATTGTAGATCTGTAATTTTCTGTCTGTGTATGTAGGAGTTGGTTGCAGCAGACTGAACGGGGGTGTTATATGTTTGGGGGGGGGGGACTTATGTCATTTGCGGTGGCTGGTCTCTCCCGGCGACAGCTCCATCTCTGCATTAGCCCCATGCTGAGCGCTGCAGCGGTGACACCAGGAGTCTATTACTGATGAGGAGAAAGCCATGAGGACCCAGAGAGTAACTGGCAGGAGAGCAAGAAAGAGCGCAAAGGAGGACTCTCACACTGAATATTTTAAAGGCTTTATCGGAGGGAAACAGAATATTCACTCATACCCTAATGGCCTCTGGGGAGCATGTCAACAGGAGGCATGCATTGGGGGAACCTTCAGGTAAAGGATTGTGAGGATTTACACAGGAATTAGTACAGTATGATCATGTATTAATGAGGGAAATTGCCTTGTGCATGAAGAACAATGCCTTTTAGATTTCAGAGATTAATTGGTTTTTATTTTCAATTTGGGTGGGTGTTCAAAATCATGGTTTTTCCGCCCTTTTTTTCCGTCACTGTTTAGCCGGATGAAAAAAACATACTTGTTTTTTCTACCATCTGCCATGTGATGTTAAAAACAGCACTGTTCCAAGACCTAGCAAGCTGCCTCATTCTGTTTACAGGCCCAGTTGGTGAATGAATGTGATTTCAACAAGTACAACATGTTCCTGGATTAACATCTTTGTTGATCATTGAACAACATTCCAAATAACTAATCAGATTTTAAGGGACAAGTTTACAGTTTATGTCAAGTTTAGGCTTGTCATCAGGGTTATAAATACTGTGTTTCATGCAAACGAACTAATGACTACCATAGTTTGTCATTCTTATATTCATTGTTTATCATTTTCAGTGAAGTGAGTACATTTGAAACAATCTGTAACAGACAAAGCTGGTAAAATACGTGGTAAAAACATCAGTAGGCCTACTCACTCATACTTGTGTGTTTCGACACTACTGTCAGATCCATCTTTTATTTTCAGTCTCTCTGAAAAGCCAAAAAAACTGAATCTGCAGTAAAATTAAGCAAAAGAAAAAAATGAACATTGTCTTACTGATGCGATCTGACTGAAACTTCGTTAAAAATAAAGTTCATCCACACCTCACTTTCTTAATGCAAAGCAATACAAAGACTGTTTTTCCACAAGTTGGCACTTCAAAAAGTCTCAGAGGCATCTCTATCGTTTTGTTGCTGGAGTGATCCTGTGTTTGTGTCTCTCTCTCCTATTTACTTTTATTACATGGACAAATCGGTGGGCGGAGCTAAAGAGGCAATGATGTTGTAGGCGTTGACCTTCTTCAGCAGAGGCGGTCTTTCACCGTCATACTGAGACAAAATCCGAAACTAGTCATTTTCGCAGCTTGGTTTCAATAAAATCTCAATAAAATGTCAAAAGATCAATGAAAGGTTTACTTCTCAATTTATGGCCTATTTAAACCTTTTGACCAGGCTTCACATACACTCAAAAAGAAAGAAAGAAAGAATATGACAACAATCTTTATCATCAAAGTTGACAACCTCTAATGAAAATATGTTCAACCAACAAACTACAATGAGTTACAGGAACTTAATAAACTATTTTTTAAGTTGATTGGTCCAATTGAGTGGTGACCCTGGAACCAATTAATCCTATCTATTCTTATCTACATTATTATTTCAACATACCTTATCGTAATAACATGTGCAACTTAAAAAAAAAGTTTAATCAAATCAATAATTTAACCATGCATTTATTTAAGTTGTGGTAATAGGTTCCCACGTTTCCTTTTAGAGTGTATGATGCCTTACAGTGCTGCCTCCATATGGCAACTCACTAGCTTTTGGAGCTACTATGTGACTAAACTAAAAAGACAGAAGGAAAGGGGGATCACAGGAAGACAGTGAGGAGGAAAATGGAAGGAGACATGGGAAGGGAAGAAAAGGCATTTTTAATTAAGAGAGCATGAAAAATTGCCTTAATGTCAGTCTTCATTCTTCACTGGATCTCTAAAATCAAGCCTGCCACGCATCTTGAACATAATTAAAAACAGATTGGAGCATGCAGCAATCTGTCATTTTCAGCAGTCTGAGGTGATTTGCAGATATTTGTGAGCAATTGACAACATGTAACAACTGTAATCAGTTTATTATTCCCTGCATCAGTGTTTTAAACACCTTCTTCTCCCCTGCACATGCGTGCTTTGTAAAATTCAGCTTTAATGGAGGGAATCTTTAGATACGTCCTGTGTAACGTAAATAAAGACATAATTGAAGCTCCAGGCTCTGTCTTTGGTCTTTACAGTGTAAAGTTTTTCCAGTGTGCTTTGGAGAAAAAAGACCTTGAAACCCATAAAAATCAATCCCAACTGACATCGGGAGAGGAAATGGAATCTTGCGATGTCACACTTTGATTGCTATCTGCAGAGAGCCGCGCTCCTTCCCAGGACTGATCGATAGCGATCTATACAAAAAATGAGCATTCAAATGCACTTACATTCTCCTTCACCAAGACAAATAAAGTGCGGAGAAAGGGAAGTATTCTAAAACTTCAGCATTCACTGATGAATATATGACATTGCGTGCTGTTCTTGATTTAAATTTAAAATGTTGTTTGCTCATGTTTCTATATTATACGATCAGAAATGAGCTATGATGCAATTCCTATTTCATATAAAGCATGCCATTCTAGCTATATATGGGTGTAAAGTCTGCAATAAGTCTTAATCAAAAACATTAATTTCCCTTCTTCACTACCACATCTCTTCTTGATAAACAAAGTCCCGTCATACAATTTTTTTCTTGTTTGAGAAGTTGTTTTACTCCGATTGATATGTCGCAATAGGGAGGAAAAGACGATAAATTTTGCATGTCATGCCAAGTAAATTCCAAATTAACAACAAATGAAATTTTCAGTATTTTAAAGACATTTGTTTTTCTTTATTGCAGGCTGGTGACAATAAACTGGTGACACATGGTCAGTCTTTAACCTTGACAAAAAATGATTTGAACCCCAGAGAGATGGAGAAATACACAGAGAGGTGGAAGTTAAACGCTTTCACTGCATGCAGACCCAGAAAGACATGGCCGAACAGGCAGGGACTCATCTAACACAGAAACTGTTACCAGTAAGTCTCTGAGTCATTCTTTCAAACACCAATGAGTAGAGCTCAGTAGAGCATGGCAGAATGACATGGCTTCCGTCTTTGAAAACATACAGTTGTGATGAAGCCCACTAACTGTCGTCCACAGAAGCTGAGATGAAACGAGACGGAGGGGAGGTTTACTGCCAGCAAGGTTAATGAGAGAGGAGAGAGAAGATAGAGGAAAGTGTTGTCATAATAGTGAAGTGCTGGCCTGACAGAGAACTCTATAATTATGTCACATCTGCTTCACATATTCAGATGGATCCAGGTGTTAATTTGAAAGGGCAGATTATTATGATGATGGGCATGTGATAGGAAAGAGAACAAAGAGGGTAAGGAGGAAGGCAAAATGCTATCCAACTCAAATCATGAGAAAATGTACTCAAACTTTAATGGGGCCCATTTCATACATTTTCTGTATTATATAATTTCTTGTCCCTGGGATCCATTTCTGACATAAAGATTATTGCTCCAAAAAAATATTATTATTATATTATTATTAATATTATTGATATAACAAACATATACACTAACTTCCAACAATTTGGGGGACAGTAAATGTATTTTTTAAAGAAATCAATACTTTTATTCATCAAGGATACATTGATTAAAAGTGACAGATTTCAATTTCAAATAAATGCTGTTCTTTTTATTCAGGACTTTCTATTCATGAAAGAAGCCTGAAAGAAAAATAAAATCAGTTTCCACAAAAAAAAATATTAAGCAGCTGTTTTCAAAATTGATAATACTACGAAATACTTCTTGAGCAAAAATAAATAATATATTACATTTAAATTACATTTAAAAAATATATTAAAATAGAAAACAGTTACTTTAAATTGTAATAATATTTCACAATATTACTGTTTTTTTGGGGGGGGGGTTGGGGGGGTTTCCTTGGTGACCTAAGATACTTTTTTCAAAAGCATTAAAAAATCTCATCGACCCAAAATTTCTGAATGGTACACAATATATATTATAATTTATACTATAACAAAAAAAAAAAAGGTTCCTGCATTCCCTCATCAACACAGCCTATATATTCACAGTTCACCATCCACTCACTGGCCCTCATTTATCAAAAGTGCGTACACCAAATTTCCAGCGTACACCTGGCGTACACCCAAAACCACGGTGACTTTGAGATTTATCAATATGGACGTTGGCGTACGGCACGCTCAAATCCTACGCCAGCTCAGGAGGTGGTGTACATGTACGCACGTTTTGAGTTAGTGCGGAAATGCGCAGAAAAACAATTCCTAACACCACAAAATGCACTGACAAACTAAAAGATATTATATATTATGACCCACTGTAAAACAAAACAACAACAACATAGTAATTATAAACTTCAGTGTTTATTTTTGTGCAACATGGACTTCAATGTTTAATTTGTGTGACTTTACCAAAGCATTTGATTTGTAAGCATATGTATTCCTTCAGTTGCGAGCCTGTGCGCTTTACCCTGACGTTTCAGGGTTAGGCCCGGCAGGTGCGCACGGACTGGGTTCGGTAACGAAAGGCTTTCATGACCAAAAAATAATTCAGACTGACAAAATAATAAAAAATACATTCTTCTTCTTTTAAATAATAATAATAATACAAATAATAATAATGACATTCTTCTTCTAAATAACAATAAGCGTCATTAATAATACAAATCATACTAATAATAATAAGAATATTACAAATTGTCATGCAATTATTAATGTGAATGAATGGTACTCCACATCACATCATCATCATCACTATTGTACACCCCAATACATGTAACGTGATTCGAAATTGAATGCTAATTCAAAAGACGTGCTGTAAAATATTGCATTGTGATAGGTCATTTCGGCTCCACGTCAGAGAAGTTTCTCTTCTTTGCCGTCTTCCGTGTGTACATGGCGTAAAATGAGGGCGTGTGGGAAGCGGAGACTTGAATATATAGGGGCGTGTTATTCTAATGACGATCGTTTTCAGCCGCGGGATTTATCAAGGGCAGGTATTGCGTACACCTGGATTTCAAAGGTACGCACAGCTTCATAAATCAGGCGGTGAGAGGAGTGTAAGCATAATCTTACGCCAACATATACGCCCGTTTCTACGCAAGAATGATAAATGAGGGCCATTGTCTGGTCTCATTGCAGTATATCTGCTTTCTGTCAGACTCCTTACCACTCGTTTCGTCCATCCAGTCTTCCGTCTGCACCACCCGCTCCTTCGCCACCTGCCTCTGTCAGTCCCATGGCCCAACCAGCGACATACACTGGTGAGGCGGGTTTCTACTACAATGCTCATTGTATTTTGAGATGCAGCCACAGCTTTTCTCCACCGAACGGGCGGGTATCGCCTTCATGATCTCACTGTTGTCTGGACGAGCACTGCATTGGGCGCAATCCATCTGGTATTCCAACGACCCGGTCACAAGTTCCTTGGCATCCTTCACCAACCACTTTAAAGAAGTCTTCGGTCAAACTGCATCAGTATTATCCGTCCATGATCAGCTGTTCAACCTCCATCAAGTTAATTCTTCCATCAATGTATATTCTCTTCAGTTTCGCACTTTAGCTGCATCTAGCGGCCGGAATGAGACGGCCCTGTTGACAGCCTTTGGCCGGGGTCGCAACCCGGAAGTGCGCCACCAGATGGTCATTTATGACGACACCGTCGGTTTGGAGGGTTTCATTCAGAAAGCTGTGTGCATCTCCCAACGTCTATCAGCCTGTTCACTGGATCAACCCGCTCCGCATCCTCCGCTCACCTCACCATCTGTTGCCCTTCCAGCACCTGAACCCATGCAGGTCGACGCATATCATCTTACCAACGCGGATCGTCAAAAAAGGCTACTACAGCACTTATGTCTATATTGTGGGGGAGAAGGTCACATCCTCACGAACTGCCCGATTCGACCACCACGCCCAGCGGTGAGTACTATCCAGTTTTTTTCAAAAATCGCACCCCTCACTCCTACGCCTGTCCAAATTCTCACCCCTAAACTTCTCATTTCAACGCAAGTGCTCATTGACTTCAACTTCTCAAAAAACTCAACCTCCAGAGGAAACGCTGCTCCCAGGAACTAGCCATCCACACCATTCTCGGCAAACCGCTGGGCCGTGGTCGCATTCGTCACTTCTACCCCACAGTAACGCTCCGCGTCGGCTGCCTGCATGAGGAGAAGATCAAGTTCATGGTGCTGGAAGGATCAACCACTGACCTCATCCTGGGACGCCCCTGGATGAACCAACATGAACCCACCATAAATTGGAACTCTGGAGAAATTCTGCAATGGAGTGATTCCTGCTAAAAGGACTGTCTGTTATTTGTGCTCAAACCGTCTACACGGGGATGGAGGCTTGCGGCCGTGCATCGACTACCGGGCACTCAACACTCAGACTGTCAAGTTGAGTTATCCTCTTCCTCTGGTCCCTGCTGTGTTGAAACAGCTCCGTGGGGTTCGCATCTTCTCCAAACTGGGCCTGTGGAGCGCCTACAACCTCATTCGAATACGCGAGGGGGATGAATGGAAGATGGCGTTCATCACCCCGACAGGCCACTACGAGTACCAGGTGATGCCGTTTGGCCTGTCCAACTCCCCCTCCGTATTCCAGGGGTATATGAATGAGGTTTTCTGGGGAGTTCCTCCGATGCTTTGTCATCGTCTGACATAGACGACATTCTGATCTACTCCCGGAACCTGGCCAAACATTGCCAACACGTGGCGCAGGTCCTCAAAAAGCTGAGAGAACACCACCTCTATCTCAAGTTGGAGAAGTGCAAGTTCCACACACCATCCATCCAGTTCCTCGGATATATAATCGACCAACAAGGTATCCAGATAGACCAGAGGAAGGTGGACACCATTCACAACTGGCCCCAACCTATCACTATAAAGGAACTCCAACGCTTTCTCGGCTTTGCCAACTTTTGTTGAAGATACACCCTAATCCTGAACTCCCATTCGTGGTCAAAGTTGACGCCTCTACTACCGGGGTTGGAGCAGTACTATCCCAGTGGCAGGGTGAGCCATGGTAGTCAGTCCGATCCAATGGTCCCTCGACGATCAACTCATCCAAGCCACCCTCAACAAAGCTGCTCCGCCAGGAGGTCCTGAGGGACGGTTGTATGTACCATCCGCCTGCCGTCTGTCCCTCATGGACTCAGCACACACCTCTCCGGGCTCTGGACACCCAGGCAGCCAGCGAACCCTCCAGCTGTCAACCACTGGTTCGAGGAGAGCGAGAGGGTATGGGACTCAGCTCACGTGCATCTCCAGCGGGCAGTGCGACGACACCAACACCAGGCGGCTGTCCGAAGAGCTGAAGCCACCCAACACCCAATACCAGCCCGCGACATCCGTCTTTGCCTGCCCTGCCGTAAGCTGAGTCCCCGCTATATAGTCCCCCCGGACTCAGTGTGCAAGGTTTCTCTGCATGACGAATTTTTAGGATGACGAATTCGAACTCAGTGTGCAAGGACCTTTAGTTCTCTCCATTCCATAACTGTTTGTTACTATGGTTACTGATTTGATTTGAGTTTCAGGTCAGGTGTGTCTTGTTAATCATCTCATTAGATCCTTTGTTTGCCCTGTGTTTTGTTCAGTGTCTGTTATTGTCGCATTTTCCCGGTTCTGTTTGTTCATAGTCAAGAGTGTTTTTAGTTCTTTGTAATTAAACCTTTTACTGCTGCACTTGGATCCTGTTTATACTTACCCTGCAACTGTCTTCCATCTTCTCTCTGACCCAATTAAACAGTCAGTTTTTCTTGCTACTTTATTCCTTTTTTTCAATAAGACCAGAAAACTTCATTTAGAAATTAAACGTGGACCATTTTGATTACATGTTGTTTTAAAAGTACAAGAAAACTAGAGAGAAGAAAATGAGAGAAATAAAGAGTACGAGAGCTAGATGAGAAAAAGAAGCACTGAGAGGGAAGAATATCAGGCATGTTTGCAGAGGTGTATAATGGCTGTCAATCAGCTGCCTGCTGACTGTGTAAGTGCTGAGCAGAGCGCGAGTTTGGTGACTGTACTGTGTGTGTGTGTGTACAGTCACAGTGTGTCTGTCACTCCATCAATACCCTCAACAGTACAGACTGTGAATGTGCTCTGTGGCACTGAGTTGTACCGTGGCAATGCACTGTAGTTTTATATGCAACCGATTTACTGTTTCAATTTATTTTCAATCATATTCTTGCTGCTTATTGCACTTTGAGCTGTGGCACTCATTTGGACATTATGGGTTATCATCAGTGGCGTATATCCGCAGGGAAGTTACAGATATAATGTCTTAGCAACGGCTCCACCATAACAAGAAGCAATGTACAATGAGACATTTAAGATTATTTACAATATATACAAAAGGTTATTTATAGAAGTCATTATTTTACAAATAACTAAAATAGAATTTCTAAAATATTTAGTTACAAATATATTTCTATTAGTCTGCATTTACTGTAGGCTACATCGCGTAATGCGCATCTATTTTGACATACCATATTTTTGTCCCGCATTTGTATGTCACTTCCTAAACTTTGCAGCGTGTTATTGGCCGTCGGCCCCCTTAGCAGCATGAAAAACAAATATTTTATTCAATGGATTACAAAGCCTCGAAAGCACGCAAAGACCGCTCAATTTATAATCAGCAAAAAGTAGTTAATCGCAATCTGACATAGTTCCGTTATAATCAGTGAAGCTGCTGCACAATGCACAAAGAATCTCTAACTTACACTGTCTACACTTTGTTTGTTATTGAGAGGATTCGCAAGCGTACAGAACTCAGCACTGAACAAAGCAACTTAAACAACTCCGATTGTCCATGCCGTTGTAGAGAATAACAGATTAGATGAGCTGAATAAAAGATATGATGAGTCTCACTGGTTAGCCACTGTTATACCTCAAACAAGGAAACATTGTACCGCAAATAATTGACACAGCTGTCAATGACCTTTTGACCCACATACACTTCGTTGAATACACTTCATTTAGCTTGCAGTTGATAACATCAGCTCTGGAGATTAGCATGATTAATGGAAAGTCAATATAGTGGAATGGATGGACAGACAGTAAGCGACAGAATGGCAAAGTTCAGTGGTGATTCAGGAACACCTGGTGGATTTATGTTTTTCCTTGAAGTTCAGTCTCTTAGAATGTCTCGCACAGCATTTCCTCTACTGCAAAAGTCCCTCGGTGAGAGATTAGGAGAAGATTAATCACAACGCATGCCTTCATCAGCAGTTTTCCGGACAAACAAAGGTTGCGAGGTAAGTCATTTGGGTTTTTTTCACCAGCTTAGATTAAAGTTAGCAGCTATGCTAATCTCAACTAACTGTATTGTAAACTAGTGTTTGTTTTAAGTATATCTAATAGAAATATTATCCATTGTACTGTATATTTCCAAAACTATTAGAAAGACTCAAAAAAGAAATCCAAAACTGAGGGTTTGTTGTTGTTGTTTTTTAGGCTATTAGCATTTGAGGCTATTTCAGTGCTAGTTCTCCTTAAAGACGAGATATGCATTGAGCAAAAGTACAGCGAGTTTGAGTCTGAGCCTCTCTCTACGAATAAAAAAAATGTATGTAATAAAATCTCTAACAATGAAAATGTCCTCTTGCACAATATCTGCAACTGAAAAGTAGCATGGTATTGCCAGGCTGTGATGTAAACCGAAAGCCTATTGATTTTTTTTAGAGGATAATGATTTCAATTCCATTTTGTCAAACCATTTCATGTCCGTGCATAGACTTTAAATCATAGGCTCTTTTTAAACCCGGTACAACATTATATAAGAAAAACAAGAAGTTCGTTAAAACTTAGGGTCCATTTAGACAATAATGAAGTACTGTAAACGGAAAGGTTTTTAGACAAAAAATGCTGCATTATTCATTTTTGTAGTATACATTGATATGATAACGGTATCGTTTTCAAAAACTTGCAATGGCTTGCGTTGTCAGGCCCCAAAACACAGCGTGTCATGTAAATGAACGGCCAAAGCGCATAAAAAGTTTTTAGTTAAAAAACGTTGTCATGTAAACTAATAAAAATGACAAAATAAAAACAAAATCTGAAAATATAAAAATAAAAGCTCATTTAAAATATTAATAAACACCAATAAAGTATACAAATAATACTAAAATAACCCAGGCTGTTGTATAGTGGAATTTAGTCAAAGCCTCTAGACTTGGTTTATCTATAATTCAAGATGGTGGTCAAGCCTGTTGGAACTGAACCAGTCATTAATTTTAACTATTCAGACTGCACTCTACCAGACACAACAGGAAGTACAGAAATGTATCCAGTCACCCAAATTCAGGCGGCCTTTTCACACTGTACCCCCACCTAAAGAACATGCCCTTCAGTTCTTCCCAAAGAGCCAGAGGAAGTGGGGCAAGCACTGAGAGACGGAGGAAATGAAGACTGCAAACGAGTCCAACGACACAAACTCCTTTGTCACCTTTAATAGCCTTCTCTGAATAGCCTGCAAAAAAGGCAACAGTCGGAGTGACCTCGTCTCTGCCCCTCTGCCCTACGGCCAACAACTAATAGAACAACAGCAAGAGCGTGAGATGTAAAACACAGAAGGAAAGATGCCGCTCAGGCCTCAGGGCGACACTTTCTTCCTCCATCAGGAGTAGTGACCTGAGGAAGATGAGGACCAAGAGAATGAAAGCATGACAAAAGTGGAAGAAAAAGAGCAGCCAGGGGAAGTCATGATCCAGGCCAATGAGGCCAGCACTTTGTGTTGGTAAGTGCTGAGGGTTTGCACTGTATTGTGGGAATGATGGTCCTTAGTCTGGAAACGCACACAAGGAAGAGTAAAAAAAACAGACATAGGCTCCATGAGCAGTAAACCACAGAAAACACACACACTAACTCAAGACAAGAGCTGCAGTCAAACGGAAGAGCGGGTGAAGCCATTTGTAACTTGAATGTGTGATGCTTCCGTTGTCATTCGCTTCCAGTTATTTTACCTGTACAAAAACAGTCCGTTATGCTGCTTGATATTGCAAACTAGTTTTGTTATCATATTATTTTAATTCATTAATGTAATCATAAACTGGTTTAGCACAAATGGTGTTACCATTTACAATGCATAAATAAAACAAACTTATAATGGTCCTAAAAGGTTTTATTTCCACAAATGTACTATCTTTTGATTCATTTTGTGATATCCAGGCACTTTTGGAATGCTATTTTCAACGTGCTGTGATTTAGGATGCACTAAACCTAACACTTTTTAGGATGAAAAGGATAATAATGCGGACTAGGATGCAGCCAAGGATTCGATGGCCAGACTTACTGATATCAACAAAATGATGCAAAGAAATGCTTATTACTATTCTCACTATGGGGTATTATAATAATCCCATAATGCTGTTTCTCAGAAAATGAGGGGCTGTTTATATCATTCACAGTGCCTTATTAGACTTGATCACATAATATCACAAACAGAACACATTTTGTATTTCCATAATTGTGATTCCATAGTCTGCAAGATCAGGAGATGAGAGAGAAAGTGCAAAATCCTATTAACATATGTTTTCCAACTAACACTGCTTATTTCAGGAAGTTCATTAGCTAGAATGTGTGGTGCCAAAAAGCAGAGCAATATCTCCTGACAGAGGTTTGAGTCCCAGAGCTGCATTTATTTAGATGCATATATATATATATATAGTCACATATTAAGAAAGATGTAATCTGGTGTTTTCTTTCAGTGACCTGTGGTCTGTTTGCAGTCTACCTTAGATTTGCATGATTAGATTTCTGAGTACCACATGTTTGTGCCCTCAACTCCACAGAGTACCAGTAAACACTGAGATTAGATTGACCCACTTTTATAAACCATTCAAGGTCTTCTGCCAATTGAATTTGTGGAATTCTGCTGGATAGTGAGTCCAAGCCCAGACAGCAGCTGATATAAGATTATCCTCTCTCCAATCATTATTAAACAAGCCTCAGCTTTCAGTCGGGTCAGACAGGTAGTGAATCCATTCAAGTCTGTGCGTTTTGTTCACAAAAACATATACAATTATAGAAACAACTTATTCAGTCAGAACTACACTACAAAACTACACTTTGCACTTTTTTTTCTTTTTTTTTGCTTAATGGATGGATATGTGTTGCTGTATGCATTTATCTACTATGCAATATGAGCAATATCACACTCGTAGTAGTGCGATACTGCTCTTTATTAGCACGGCTTTAATTTGGCTGGAAGTAATCACAGCCGTGCTGATAAACAGCCATATCCATATAATACGCTATATCCATATAATGTAAAATACATACTGATGTCTATAAAAAAAGCGGCAAATTCAAATATAATTTGACAACCTGTTGTATATATATCCAATATTCTTACACACTGCGTAGGTATAAAGTTTACTCTTATCTTAGAATACAAAATGAATAGTGCCTCATAGTTGTCGTCTGTTGGTGAATTCCTTAGTTAAAATAAGTCACACAGCCTTCATGCAGAACCATAGTTTTCTTCGCATGCAAGTGATTGCTGTCCTGTCACCCTTGGCTGCATCTGAAATCGCATACTCAGTAGTATTTGTAACAACAGTAGTGTTTGTAAAATTGTAGTGGGTTTGCTCCTCCACCAGACCTCTCAGCCAATCAGATTCCAGGACCAGAAGTAACTGCTGAATATATTATTATCATATTTATATACCCAAAATGATTGCATATTTAATCAAGTGTTCATTAATAAACAGATTAAACATTTGCAAAAAGTTATGACAGCATATGTTTTTGCATTGCTTTAACAAGTTAATCAATTTTTGCAAGGTTTACAAGAGTCAACTTATTTTTGTAAGTCAGTTTAATGTAATTTAAGTTGAAATGAATTAAGTTGATTGTACTTAAAAATGTAAGGCAGCTACTTTTTTACAGTATATATATGTAAAACGTGTGTGTATGTATGAATATGAATATGAAACAATTATAAATATGCAATAATAGTTAAAAAAAAAAATTTATTCCATACATGAATAATACATGTAAATGCACACAACAAAACATGCCATATATATATATATATATATATATATATATATATATATATATATATATATATGTGTGTGTGGTTAAAGATTATGATTAAAGTATTATTATAAATATAAAATGATATATATATATATACAGGTCCTTCTAAAAAATTAGCATATTGTGATAAAGTTCATTATTTTCCATAATGTAATGATAAAAATTAAACTTTCATATATTTTAGATTCATTGCACACCAACTGAAATATTTCAGGTCTTTTATTGTTTTAATACTGATGATTTTGGCATACAGCTCATGAAAACCCAAAATTCCTGTCTCAAAAAATTAGCATATTTCATCCGACCAATAAAAGAAGTGTTTTTAATAGGGCTGCAACAAACGATTATTTTGATAATCGATTAATCTAACGATTATTAGAACGATTAATCGACTAATCGTTGATTATTTCGCAGACTAATCAGTAAGTTTGGAACGATTATTCAGCTTTTCCAATTAGTTAAAACATTGAGTTATACATATCTAACTATAATATAAAAAAAGGAAAATCACTTCAGCTTTTGAAATAGTTGTTTTAATGAACTTTGAGCCAACTAAACAGGTCATTCTCTTTAAGTTTTCAGATTTCGGTCCAACTCAAATCACACACAAATGCTCTCTAAGCATTGTTTAATGGGCCCACTGCTTTTCTTAGAACTGAAACAGAAAAAGGGACATTTACTTCAGGACACAAAGACTGGTAAAAAATTAATCTGCAAACAATTATTATAAGTATAAAATTACAATCTTTTTTTACATGACAATTGAGCTGACAGAGACGTTCTCATTCACCTTTTAATTTATAGTATGATAAAGTAACTGCCATGATATTCTTCCTATATCATAGGAAGGATATAACATCTCGTTTTGTAAGTCTTCATGATTATTGAACAAAATAGGCAAGTGATAAGACTATAATAATACCTAATATACTAATAGTGTTACAATAATAAAAACAGCCCTGACTCCTAAGCTCGATCAAGCTTTATTATATGCAAAATAAGTCATCACATTACTGTAATTATATTACTATTGATAATATTATTACTATTATTAGTAGTATTGCATTCTCTAATAAAGAGAGATTTACCGCTGGTTAGTAAACTCCAGCTGGAGAACACTCACTTCTCACCGGCTCCTCTTTTGCCGGTGTTCTGACGATTTGTGCTGCCTTGTCGAAAAATGCTACCGTAACGCGAATCGATCACAGAATGTCGATTAATATTATATGAAATACAATTATAATACAATTCTAAGTTATGAGTAGCTACTGTATACTGTAGACTACTGTTTTTATTTTTAAAACGGTGTGAAAATTAAAAATTATCATCAAATATTCATCTTTGACTTGTCAAAGCACACTTTTCCTTAGTAACTGAAACTTTCAGTTATTATTGTTCAGCTGGCTGACTGTACACATATTCATATGCTAGTTAGCATTTTTAAAGGGAAATTACAATATAACACATGAAAATGTACCTTTTGTTAAAAAAAAACTGTGCGTCTGCACATGCGCATAACCATTAAGTAGCAAATCTCGATGGGTAGCATGAATCGTCAGAACACCGGGATGTTTCCTCTTGCACTCCAACATGCATGTTGTGCTTTTTCACGGGAGAAAAGCAAGTTCCGCCTTGCATGTATTGCACACGACAGCATTCTTGATTTGAAGTTTTGTGAAACTTTCCCAAACCTAAACCTTGCTAGTTCGGATTCGTTTGCACTGTCATAATTCGCGCTGTGTTTTCTTCTACCGCAATACCAGGGCTGCACTACACTCTAGCGCTATAGCGCCGTAGCGGTCAAATCGCGATATTGCAGGCCCTTACATTAGGTCACGTGAGATCAAACGACTACTCGACAACAAAGATATTTGTCGACAAATTTTTATTCGTCGTAAATTTAATCGTTGCAGCCCTAGTTTTTAATACAAAAAAAAAAAGTCAACCTTCAAATAATTATGTTCAGTTATGCACTCAATAGTCAATACTTGGTCGGGAATCCGTTTGCAGAAATGACTGCTTCAATGCGGCGTGGCATGGAGGCAATCAGCCTGTGGCACTGCTGAGGTGTTATGGAGGCCCAGGATGCTTCGATAGCGGCCTTAAGCTCATCCAGAGTGTTGGGTCTTGCGTCTCTCAACTTTCTCTTCACAATATCCCACAGATTCTCTATGGGGTTGCTGGCAGGCCAATTGAGCACAGTAATACCATGGTCAGTAAACCATTTACCAGTGGTTTTGGCACTGAGAGCAGGTGCCAGGTCGTGCTGAAAAATGAAATCTTCATCTCCATAAAGCTTTTCAGCAGATGGAAGCATGAAGTGCTCCAAAATCTCCTGATAGCTAGCTGCATTGACCCTGCCCTTGATAAAACACAGTGCACCAACACCAGCAGCTGACATGGCACCCCAGACCATCACTGACTGTGGGTACTTGACACTGGACTTCAGGCATTTTGGCATTTCCTTCTCCCCAGTCTTCCTCCAGACTCTGGCACCTTGATTTCCGAATGACATGCAAAACTGAGCAACAGTCCAGTGCTGCTTCTCTGTAGCCCAGGTCAGGCGCTTCTGCCGCTGTTTCTGGTTCAAAAGTGGCTTGACCTGGGGAATGCGGCACCTGTAGCCCATTTCCTGCACACGCCTGTGCACGGTGGCTCTGGATGTTTCTACTCCAGACTCAGTCCACTGCTTCCGCAGGTCCCCCAAGGTCTGGAATCGGTCCTTCTCCACAATCTTCCTCAGGGTCCGGTCACCTCTTCTCGTTGTGCAGCGTTTTTTGCCACACTTTTTCCTTCCCACAGACTTCCCACTGAGGTGCCTTGATACAGCACTCTGGGAACAGCCTATTTGTTCAGAAATTTCTTTCTGTGTCTTACCCTCTTGCTTGAGGGTGTCAATGATGGCCTTCTGGACAGCAGTCAGGTCGGCAGTCTTACCCATGATTGCGGTTTTGAGTAATGAAACAGGCTGGGAGTTTTTAAAAGCCTCAGGAATCTTTTGCAGGTGTTTAGAGTTAATTAGTTGATTCAGATGATTAGGTTAATAGCTCGTTTAGAGACCCTTTTCATGATATGCTAATTTTTTGAGACAGGAATTTTGGGTTTTCATGAGCTGTATGCCAAAATCATCAGTATTAAAACAATAAAAGACCTGAAATATTTCAGTTGGTGTGCAATGAATCTAAAATATATGAAAGTTTAATTTTTATCATTACATTATGGAAAATAATGAACTTTATCACAATATGCTCATTTTTTTAGAATGACCTGTATATAGCATTTGTGTAACAGTTTTGATATGGCAATGAACTCATGTGACCGGGCTGTCTGTGACTATGTTTCTTAATTAGCGTTTCCTCTCTTCTGGCCTTTGCTGGTATTACCAAGTACCAGAGTGTGACAGTCACAGCTGTAACTGTAGAATTAGGCGTATGTGTGTGTGTGTGTGAACGGAGAAGCTGACACCCTCCAGCTCTCATCCGCTCTGATTAATGATTCTGGTCAGGTAGCGGACGTTGCCATTCACACCAATTAAGACGTTAGTTCATACACATGGCTCCCTGCTCATACACAAACAGGCTGCTGGCCTCTTTTTTTCTCTCTCTCTCTCTCTTGCCCACATGCCACATCTACACACTTAATTTATATTTATTATAGATTTCCAGACTAAATCTTCCTATTTGTCAAAAGGACATTTTCTATTTCAGCACACTCTCACTATACAGAGTTTGGAGTTATACTTTGTTTAATGAATGAATATTTGAATTTGAATGGAATGTATTATATTTAAATCCCTGACTCTGAATAACATACTTTTGGAATTTCGGCAAATCTGAGCACAGTTTAAGCTGTAGAGGAGATACATGTGAGATTATTGTGGCATTTTTGTCAAGAAACAAATCTGAGAAGCACGAAGCTAAAGCAAAAGTCTGGAGAAACAACTGAGATACTTTCTTATCAACTATGCTGAGTCTTTCAGATTTTAGTTATCTCTATCTCTTTATCATGACACCTATCTTGCACATAAAGGAAAGGCATACATTCTGTCACCTTTAATTCATTAATCAACAATGAACAATAAAAGTGCACAGAAGAACGGAGCTCAGAAAAGACAGCTTAATTAGTTAAGATGAACCTGCACGTTTAACAAGGACCCATAAACACTGATTAGCAGTGACCCTGCAGACGCTACATGGGTCATTTACAAGCAGGGTTAAAGACTTAATGATGCTACTGAAATGGCTGAATATAATTAAAGGAGATAAAAAGGAATTCAAATGAGGTCCTGTAAGAATAAATATATCTGAAGGTATAATTCACCTCTACGTTTAAGCCAATAATACAGATAAAAAAAGAGCATTTAAGCAGCGACAAAGTGCTTCTTTCATGTTAGAAATAGAATCATAAAATGGAAAAAAATGATATATATATATATATATATAAAATACAATTAAAATTCAATATTAATTTACTTACTACATGCCCAAGATGCAAACATATACATAGTTGTGATATTATAGCCTAATTAAATGTTAAAACATATTATTATAGTTCAAGGTGTAGGCCTAATTAAATTTATGACATCAACCGTATTTGCCATGTGGAATTTATCGTTTAGTTATGCATTTCAGAACATTGAGGTTATGCTACAATGAGTTTGGACATGTCTCAATGTCTTCCAACCTTCAGGAAGGCAGCAATTATCAAGTTTCTTACTCAGCCAGAGTCAAACTTCGTTACTGAAAACAGAAAACTACACAGCTAAGCGTACCATCATAAATGAGTCACAATAATGAAGCAGAGTGTCTGTGAACTTATAAACGGTCACTGACAGAGCTGCAGAGACTAGAGTCATTCACACTAACGATTCGAGCTACGGAGACGACAGCTAATCATGGCCAGCGATTAGTGTTTTATATGCGCGTGTCAGGGACAGGGGTGGAGACTTATGCCTCTGCTCTTCTGCTCTCGACGTCGCCTTCTCGCTGCCTTCACCTCCTGTTAGCAGGCCTGTCAATCAACTCGACAGGCTATCTCTCATCAAGTCGCTTTGCATGATTGCATCGCAAGTGTGTGCAGGACTTCGTACCTTCCCTGTAAGTGTGTGTGTGTGTGCCTGTGTGTGTGCCTGGGGTGGCAGACCTCATCTGTCACCTGCTCCGGTCTCATGATCGGGGCCGACAGATGCGCTCAACGACACATCGGTGGGCGCGCTCCTCTTTACACGCATGTTTGCATGGATGAGTGTGTTTAGATTAGACAACTAGCAGACACGTAGGTGCATCGAGCTAGACTTCTCAGATTGGATCCATTTACAAAAGGTGAAAGCGCATGCAGAATGAAGCCACTGCTCTCCTTTATCTAGACCTGAAATAAACCAACATTGAAGATCTGAGAAGTAAATATAAGAACTCTCTCCAATGAAACATGCTCTTGACATGTGACTATACATATAATAAAAATAAAAATGAATAGTGCTGTCAAATCGAATAATCACGATTAATCACATCCAACATAACAGTGTGTGTGTGTGTGTATGTATTTGACAGCACTAAAAAGCATAGTAACACACTCAAAAATAACGTTTGTATAGTCTTATCAACAACCCAGAACACCATAGAAACATACTAGCAACCACTCTTAAAACCCTAGCAACTGTTTAGCAACTAAAATCACTCCTAACAACTCAATCTCATAGCAACGCCCTGGCAACCATAGAACACCCTGCATAACAACATTCTAAAAACCAGAACACCTTAGCAACCACCCATAACATCATAGAAACATACAAAAAAAAAAACTTAGAACACCTTAGCAACCACATAACATCACCCTGGCAACCACCTTGAAAAAAAAATAGAAAAGCTTAGTAATTTCATAGCAACAGCCTGCAACCACATAGATCACGCTGCTTAACAACATGCTAAAACCCTAAGCCACCACCTAGAATGCCATTGAAACATGCTGAAAATCACTTAAAATAACTTAGCAACCACATTGCAACATCCTGGCAACCAGCCAGGACACCCTAGCAACCGCATAGAAAAAACACTCAGAACCTTAGCAATGCCCTGGCAACCACCTAGAATATACAAATAATATACAAGTTAAATGATTTAAAAAAGGTTCAGAACTGACTCACAAAAAGCTTTTTTTACATAGAGAAGCCTTGAAATTTTATTGAAGATATGAATTCTTAATGAAGTAAAATTAAGAGTGAACAGCACATATTGTAATGTAACTGAATGTCTTGATGTAAAGTTTAACATATTCTCTTTTTTTGTGGTTTTATACTAGACTCAGAGGTATCAATGAAATGCAAATGTATTCAAGAACCGGAACGGTTTTCTCCCAACGGAGACCGTCCCACCGTTAAATGGACCATCACAGTGAAAATGTGATGACTGAGAGGTTTTATTACTATTTTTTTATTACTGACATTTTTCAAAAAATGTCATATTAAAGTCAAGAGTGAATCAGAATCAGTCTTTCCTTTTTTTTTCTCTGGCACATCCTGCTATTTCTCCATCTTCCTCTCTCATACACACAGGAGTCTGGCAGTGTCTCCTCTGACTGGAGAGAGTACCAGACCGATTTCACTTGATTAATCACCAGTATGTGGCCTTGCGGAGTAAAAGAGAGAGAAAAGTCAGGGGAAGGTGAGGAATGAAGATGTTTGATGGACTACTAGACCCTACTGCTTTATTTCAGCTGGACAGACATGATGTTTCTGCCCCTGTTTGGCACTTGTTTCCACATGTAAAATACAAGCACAAGCTTATTAAAAGATTAAGAAATGCCCATTGTTCACATTTTTTAATCAGGTAAAAAAAAAAAAACACTTTGCTTTTAGAAGGATTTAGGTGTGCAGGTTCAACTCAAACATATGTTGGATTGGAGGGTGAAGCCCTACTGGGGGGCCAAAAAAAAAAAAAAAGAATTCTGCCATGGCAAGATTAAAAAAAAAAAAACTGCTGGCTCAAATCTTTCAAAGCTGCCATAGCAGCCAAACCAGCGGAACGATATTGTCATGTTTGTAAATTAGCGCATGAATACAGAAATGCATGGGAGTAATCCTCTAATCGTGTTCATTTTAGAGCACTGCGAGGAACTGAGTTTGCCGTTGCCCACCACTGCGGATTACTGGAGCTCATTAAACACACAGATGAATTATTGAAATGGTCCAGGGGCCTTTTGCTTCCATCCAAATTGAAGACAAAGGGGACTGGTAAATGAATGCTTTATCAGGGCCGGACAGCACTCCCACATGCTGCAACCCCTGGGCACGACATCGGTGCGATCGACCCCTCCAAAGCTCCAAGATTAAATGGTTTATTGACTGTTGGAGGGGCATCAAAGCGAACGGGCTCGCTCATGAACTCACCTTCAAATGTTGCTGCCACTGTCCTAGTCTGCATGCTATTGATGGGAGGTCCCGTATTTGTCTGTGGCTTTGTGGATTTGAAATTCGGGTTTTGTAGGATTTAAAAAAAAGGATTGCTAATTAGTTACTGCCAAAGGATGCTACACTTGAACATAGAACTTAGCTGTCCTTCTATTTCAGCAACCACATAGCAACACCCTGCCAACCTCCCAGAGTAACATGCTAAAATCCACTTATAACACCTTAGCAACCAAACAGCAACACCCACGCAATGCATAGCAACATGGTAAATTGCACAGAGAACACCTTAACAACCACATTGCAACACCCTTGCAAACATGTTAAAATCCACTCAGAACTAACTAAAAACCACACCACACCCATATATATATGCGTGCGTGTGTGTGTGTGTGTGTGTGTGTGTGTGTGTGTGTGTGTGTGTGTGTGTGTATATATGATTTGGCGATTAATCGATTTGTCATCGCATCTAATAAAAATAGTTTGTATGTGTGTATATATATATATATATATATATATATATATATATATATATACATGTATATATACTGTATATATATGTGTGTGTGTGTGTGTACACACATATATATTTAAAAAAACAATTATGTTAGATGCGATTAATCGATTTGACACTCAATTTTATATTATAGTGTAGCGATCAGAGAAAATGGTAGACTCATTTAACAGTTTTAATGCTCTTTTATTAACGTGTGCACCTGTGTGGCCGATGCTCTTGCCTCACACAGACCTGCGAACCTCAAACTTCTGGAACTCCCTGTTCCCAAGACCCCGCCCACATATAACTGCGCAGGCTCGTTCTTCAGAAGAACAGCCCACACCTCAAAGCCCCACACAACCAAAAAACATACATGCACCTATCACACCTGGGTAACGCTTTAGATTACAGCCCGGAAAGTACTGCGTAATTAATGCTATTTTACAGCGTAAGCTTCGGTAATTGTACCTATAACATACTTACAATATAAGTATAAGGGAACAATATTTTAAGTTTGGGGAATAAAGGGGTAACATATAAAAATATTTATACTGTAAGTATTATAGAACTAAGGGGTACTTATTCTACTTTTATGATATAACAATCTTACATTTGGGAGCAATTTAGCAAGAACATACCTTTTTGAAATAATGGTGAACCAGTACATACTGTATAGGGTTTTTAAAAATTACAGGGTACATCTCTATGCATTTATAAAGTAATCTTTTTAACAAAAGTGCACTGAAAACGAAAACTATTGCAACTTTTGCTTAAATATTGGGGAAAGATACTCTTGTTTCATGTAGTGGTGCTTGTTACCCTCTTGTTCCATGTAGTTACAGGGTAAGTACACTAAAAATGCATACACAATCTTATATCACTGACTCGGAAACCTTTATTTATTATACAAGCACCACTTACCCTGTAACCACATGAAACCAGATATATGTCCCAGTATATTTAAAAAAATTGCAATAGTCTTAGCTTTTCTTGCCTTGAAACATGTTAGCCCAAACGTAAACATCTGCACTTTTACTATACAAAAAAAAAATTATATATTTATTTTTTATAAATGCACAGATATACCCTGTCATTTTTAAAAAGCCTATACAGTATGTATTGGCTTGGTACACAATTATTACAAAAAGGTACGCAGTGTATGTTCTCGCTAAATTGCTCCCAAATGTAAGATTGTTGTATCCAAATAGTAGAATAAGTACCCCTTAGTTCTATAATACTTACCGTATAAATATATTTTTATTTCTCCTGGTTGTTACCCCTTTATTCCCCAAACTTTACATATTGTTCCCTTATACTTACATGTAAGTACTTTATAGGTACACTATAATTACAGAAAGTTACACTGTAAATTCCTCTTAATTACACAGTACTTTCCAGGCTGTGATCTAAAGCGTTACCCACACCTGATATAGAAGATTAACAGTCTTTAGACTTGCTACAATAGTTAATATGAAGTGAACTATGCAATTGCTCCCACTGAAGGAGAGATAATTTCGCAAAGCAAAGGTTACATGTGTAAGTTAGTTGTATATGGTTGCACAAACCTCAACACAAATGTCAATTATGGTGACAATCAAAAATATAAAAAGATGCGCTCTTAACATCACCACACAGCAAATAACTAATGACAAACTGCAACAGCTTAGAAACCACATTGCAAGACGCTAGCGACTGCAAAGCAACATGCTAAATCCACTCAGAACCACTTAGAAAACACATAGCAACACCCTAGCAACTGGATATCAACATTCTAAATTTCCACTCAGAACACCATAGCAATCGCATAGTATGGGATTTGAAATTTAGGAAACTACTGATGAACAGTTCATGCTAATAATCACTAGATTTGAACATCAGTACTTTCAATAGTTGTGTCTTTCTCTGTGTGAGTGCAAAGCAGTTTTGTAGGCATGAGGTAAAGGGCAGAGTCTGATTGAGCTGAAGCAAAGGCAATGGCGAAGCCAGCTAAAGAGTGAATGGAATATTGGCTTTTCCAAATCACTGGTATTCATTTGTGGAGTTAAAAGTCCTCTTCACTTTATAAGAGGCCAGACACTTTCAATAATTTCGAAAGGAGCCAGAGGTATTCATGCTCAGAGCGACTGGATTTTCACTTACTGTTTATCTGGTACCTGCACCTGGGGGCTGCCGTCCCACCACCCTCTCCTTCTAAGGTACATTCAAGCCCTTGTCAACATTCCCGGCCCACATTGCCTGTGACACTAAATTAAATAGGTTATTGACTGACCAATAAGTTGGCAATGAGTCTGCTTGAATTCACGCTCACTGCCTCGCTGACCCAACAGGATCCAGGTCACCACACCAGAAATCAAAGTATAATGGAAGCTGATGACTGAAAGTACTTCCATGTACACGTATTATTTGTTTTTAATTTGTATTGACGGTAATCACATTGTTCTTGATGGATAGCCACTGGCAGGTAGAACAACAACTACGAAAAACAGTCCCTCTTCCACAGTCTGGATTTACAGCAATTTACAGTGATTCTCTCCTTTCATTATCTTTACATTCCTGGTGCTTTTTTTTACACAATGCAAATGTCTAACAATAATGAATGCAAACTATTTTAAATAGTTGGGAATATGTGACTGCTGGGATAGCTGGGATACTGTGCAAAATTCTTAGGCATGTTAGTATTTTCACCAAAAAGAAAAAAGGTTTTAAGGCAGTTATTTATATCTTATAGGTAAGTTTCTTCAAGCATCTTGGAGAAGTTGCCACAGTTCTTCTGGATTTATTTCATTTCAGTTTTTTTCTGAATTATTACAATTAATGGAAAAAGGAATGTTTGGAAATGTAAACTGATATTTCTGACACACTACAGCAAAAGATTGAAACTGGCTAAAAAAAAGTTTTTTGTGAAAATGCTAAGACTTTTGGCACAATACTTTTACTCACCATGATGTCATTCCAAAACGTACTTTCTTACACAAATACATTTTTTATTGCTCCATACAATGAAAGGCAACGAGGTCCAATGTTGCTTGGAATGACATGAGGGTAAATAAACACGACATCATTTAAATTTGTGGGTGAACTAACCCCATAATGAACATACATTTTTTGCATTTGTTCATTTAATTCAAAATCTCATATAAAAGTCATGTCAAGGCACCAACAGATTTTTAGTTGTTACCCTTTTAGTTTTAGTTTGATTTTTAGTTTTGTTATACCAAAATCATTAATTACTAACACATTTTAATCTAGCATTTTTGCAACCTTACATAGTTCCCTTTCGAGGGAACTCTCGATGCGTCACTTGACGCTTTGGGAACGCCCCCAGCGTGCATGCGTCTGAGCATCAATGTCAACTAGTCCAATGGAAAGAATGAGCGTCACGGGCGGGTGACGTCATGACCAGGAAGGGATAAAGGCTCACCCGGTGAAACGCGGCATTAGCTTCTGTGTCTCAGCAAGCGATCTGTGTCATTTTGTCTCTGTCTATTTACTGTTGTCTGTTGCGGAAAAGGATGGAAACTAAACAAGTGTACAAACAGTGTGCTTCTCCCTGCCCGCGTTATTTAACGGGTGGGGACACACACGAGCTTTGTGTCGTTTGTTTGGGAGTGGAGCATGCGGTCTCAGCCTTCGAGGGGGCTGAGTGCCAGCATTGTGAGATGTTACGGCTTCGCATGCTCCGCTCTCGCCTGTCACTCTTTGATAAAGAGAGTGGGCAGGCTCGCGATCCGCAGGGATCAGGACCCGCGTCTGCTGAGGCAGCGCGGAGATTGCATTCCTGGGGATCGCAAAAGGAACTTTCGGAGGGGTTGGAGACGGGTCCGAGGGCTCTTTCTCCTTCCTTACCCGAGAGATCCAACGCTCTCCCCCCGGTGTCGGAAGCACGCTCTGCGGTTTCTTCCGCCCGGGGAGAGAGCCCTCCATTACTTTATTGCTCTTCCTCCGAGGAGGTTGATGCGATGAGTTTGGAGAGTGAAAGCACACACATGGGGGAAAGAGATTCACAATTTATTTCCCCAGCATATGATGAGCTGGTGGATGTTATGTCGCGGGCTGTAGAGAAATTAAATATTGAATGGCCATCTGAGAAGAAGGGCGCTCGTCCTAAAAGCAAATTAGATGAGCGCTTTTTATCTTCCACCACATTATCTCCACCACGAGGGCTTCCATTTTTTCCCGATTTGCACAATGAAATATCTAAATCGTGGAATAAACCTTACTCATCACGTCTTTTCAGCCCTCAAGTTAACACTTATTCGAGAATAAGAGGGCTGAAAGAGTATGGTTATGAGGCGATGCCCCAGGCGGAAGAGAATTTAGCCAGTTATCTTTCCCCTGGTCCCGCATCGTCTCTGAAAGCCTCGGCTTTGCCCACTAGACCGCTCAAAGCCACTTCGGTGGTAGTGGGCAAAGCTTATACGGCAGCAGGTCAAGCTGGAGCATGTCTGCATACTATGGCAGTGCTCCAGGCTTATCAAGCTGACCTGCTGGGGGATCTGGATAGTAGTGAGGGAGTCAGTCATGAAGATATTCGTGAACTTCGTCGGGCTACCGATCTTTCTCTCAGGGCTACTAAGGAGACCGCCAGAGCAATTGGGCGGTCTATGGCAGCCTTGGTAGCTACTGAGAGACATTTATGGTTAAATCTGTCTGAAATTAAAGAAAAAGATCGAGCTTTTTTATTAGATGCTCCGCTTGAACCTTCTGGTCTCTTCGGCGACGCAGTCCACACGGTCGTCGAGAGATTTCAGGAGTCAAAGAAACAAGCTGACGTTTTTAAAAAGTTTATCCCTCGCCGGGTCCAGCCCCCTGGGGCTGCTGGGCGTGAGCAGCCCCAGCCGTCGAGCTCATCATATCGTGTGCATCAGACAGAGAGTGTTGCGTCTCGTGCACCTCCACGTAGAGACTGGAGACGGACGCAACCCTCTCAACCGAAGTCTTCTAAGTCGAAGCCGGATCTGAGGACCGTTCTTCAGGCGAAGAAGACTTCGGTTCAAAAAAAAAAAAGGTCCTGATGTTCATGCATCAGGCCTGTGAGGACAGCCCCGACCGAAGTGGAGCGGTGTACACCTCATTATACGGTGCCCGTTCCATTTCGGGGTCCTCACGAGACCGTTCTGCCAACCCTGCCACCCTCGGTGCTTCAGGGCGCAGCGGTCTCCAGCGAGTCGCTGATGCTATGCTGCGGCACAGCATCGGTTTCGCGCCCTCTGAGGGGGGCCTTAGAGCGGCCAGTTCAGGTAGTTCCTGCCATTATGTTTCAGGCTCCGGAATTAGCCGTCTCGATAACACTAGAGACCAGCCTCGAGAGGCTGGTTCCCTTAGTAAATTTTCTGGCAGCGTGGAAGCTTCTGCCGAATATTTCTCGTTGGGTCCTGCAGATTGTAGAGAAAGGATACAGAATCCAGTTTGGTTCTCGTCCTCCTCGTTACAACGGGGTGCTGCCCACAGTGGTGCATCCCGAGCAGGCTCTGGTAATGGAGCAAGAGGTAAAGGCCCTGTTAGCAAAGGAAGCTATAGAACAGGTGTACTCACCCGACAGAGAGTCGGGTTTTTACAGCCGTTATTTCATTGTTCCAAAAAAGGATGGAGGGTTGCGTCCCATTTTAGATCTTCGTCTGTTAAATCGTTCAGTACAGAAACTCAAGTTCAAGATGCTGACACTCAAGCAGATCGTGACTCAAATCAGATCCGAGGACTGGTTTGTCACGATAGATCTGAAGGACGCTTACTTCCATGTCTCCATCCTCCCTCAGCACAGGAAGTTCCTAAGGTTTTCTTTCGGGGGCAAAGAATACCAATATCGGGTTCTTCCTTTCGGTCTAGCTTTATCACCCCGCACGTTCACGAAATGCGTGGATGCAGCTCTAGCCCCTCTCAGGCTTCAGGGCATACGTATTCTGAACTACATCGACGACTGGCTGATTCTAGCGGAATCAGAGCAGTTGGCGGTTCGGCACCGAGGTGTCGTTCTCGCTCATATGCAGATGTTGGGGTTGAGGCTCAATGCCAAGAAAAGTGTGCTTTCTCCAGTACAGAGAACCACTTTCCTTGGTGTGGTATGGGATTCAGTGACGATGCGGGCCACTCTATCGCCCGTTCGTGTAGCTGCTATCCTGACAGCCATCAAAGAGCTAAAGCTAGGCCAGTCACGCACTGTAAAACAGTTCGAGAGACTGTTGGGTCTTTTGGCGGCAGCGTCCAACGTGATTCCTTTTGGCCTGCTGTACATGAGACCTTTGCAGTGGTGGCTCAGGACCAGAGGGTTCTCCCCGAGGGGAAACCCACTTCGTATGATCAAGATCACGCGGCGATGCCTTCGTGCCTTGGTTATATGGAGAAAACACTGGTTCTTAACCCAGGGTCCGGTGTTGGGAGCTCTCTGCCATCGAGTTACGATCTCGACAGATGCTTCCCTCACCGGCTGGGGAGCGGTAATGGAAGGCCGCTCGGTTCAGGGTCGGTGGAGGAGTCATCATCTTTCTTGGCACATAAATTGCCTGGAGATGATGGCCGTCTTCAATGCGTTGAAGCAATTCCTCCCAGACCTGAGGGGCCATCATGTGCTCGTCCGTACAGACAACACATCGGTGGTCTCTTATCTGAACCGTCAGGGGGGTCTGCGGTCGCGTCCGCTTTGCAAGCTGGCGCACCAGATCCTCCTGTGGTCTCTGGGGAAGGTACTCTCCCTGAGGGCAGTGTATATTCCTGGGGACCAGAATATTGGGGCAGACATCCTGTCGAGGCAGGAGCTGAGGCCAGGGGACTGGAGACTCCACCCCGAGGCGGTGGAGAAAATTTGGGAGTTTTACGGCCAAGCAGAGGTGGATCTGTTTGCGTCTCAGCATACGACGCACTGTCCACTTTGGTTCTCCCTTACTCACCCAGCCCCCCTGGGGCTGGATGCTATGGTGCAGACGTGGCCGAGGCTACGTCTGTACGCATTTCCCCCTGTTGCTCTGCTCCCAGGAGTTCTGGAACGAGTCCGCCAGTACGGAATAAGCCTACTGCTAGTAGCACCACGCTGGCCGAGTCGGATCTGGTTTGCGGACCTGATCCATCTCTTAGACGGTCCTCCCTTGGAGATCCCGATCAGGAGAGACCTTCTGTCTCAGGCCGGGGGCACAATATTTCACCCTCGACCAGAAATTTGGAACCTGTGGGTTTGGCCTCTGAGGGGGCCCAACTCATAGAGAGTGGTCTCTCAGCTGAGGCTGCTGAGACCATTCTAAGCTCCAGAGCTCCAGCTACTAGGAAACTATATGCGCTTAAATGGAGAGTTTTTTCTGTATGGTGTCACCGACATCAGTGGGATCCAGTTAACTGTTCTGTGAACACAGTACTCGAGTTCCTGCAGGAGCGCTTTACGTCAGGTCTATGTCCTTCCACGCTCAAGGTCTACGTGGCGGCCATTGCGGCTTACCACGCCCTGGTGGGGGGTACATCGTTGGGTCGAGACCCCCTGATTACACGTTTCCTTCGTGGCACTTTGAGGCTAAGGCCTGCAACTCGCACTAGGGTGCCAGCTTGGGATCTTGCTTTAGTACTAGAAGGCCTGTCTAGGGCTCCATTCGAGCCCTTAGATTCGGTTTCAGAGAAGTTTCTTACCTTTAAGACTATCTTTCTGCTAGCTATTTCGTCCCTTAAGAGAGTTGGAGACCTTCAGGCCCTTTCGGTTTCCCCCACTTGCCTTGAGTTTGCACCGGGGATGGTCAAGGCATTCTTATATCCAAAACAGGGATACATCCCTAAGGTGCCGACCTTGACTCCGAGGCCTATTGTGCTGCAGGCTTTCTGTCCTCCTCCTTTTACATCTGCGGACCAGGAAAGGCTGAACCTCTTGTGTCCAGTGCGAGCACTGGATACTTATGTTCATCGGACATCGTCAATGAGGAAGTCCGACCAGTTATTTATTTGCTTTGGATCACCTAAGAAGGGTCTTCCTGCTTCTAAACAGACGGTTAGTAAGTGGATAGTTGAGGCTATTTCACTTGCATACGAGTACTCTGACCTGCCGTGTCCTTTGGCGGTCAGAGCTCATTCTACGAGGGGTATGGCGGCCTTTAAAGCCTTACTATTTGGAGTTTCTCTTCAAGACGTTTGTGATGCGGCAGGCTGGTCCTCACCGCTCACATTCGTTAGGTTTTACAGCTTAGACCTGGATGCTGCCCCAGGTTCTCAGGTGCTTAGTGCTTAGTTTCAACAGACTGACACTCAGGTACTTGGAATTCTGGCGTTTTGGGTATTCTCGTTCCCAAAGCGTCAAGTGACGCATCGAGAGTTCCCTCAAAAGGGAACGTCTCAGGTTACGACTGTAACCGTAGTTCCCTGAGAAAGGGAACGAGACGATGCGTCACCCTGCCATACTTCCTGCTTCCCTGTGATCGGCTTGCTTCGACTTTTTGAAGCTAATGCCGCGTTTCACCGGGTGAGCCTTTATCCCTTCCTGGTCATGACGTCACCCGCCCGTGACGCTGATTCTTTCCATTGGACTACTTGACATTGATGCTCAGACGAATGCACGCTGGGGGCGTTCCCAAAGCGTCAAGTGACGCATCGTCTCGTTCCCTTTCTCAGGGAACTACGGTTACAGTCGTAACCTGAGACGTTTTATATGATACTGAATATGATGTGGACAATGCTTTAAGTCATCTTGTAAAACAAAGATATACTCTTCACGCATATACCTCAATAACAGTGGCAACAAATGTAAAAAGCAGAGTTTAGCACATAAAAAAATCTATATTCTATAAAAGTAACGTAATATGTAAAATATATATATATATATGTAATGTAAAATTGCTGTCATTATCTACTCAACCTACCCTTACGAAAAAGAAGTTTATTCAAGTGTGCCATTAGTATACTTCTTTTAAACTAAAAATAAGAAAGTATACATTCTACATTTTCTCAGAAATATACTATGCTAGTAAATAAAATAAGCATGGAACTGAACCTGAAAGCGTAACCCACAAAGAGAAAACAACTGTGAAGCTTTGGGGGTGTTGGACTCGATCTACTCCATCTGTGTTTTGATCATCGTTCTGAATCTGATCAAGTCTTTGACACAAATGAGATTTTCTCAACTTTTTTGTTTAAAATGTTGCCTTTCTTTATGAAACTTACCAACATTCAAGTGTTGATAAAAAAAGAATGCATGAAGCTAATTAAATGTTTTTTAATATTAAAGTAAAAGGTATTTTTTCCAAGTATAAAAAATAACATTTGAACATAGTAGTGGCCTCCTGCAAGTGCAAAAATAATACATAAATAGTAAACTATAAGTATAATGTTAAGATTTCGCACTGCAATATTTGTTATTTTACTAATTTTGTGTTATTATGTACAAATGCAATATGTAGAAACTGCGCAGAAGACGGATAAGGTATAAAGTTTTCATTCATAGAGAGGGGCTATGTTCACACATTCAAGTAATGAGATTCTTATTGTATATACTGCTAACAAGTGCTGTCAATGTTAACGCTTGCGATATCGTTACATTATATGAACTGCAAAAGCTTTTTTTGCATCTATGCGCGATTAGACTAAAGAGAACGCTCTGTATGTGAATGTCCTGATGCACAACACACTCATTCATTCATTCATTCCAACGATGCACACACGACGCGCAGAAAGTCGCGCAACAGTATCGTGTGGCCAGACAGCGCGCCGGAATGGAATTCTCTTTCGCACTTGAACAACAATAACACAAACCATTATGCCAAAATCTCCGACTACGGAAGCCTGTTAACTCAAAGGCGCATGGCTTTCTTGCAATTGGGTCGGTTCATGTTCACACCGTAAACGAACCGTACCAGAGTTCGTTTTGAACCGTACCGAGACCACCTCTTCAGCTGGGTCTCGGTTCGGTTGTTTGGTCCGCACCCGAGTTCGATTGCTGTATTCACACCTGCCCAAAAGGTCCGCACCAAAGGGGGAAACGAACTAGAGTTCGATTTAATCGAACCAAACAAGGCAGGTGTGAATACACCCTAAAACATACTTTTACTACAAGTGGGCCAATTTAGTCCCAAGCGGTTTTAAATTAGTACACTTACAAGTTTACTACTAGTACATATTGACATTAGTATACTTACTACATAAAGTATACTTAAAAATATACTTGAACATTACTTAAGTACACTTCATAAAATTAACTTGAAGTATACTTCTTTTTCGTAAGGGTCATGTCATTCTAAATCTTTCTTTCCTCTGTGCAACACAAAATAAGTTTTTTTGTTTGGTTGAGTGTGTCTTGATTTCATTCATGTTTGACCTGAAAAATGATGAACTCTTCAAAAAGATGGAAAGTATAAAGTAACAGGCTTGCTATATTCTTCCCATTAAATAGGGTGCTATAATTTGAGCCCCATTCCACCTATCCCATCATGCACACTCTGCACCTTAACAGTGTTGATGTGAAACTACAGCACCTCCATGATCAATTGCACCTGCAAGGTGATGCAAGTCAGCTGAAGCAGTAGTTCCTCTCGGGTCCTCATGCTGAATCTCCCGTTGTGGGTGGGGGGTGGGGGGTTGCTGAGTATAAAAGGATGGTTTTTCTGCTGTGAAATGTGTGAATAAAACACTCATTGTGGCAAGTAGTAGGGAAATAAATAAATAAATGCTTAAGTCACCGAACACCAGGGAGTTGGGATTGATGTGATACCTCCTGCCATGATTTAAGGTATGCTGAGATACCAGAGACGATGACAATAAATCTCTTTGTGAGGTTCCATCGAACAGAAGTGGAAGGGGCATCCAGCGGGCAACAGAAGCTCTGCAGACATCATTATTCTGAGAACCTGCTACAATGATCCAAACAAAAGTCATATGTCAATAAGTACATAACCAAAACTTAGATGACCACTCTAAATCTTGCTTATTTTAAATAGACATAGTACATTAGTTTAACTTAAAATAATAGTCAGTAGTGAAGGATGAAGGATGCATTCATGTGACAGTAAAGACATTTATCGAATATCTTTTAAACTTTTTTTCATGAATTATGAAAAAAATGTATCATGGTTTTCACAAAAAAGTTTTCTCAACATTGATAATAATAATAAATGTTTCTTGAGCAGCAAATCAGCATATTAGAATGATTTCTGAAGGATCATGTGACACTGAAGATTGGAGTAATGATGCTGAATACTCAGCTTTGCTGCATGTCACAGGAATAAATGACATTTACAAGTATATTAAAATAGAAAACATTTATTGTAAATTGTAATAATATTTCAAAATATTGCTGTTTTTACTGTATTTGTATAAACAAAAATGCAGCCAAAGACACTAAAAGAAAAATTACCGACCCTAAAGTTTTGAACAATATTGTGTATAAATTGTCCCCTGAAATTGCTATATTTTTTATTAATATGATGTCTATTACAGTATTGAAACATACTCAAATGTTGTAAAGATTGATAAAATAAACGTTGATCAGTATTCATTTAATAAATGTTTAATAAAATAAATCAGATTTTTCCACAAAAGTATAAGTATACATACATTTATTAATCTAATAAAGATAATTCATTTAATGAAGATAAAGAGTAAGACTGAAATCATATGAACAGTTTTACATTTGCAGAGAGCTGGACAACATAAAGATCATGTCTTATAAGGAACGTGAGCATGTGTTCAGTTTTGGGATACACTGAAGGTCACTTCTACTTCCTCCAACTTTGATTCTCTTTACTTTTCAATCCCTCCATTTCATTCAACCTTCAAACAAACAATGTTCAGCCTGAGAGCGGCGAGCAGCAGCCAATAGCTTTCTGAACGTTTTTAGTGTTCTTCTTTCGGCGGCGGTTTTGTATTTGCCTTTAATTTGTATCGATCTCTCTCACGGGCTTCCATTTTACTGATGTCAAAGGGCTGAGAGAGCATTACAATATACAATGTTTTCTCTCCGCTCTTATCGGGCGGGAAATGAAAAGCAAATGGCACCTTTGTGCCGGGACGTGCGGCCACCTGGACAGACAGGGCTTTGAAGCGAAGGCCGAAATTGAAAAGGTCACGAGTTCAGCTCCCTGGACAATGACAAGCGTCTCCTTCCTCCTCTGGCCGAGCCCGTGAGGAGATTAAACGCATCAACGAGATAAGCCAAGAAATCAGCCGCCATGGTTTACGGTGGCAGCCGGCTGCCTGATCGGAAGAGGCAGAAGCGCTGGCGATTGCCAAAAATACTGACACAAGGCTCAGGACGGACCGAATCACTCACCACTGACCTTGGAATGATCTTTGCCCGCCAGACACTTTTGTCTCTTGTTTTGAGGGAGGCAGTCCTGCAGCAGACAAAACAAATCAATAGCAGAGGAACAAAAGGATAAGTCAATTTGATTAGCCACAATATGATAACAGACTTCACTGTCCAATGAACTAGCTTTCTCCTTTCGCCTTGTATAGCCAAAGGAACAAAATAGATTTTATAGAGGTTATGTCTTAATTAACCTTGGAATACGAAAACGTCGAACCGATGGAAGTGGTTCGAATTCTGGATAAAGCACATGAGAAGGGTCCAGAGTCATTTTCCTTGCCTGTTTAAAATTAATTTTGTTAAAAATAGACTGAAGATGGGGGTAAACCCCAAAACAACCACCTGCATTGCCGTATGCACCAAACGGTTCAACTGAGATCTAGGAGTAACAGTCAAATTACCGAACCAGGCCGCTATACCATACAGTAAGATGGATTCAATTCAGGCATGATAAAATGGCAACATGACCCTCTGAGCAACTCCAAAAAGTCTGAGCCTCCGTAAAAAGTTTTTCAACACAGATTATCCACATGCACCTCCCATTAAAGTTCATCATCAATAAGCAGACCTAAGTATTTGTACGAAGCAACCTGTATAATGGGCTCGTTGTTAATCACGATAGGTTACTAACTTGTAATCAAAAATCTTTTTTTTTCTAACATTAATTACAAGACTGTGTTCTTAACTCCATGTAACAAAGTTAGCAATCTCTGTAGTATAATGTTGAATGTCCTTATCCTTATACAGAAGACCAGGAATGGCAGTATCATCTGAGAATTTCACAACAATATTCCCAAGATGGTGACTCCTATATTCATTGGTGTACAGTGTAAATAAGAGTGGTGAACATACACACCCCTGGGTTTAAAAGCTCTAAAAACCTTAGCAACATCAGTCAAACTCATTTGTGGTTTAGATGTCAGTACAGTCATAAGAATTGACATCAAACATACAGTAAAAATCATTAAGCTCATTTACCAGTGTCTCTTCATTTACAGCATATCCTTTTAGGTGTCATATTAGTTATACACCTTACCTTAGACCACAACTTTTTTGGACCTTTACTCAGATCACTATCAATTAAATCTCTGTAATTCTCTTATTTTATGAGTCCCGTTGTTTAAAAATAAAGTGTTTCTGATTTGTACACTCTTTAACCTCCTTGGTGATATAAAACTTATTTAAAAAATGCTTTACTTGTTAAACTGGAATCACATAATCTACATAGAATTTGACATAAGCAGACCTGATTTCATTATGCCTGTCAATATCTGGATCATACAGCACCTCCCAGTCAGTACAGAGAAAACAGAGAAAAAGAAGGAGCCAGTTGGAAAGCTATTTGGGGTTTAAAGTAGCACAGTGAGTAAAGGAACTGACACTACAAACAGTAGTTGAGCGACAGATCCTTTCTTCCAAATTATGCCATATATCCAAGTGAAACGGATTATCAAAACAGACAAAAAATGTAGGGCGGGGACTTGAAAAAAAAAACGGCAGCTGCAACAGCATTAACCTCTTATCTGCAAGCCAAATTCGATCTCGTATCTGATTAATTTTTGACATTTTAAATATTCATGAGAAAACAAAATAGTTGGAGCAGTGTTATTCATAAACGATCAAATTCCACAACCGCCAAGTTGTGAAGCCTGTCCCTGGGTTTTCAATTACGTCTTTTGAAAAGGATTTTAATATATTTCCCAGAAATGAAGGAGGTGTCCACCTGTGTACAGAACCTGGCTAAGCTTCAATCATACAGGTTATTATTTATTAAAGACTCTGTCTGTTTAAACTCCCACATGATATCAACCTTCATTATTGACCTCATCTCTTCACACACACAAACACATTTCGTGCTGGGCAGGGCAGACAAATCCAGACTCTACCAGACAGACCAGCACAGATGGAAAAAGAAGGCACACAAAAGCTTCTCGCACTGCGAGGGGCAGATGAATCCACACACACACAATATGAAACATGCACAACCACCTCAGGAGACATGCCTGCGTTTAAACCCAAAGCGATGGCTGGAAAGTGAAAGCAGAGGAACATGAAAAAGAGAAAACAAATCCCTCTGCATTTAGATCCCTCACAAAATAATTTTTTTTTAAATTCAACCCCCTTCGAGTCCCATGCCGGCCTGTGCCGATGGGTCTGTCAGCCGCAGAGTCCTAGGCCCCTTTTCTGCCCCCCTGATTCTGGAATTAGGCAGTTCAGACAGGGCTGCTTCGAAGGCCTGCAGAAGGCGGCCGAGCGCTCCTGAGGTTTCAAAGCGGCCAGCCAGTCGCTGTCAGGGGGAGACGTGGGTGTGCGGTGAGGAGATAACCTGCTCTGGACGGGCTCTCCCTGGCCCCTCTGACAGGCTTATTAACGGGAACCTGCTGAGGGAGAGCTCTCTATCACCAGAAGAGATCTAAAGGAAGGGGAGAGAGTGAAAAAAAAAAAACCTTATCACTGGGACACCAGGGATTAGAGTCTGGTCTCCTCTGATAAATTAATTATTCCCTCTTATCTGTCACTCTCCAAGGCTGTCAGACGAAGCTACCTAAAAGCCAAAGCAACAGAGCTCAGGTAGAGGTGCGGATGATGGAAGGACATATGTAGAATGCATCTGAGTGACCTTTTAAACACACTGGCGTTTTATACACTTGTCATTTCTGATGCTGCACTGGCGCTATGATTTGAGGAGATCTGTATAGGTGTTTGGACTACACTGTGATCTCAAGGCCAAATGAGAGTCTCCAAGAACACAAAGGCTCTGTCTGAAACTTGAAAAAGGATTGCAGTTCCTTAATGGTTCCATTAACAATTTTTTTAGTATTTGTAAGAAATAAACATTTGAAATAAATAAATAACCATTTTTTAAGTATTTTTAGCCACAGCTTAAATGCAATCCAAAAACTATATTTAACAATAAACACAAGTAAAAATTTTTTATAAATATTACATTTTTTATAAAATACTACTGACAAAAATCATAAGCTGCATAATCTTTAACTACACATTGTCATATGAACAACCAGTCAGTAACTACATAGATTTCTATAAGAACTAGAAGTCGCACATTAGAGTCTCGTTAGAGTCATTCGGGAATCAGACACTGGTTGTGCTTTATTTGTTTGATTCTCTAAAAAGAACCAATGCAAAACAATCATTCACTGTGAATCTACGGAACCCCTAAAGCAGTGGTTCCCAACCTTTTTTTGTCTGAGACCCCCTTTTTCTCAAGAAAATATTTTAGGGCCCCCCTTCACATTTAATGATATTATCGCTCTTGTAAGCTTGCAGCAAGGATGACAAAATATGTTGTTTTCAAACAAACGGTATGTTTATGCACAAATAATAGCCTATAATATTGAAAATACAATAACAAAAACATCAGTAGGCCCTTTGTAATTTAAAAACGTAAGCCTAGGAGAAGCCTATATATTGGCCCTATTTGAAATGCAAAAACAAAAATATTCACACTGGTGTGTAGGTAAAAACAAGAAAGAACATAGGCTATTACTAAATGACTGTTGTCTGGGGCCTCAATACTTGCATGTTATTTGTGAGGCTTTATCAATGTGAGGCTTAATTTTTTACGCTTTTGGCGCTATAGCGAGCGATAATAAACTTGCGTTTATTAACAGAATAATGCGTCTTTCGGAAGAACATTGTTGCCGGAACTACATCTCTCTGTGTACGTCTATGACGAGTCACGCAGGTACTGGGCTACTCCGCAGCGGCAGCGATCCGAACCAGTGTAAAATAGTCCCAATGTAAACACTTATTATAGGTGTACCATAGTGGTTCAGGATAAGACAAAAACACGGATTGGAAAATGGATTCATGATGAACTCGCTCATTATATAAATTTTGTAAATTTTGAACAGAAAAAAGTTAAGGACTTTTATTTAATGCTCATTGCTCAAACCTTTCAAAATATGACGCGACCCCCCACAGAGCTCGCTGAGGCCCCCTTGTGGGCCGCGACCCCCCTGTTGGGAACCGATGCCCTAAAGGGACATGATGAAGGAAAAAATTATGAGATTGGAGGAAAATTATATGTCAATGCTTTTGCGTTCTCTCGCAAATGACTTGCGTTTTCCCGAGAAAACGAACGCAAAGTTTCTCGGGGGTATGCAAAACTTTTGCAAGCGGATGCAAAGTTTCTCGCGCGAGAATGCAAAGTTTCTCTGGGGAACGCCAAAGTTTTGCGAGGGAACAAAGGTTTTTCGCGCAAACGCAAAGTTTCTCGGGGAAAGCTAAAGGTTTGCGAGGGAATGTACAGTTTCTCAGGAGAACGGAAAACGTTTGCGAGAGAATGCAAAAGCAGTAAGATATATTTTTACTTTCCATATAATTTTTTTTCCATCACCATGTCCCTTTAGGGGCTCTGTAGGAATCAGGCTGGTTGCTCTGTAAGTTTTTGATTCACTAAGAAGAACCGTCTCAAGAGTCATTTGTTCAGGAATCGAACTACATTGGTTATACTGCATGTTTTTGATTCACTAAAAGAACTGGCTGAAAAAAAAGTGATCTGTCCTATAATCGAACTACACTGGTTTGCTTTCACGCTGTTGATTCAGTAATGGTGTTACGACACCACTGAAGAAGCAGAGCAGAAATCTCTGTGTAGCATTTTAGTTTGATTTTCTGTCCACATGGATGGAAGAATGCATGTCCGAGAACCATTAACAGAACATCATTAATTTCAGTATTTTTTTAATGGAACTGGTTCTGAATAACATTTTTAAAAAAAATCAAAATTTACAGAGATAGACTTTGGTTTGGTTATCTCTAAAACTGGCTTAAATTCGTTTTAAATCGTAACATCGTGGTTTTATGGTCTTGGAAGCCTGAAACAAATTTTGTTGGGTGTTTTCATTCAAAACACTGCCCAGTAAGTCATTGACTGCCTTAAATTTCAGACACAGCCAGACTTTACTCACATTTCACCAAGCCTGCAGGAAGTAACTGTTTCAGGAAACTCATTTCAGATTGTTCACCATGCTGCTGAATATTCTAGATGTTTGGTGCAAGCATTTTCATCTGAGAAGTCTGAACCTAGCAGTAAACAAGCACAACAGGAGGTAAAAAAATAAATTCAAATGGCCTCACTCCAATGAGGACTCAATCACAAAAAGCCAGAAATGTTCATATGATCCCCGGAGCTTTGCCAGTGAATGCTGAGCGGGAGGCGGCGAGCCATTCACTCCCGCGAACAATAACTCTTCAGATAGAGCCAAGATAGCCCTCTGTTTAACTGTCACAAACGGCAATTTGAATTATTAAACAGACCCTTTCATATGGGCAATTAATTGTGTGCTATTGACTATTGCAATGACTGAAGATAATGTTCCCAGTTGGATTGTACTAAGAGAATCAAACCCCAGAGATCCCGTCAACATAATTGCAAAAATTGCAGTGTATTTTACAATATAAGACTTATTTTCCATCATTATGTTGTTTTCTTGCGTTGTATAATGCAGTCCCTTCTTAATTACCCGTTTTCCAGGATATTTCAAAATCCAATGCGGGATGTTTTTTAAAAATGGTGGGCATGTCTTATTTATTGAGTTCGATAGACAAATTACCTGGGGTTCTAGACACTTATAATTGCACCCTGAAAAAAATGTCCAAGTTAGAACACAGTACAACTTAAAAAAAAATCTAAGTGCACAATATTTAGGAAAATAGATATTACAATGAAAACCCACAACATTTTAAAGGGATATTTCACCCAAAAATGACAACTGCGAAATCCTTTGCTTTTTTGGGACTTTTTTTTTCATAATATCTCTTTTATGTCAATTCTGGGCTTAACTATCCATTTAGAAACATTTTTTAAGACAACAGAGCAAAATCGACTCATTTAGGATTCATTGCACATGCATATTGCAAGACCATGACCCTTGGCACTTGCTAATGAATATGTCAATATCCAGAAAAGAAGTCTATTTGCATCAAAAGCAAGCAACGATTCATATGTGGACACTTTGGTCGCTCAGATGTGAGTTTATATGTTGATGAGCAGTGGAGGTCTTATGTGAAACCAGATCTTGTTCCTGTTCCCCCCCAATTCCCAGCCCAGCGCTGAAGCATTTGGCTCTGGAACATCTGAAGGATGGCAGGAGAGAAAAGATGCCACATTGGACCTGCTGTAGAGGGAAGCATGAGGTGAATACTAATGCTCCTCATGTTTTATTAACCCTCTATCCATCCAGTCTCAATCTAGATGCTCATCAAACAAAATCATCAATCCCTGCGTTGTAATGAGAGGGAGATGCCGATCAGGGCCGGAGGGAAGGGGGCTGTCGGAGTTGGGGCCGGGTGTTTGGGAAAACTAATATTTGACAGTGTTCCTCTGAGATGCCGTTATTAAAATGCTCAGCTGGAGGGAGGGTGCGGGGCACAAGCGTTGGGCTGTCACCGTGCCAGCTCTGAATCTGTTTGAGGCTGTTTGTTTGATACCCCTTCACTTTGCATGTTTTTTGAGAGGAGGAAGCATCGCTGCTCATCACCTGCCATGGCTTGTGAAGAGCTACGACACTCGGAGTAAAAGACATCAAGCCGCATAAGCACTGACATCGTAAAGCGTGCTTGTGTGGTAGAGAAAACGCAAGGTCAATGTTCAAACAACGAGAGCACTTTTCCTTTCGCATCTTCCTCATGTTGTTATACCTTCAGTGTCAGAACATCGGTCCATTCTTTCATTACACCTCTTCAAAGCTTCCAAAAGCTCGACAAACGCTATTCCTCTACTTCACCAGTGTTTCACAATCTTTAGGAGGGCATATAGGATATCATTTAGCATCAACAGCAATAGTTCAAGTAACTAAAACAACAAAATATGGTACTGAATACTGTACACATGGCTTGACATCACTTTTTTTGCTCACCAGCCACTGTGGCTAGTGGTTTTCCAAAGTTACTAGCCACTCAACATTTTCACTGGCCACAATTTTGACATCGATACCATGGGGAAAAACTGCCATATTATCTCATAATTTGGCAGCAGGTATATTAGGCTGCTGTCACTTTAAGACCTGAAATACAGAGCCATTATACTCTTACACAAGCATTTTCTTTCTCAACTGTTTACTTTCACTTAAAACATAACTGACTGTGTTTACGTAAATACTCACCAAGGCCAGCATTTTGACATTATTTTTGTGTGTATTTGACTGTTTAAGTGCAATAAGCAGCAAAAAAGACCTAATTTTAGTACTGAGAGGCGGCTTTCTGTGCGCGTACTTTGGGTGTGAGCACAAAATCTGCGGGAATGAGTAAAATGATGTGCAATACGTGCAGTTCCACGCCAAAATGCAAGCACTGTAACAGCAACAATATTCATCCGGAGCAAAATAAATGAGTGAGTGAGGTGAGGCGGTTTGTGTGTCGTCGGAGAGATGAGAGAGTGAGAAAACACAGCTGGTGTCGTGTATCTATTCTGCGGAAAATGAGAATTGGAAGCGTTTCAGATATTTAAGTATTGATAACAATATAGATTTTTGACAACACTACATTGCACTTAATTTATTATTTCAGATGCCTTTGAAAAATGTATATATAAAATTCAATCCACCAAAGTGGCTAGTAGGAGTGACTGCGTTACGAGCTACTGCTGAAATTCACATTTGGCGGGTTGGCAGGTGTTAATGTCAAGCCCTGACTGTACAAATTAGGGCCCGAAATATAAAAAATGCACATATTAATTGGCCAGTGAATAGAGATGATTAATATTCAGAAACAAATGTGATATTTCACCTCAGGAGGTCAAACTAACAGAAGCAGCTTTATTTTCTATTCATTTTTATGGGGTTCGTAATTTTCTATTTTGCAATTTTTTTTAGCAATTAACATAAAAAAACACATAAAAACTAAGACAAAATAAAAAAAACAACCTGTCACTTTGTAGGGGCTATTATTATAGTACATTATGGCAGCAGATAATGTTTTGTAGTTATTATTGATAAACTTATTTCCCATTAATTAAAAAATAAAACTATTGGTAAAATTTGTTACATGCTAAATGATGGGCATTGGGTACAGATTAAATTTAAGTACAATTATTATCTAAAATGATTCAAATTAATTATAGAATATAACTTAGTATAATTATAAAATAATTTAAAAAACAATTTACAGTAAAAATGTAATATCAGTGCAGTAGTAAAATGACAACATTTTTGTATAATTCTGATGTTTGACAAAAAAACCATCATTTGAAGGAAGACGCATAAAACAAGCTACTTTTCATGCTAAGTTTTAAGATTTGACAGATTAGCATTAAAAAGGTACAAAAAACTGTTTTAGCTGTCAGACCTATTAAATATGTAAGATGTTTTAAATGCACTGTCTAGTGGAATGTGGATGTCATAAAAATGTATCAAACTTGCAGACACACACATTTTGTTGTTTTATATTTTACAAAGAGACTAAATATATCTTAAATCATCCAAAATATGATATATTCCGCCAACTGTAAATCTGAGTTTTTGTTCAAACAGGTTGCTACTGCAACAATCGATGACCAACATCACATTTTTTGTCACTTGTTTTCTATTAAGCCCCGCCTACCATGAAATGTAATTGGTATAAAATGCCACTCCACATAACTGTTTATAAAATAAAATCGTTTTTTGATAGGCTGTCAGCTCTCATACCACTTCTGTTTTCAATGTGGACAGACAAATTACTATCTAAATCATTAGAAACGTGTCACATCATGCCCTGTTAGGTTTCATTTTGCCATTGTAATCACGACTTGTGATTATGACATGACTACAGTGGCTCCCTGCTCAGTCAGTGTAAAAAGACTGAAATAAACAAGGGACATGAATTTGGCACCCAGGGATGCTGTTTATTCTTGCATAAAACAATTGTAACTCTCCCACATCATTACGGTTATACTTTATGACACTTTTAAAACCTTTTTAAAAACATAATTGTTTAGGCCGGAAACACACTCTTGCAACGTGTTGCTTTATTAGTATTACCAGATCAGTAAACAGAATCAGTGACATTTACTGAGAAAGCTAGACACTGTGTTTTTTAACCTTTTTTTTTTTGTGCTGATATTCCTTAATCTCCCCCTTTTCTCCCTAACAGCTGTGAAACTGCTTACACAGATTTATTCCCATCTTAATGACTTTTTAGTGCCTACCTCACCACACTCATATACATGCTCAAGGTGTTCTTTGCGTGGAAACATTTTGACATAGTTCTCCTTGGTCCTCCCCCCCCCCCCCCCCCACCCCCCTTAAATCTGCAGATGGGATCCACCCCGGTGTGAGGTTTGACAGAGTAACAGTCTGAAGACCTCTTCCATGGATAAGGTTCCCACCCCCCACTGCACAACCTGGCCAAGGAGAGGCACGATTTAAATAAATTTAATGAGTGCTGGAATCCATTAATGTCAGGGACCTGACCTGGGCCAGATGGAGGTCTGGGCATTAGGAGCTCTATTACATTTAACAAGTCCTGAACCACTAGCTGGAAAGGCCACGTCTGGCAGAGCAGCAAGACGCTTGAAGATGAGAGTTGAGTATGGAAGATGGCCTTCTTGCCATAATGCTTCTAAAGGTCAGGGTGATACGCTTATTGAAGCGCAGTTCCATGTTAACTAAAGTCTCTGGCAGAAACACATCCACCGGCTCATTTGATTCTATGGGCTGCACAGGAGCTCTGTTCTAAGACCTAGTGAGCGACTACTGCCTACATAGTCAGCTTAGCTACCTTCCCAGGCAACATCCTAACAGTCATGCAACTTCATAAGTGAATGCTTCTGAATGCATTTTTTTTTCCCAACAGAGTATGACTATAGCATGTTGCTAAGCTTATGTCTACATAATTCATATAAAGCTTTTTTCACTGATACAGTACTAAATTACATAACAGTATATTTATATTCAATATTTCTTGGATTTTCTTGGACTGACCTTGTGATTAATTGCCTTCTCAAAAGACTACCGCCTAATAGCTCTTCCTCCATCAGTGTTTTTTTTTTTTAAGTTGTCAGCCACCGCCAGCATTTTTGATCATTTTCACAAAACGTTCATGGGTTGTATGAATATCTGAACACGCAAATATTATTATATTGCTTCATGCATTTTTTATCAATACTGAAATGTGGTTAAGTTTCATAAAAAAGCAACATTTTAAACAAAAAGATGAGATAATTTTAATTTTTTTCAGAAACTACAATGTGCAAAAGCAATGCTTTTTATCGCTTGTTTCTGCTCTTTTTTTGCCAGTGTTTTTTGATCTGGAGATTCTCTACTCTTTCAGAAGTTGCGTAGTAGCACCCCCTACCGTCTAACAGTGAAAACACGGAAAGCCGGAAAATTATGTCAATAATTTCCATGTGTCATATAGACTTTATATACAGAAAGACGGTGCACTCCTATTACTGTGAATGGGAGAAAGTGCAACGCACAATGCGGCGCCCTTAGAAGCTCCGCTTTAGCTTGGTCCAGCCTGAAAAATGCAGTTTTTTGTTTTGATTCGAGCATTTAGAAATAAGACATATGAGACAGTTGTTGTCATATTTCATTGGTGATTTCAAATATGAAATTTAATCGTAAGCTTGCCGAACATTTTTGGAGAATTTGATGTTTCCCCATTCAAAGAGATTGGAGCTGCACTTGCATGCCAGAGAGGAGTTTCAAAGATGGCCGCCGAGTGAAAGCACTTGTCTTAAAGGGACTGTGGTCATACTCATAAATGACAGAAAATTCCGTCAATGGCGGTGAAAGAGTTAAAAGGCAACATCCTTAAAGACGTGAACATTCTGTCGTCATTATATAAAATCCAAATTGAGCGACAGCGCAGGACAGTTTAAGCTGGAACAGTCTGCAGGTGTAATCCATTGCTGTTGGCTAGCAGCTAACTAGCTTTTAAACTCATCAGCTGTCCCCTATGACTGAATAAGAAATTGTCCATATATCAATACAAAATTATGCCGCACTTTCCAATCAGACTGCCAGTATTCGGGACAAGATGGAAAAAAAAGGATATGCACTCAGGGGAAAAGGACAAACCACCTTCCTCTGATATATTCTGGAAGAGGACTGAGACTCACTCCACACTGCGGAATAGGTCAAAGGGTCTAAACTACACGGTGAATAATTTAAGATTCTATTAACATTTAAATTTGACATTGATTTGACATGGCGGTGCTGGAGAGAAGTGACGGGGAGCATGGAGGTGGCGAGCGAGAGGATGTGCTATGCTAATTGTGCAGATGGCAGCTTATGTTGAATGTCATATTGCACCGTGGAGCCAAAGAATAACTGGACTTGTTTGAGGATTCAGCAGGTCTACAGTTACGGGTGCGTGTTCAACAACAGGCACTTTTTTGTTTATATCCTGTTGATTTGGCAACTTTTTTCGTTTTGTTCCATGACGGTCAAGAAAAAAATATTTAAAAATAAATAAATTATATATATAGATTTCTCCGTTTATTTACATTATTTTGATAATTATATATATATGAAATTATTTTAATATATTTAAAAATATTTTATTATATATTAAAATATGATTATCTAAAAAAAAAGTGAAATCATTTTGTTGCTAATTTTGCATTATATAGTGAAACAATTTTGACGCTAATAAAGTTTTTTTCAAAAGACGTTTCCAATTAAACTGCACTTTTGTCAAATTCTGAAAAAAATGGGAAAATACTTGTCTGTATTCAGGATTCACAAAATGATAGCTGTGAAATTAGCCTTAGCCAGACAACGGACTCTATTATTATATTCCAAAAATGTTTAAAATGTAATTTTCGTTACTGTAATTTCCACCACATAATGCAGTGTAATTCCATATAGGTCCATTTAAGGCCAAAAGTTTCCATAGCTAAAGAAGGTCACTGTGATTGTGCTAAGACATGTTCCTGGATCAACATATTTTGTTGATCTCTTGGATCAACATATTTTGTTGATCCTGGGACAACATTCCTGTCTGAAAATGTAGTCCAAACCATATCCCTACCCCTAAACCTAACCCTACCCATAACTTATTCTTAAAATAAGAGGGAAAAGATGTAAATAACACTGATGTAGAAGCACCAAACCCTGGTTGTAAGCCTAAACTTGACATAAACTGTAAACTTGTCCCTCAAATCTAATTGGTTGATTGGAATGTTGAACCAGGATCAACAAAGATGTTGATTCAGGGGCATGTTGTACTTGTTGAAATCACATTCACCAGCTAAGGAAACACCCATAGCTGGAAGAATCTGTCATTTTTATATGAACACCACAAATTCACAAAACAAAACAAAACAAAGCCCACCTAAGTCTATCAAATGACAGACCAAGGGGGATCAGTCTCTTCTCTACCAACTCACTCCGCCTCTTGTTACCTGGTCTGTGCAGTGCTGACACTAACCTTTAGGATCCTGACAGGTGGGCCGACCCCCTGCCAAATAAAGAGGGTTATCCTGTTGGGGAGAGCAGGGTTCATGGATCAATTGACCCTGGGCATTCACTGACCAACAGGATGTCAGAGATAAGAAGTGCAGAGCGGGGCTCCCGGTCAACCTTTGCGCATCCATCCACAGCTGTGTCAGAGCCTTTAATCACGGGACCTGCCGCAGCACAGGGGTCACTCACCTACAGGGGTGAAAAGTTCATGTCAGATGCTGGAGATATTTAGCACGGCCATTTTGTTGCACGGCCTATTAGCTTGTATATTACTAGGATATTGGCTGTTTAGTACATATTAATGCCTTATTCTGCATGAGCATATTGTGCATCCCTTATCCTACCCAATACCTAAACTTAACAACTACCTTACTAACTATTAGTAAACAGTAATTAGGAGTTTATTGAGGCAAAAGTTGTAAATAGTTAGTTAATAGTGAAAATTGGACCCTAAGCTGTGTGACTACATTGACCATATATTTATATCTTGGTGAAATTAGGGTCCAATTCTTACTATTAACTAACTTTTAAACATGACTTTAAATATAGATTTACGTTTAGTACATATATTTACATTTACATGTAAATATGTCTGTGTATACATATATAAATATAAGATTGATTTCTGAGGGATCATGTGATACTGAAGACTGGAGTAACAATGGAGTAAATTCAGCTATGCCATATTCAAATAGAAAACATTTATTTTTAATTGTAATAATATATTACTTTTTTTACTGTATTTTTGATTAAATAAATGCAGCCTTGGTGAGCATAAGAGACTTCTTTCAACAACATAAAAAAATCTGAATTATTCCAAACTTTTGATCAACATAGCATAGCATAACATAACATAACATAACACATTTTTGCAACCAGTAAACATATAATGTATTCATCATTTATATGCAAGTCGTGCAACTTGCCACTAGGCTAGACGTACAGAAATAACCCAGACACTGAAAAAAGTAGACCTAGAAGTAGAAGCTATTACCTAAAAGCTCAACTGACGGAAACTACGAAGAGAAAATGTCTTGCTAGCGGTCATGTTAACAGCGAGCTGCTCTGCCCAGCTGTCTTCCCTCTTCAGGGTGGAAAAGTTTGAGTTAAGCCCCAGTTCTGTTCAAACTCAGAGGACACACTGCAGGCAGAGGCTTACACACACACACAGACACACAGAACCACAGACACACACACAAACACACACAGCTAATGCCAGGTGGCATCCTGCTACTTCAGCATTGCCCAGAGACACACATGAGCAGGTGGCATTTAATGTCTGAGCACAGGAAAGAGCAGGAGAACCTTGCAGGGGCGAGAAAGAAAAGGAGAAATGTAAGCAAAAGGCCACTGGAACTATGTTCAATAACATTTGATTTTTTTCTGCCTGCTTGACCCCTGTGACCTCAATTATTATGATGCTAGCGATTTAATAAATACTACGCATTTCACAATATCTTTGCATGTTCACACATCAAAATATTTCTATTTCTATTACATTTAAATACTTCTATATTGTTTTATTATGCATTAAAAATTTGAATGTTTGCATATACATACATTTTTTGTAGAAATGTTTTTATGATTTTTTTATTTTTTATTTGTAGAAATGTTTTTGTTTTAGGTAGTGTTTCTCACTTCTCACAAAGACTGATGCCCAACAAACGCTAACATAAGAAGTAAATACCTAAATCACAATCACGCAATGCTTAACTAATATAGCACAGATTGACATACAATCATGCAATATTATTATGTCTCATTTTGTGAATGAGATCCATGATTTCCTCTGTCTGCATGCAGCCTTATCACACAAATTAAAATCTGATCATGGATGTGGAAGTCTTTGATGTCAAAGAGCTGAATATAACCTACGCTGATAGAATCTAAAGGCCATCTTTCCACCCCGATGACCATTTGAGCAATATACCTCTATTGTCATCCGTGAATAAATTACTAGAGTCAATCTACTGTCCCTCAATGTTCTATACCATTGAACAGAAACAGATTTAGACTACTCTGCTCTGCATGGACAATGACAAGACATGGAGAAATATATGAGCCTCACCCTCTATTGATGTAGTAATACAATTTAACTGAAAATGCAGCCTTGTTTATTTTACTCAAGCAAATTAGAAATTAACCAAAAAATATCCTTTCCATCAGTGTTTTGCAGGTGCTTTGCTTTTAACTGGATCAAATCAAGTGTTTCTTCTGAAACACAAAGGAGACTGAGATGATGTTTAGCAACAAAGATCAACGATAAATGAACTGCGTGATCTAATTAATAGACTAATAGGATATGACATCCACTGCTCATGGAAGAGAAACTCATTTCTCACGCAGACGGCAGGTAACAATGAAAGTAACAGGATTCTATATTTCATAATAGTGTTTGTAAACACCATTTTTGATGTCCATTTCTTCCTGAAAGAAATTGTTTTTGCACAATGAATCTTGGGAACTATGTTGTGGTCAACCATCAATAATTCAGGCATACTGCATGTGCACGGAAAGGTGACAGCTTTACTCTGGGAAAGAAGAACTGCCGGATTACATTACAGATTGGATGACAAATGGTTTTGGTTCAAATCGTTGGAGGTCAGGAGATCCTGTAGAAGAGCTGTCAGTTCCTAAAGTTTAGTCTTGAAACTGTGCTGGCAGAAGCAGTGGATTGTTGATCATGAAACTCTTAAGTAGTGTTATGGAAATCTATACTGTACATAAAATAAATTGGATTAACTGGACATGCTGTCTGGATTGAGAGAGAGGGTTTTGGCGTTTAAATGTACTAGACACTGGATTGAAGGGTGGCTGTCCCTGCCAAGATGATTAGCCATCCATTTATTTGATTAACCACTGAAGTCTATTCACAGCACTGAGCTGTGCAGCATACTAAAATAAAGAAAACAAATGCTTAGTGTCAAGGATTTGAACAAAGGATTTAATCTTTAATACTTAACCTAGCCTGCACTACGGACATGCATTATGCGTTAATCATGCATTTTGTAGAGAAGAGTTTTGATGTCACTTTTTTATGTGATTTGATTTACTGTTTTTACCTGGTGGATGAGAAAACTGATAATAAAAAAAGGGGAACCTGAGCCACATCCATTACATTTATGCATTTAGCAGACACTTTGATAAAAGCAACTACTGCATTCAAGGTACAGTATACATCTTATCAGTTAATACATTCACTAAAAAATCAAACCCATGACCTTAAAGCTGGGACCGAGATGGGTCTTATTCATGTTGTCCACTTGGGTCCCACCTAGTACCAGGAGCAATTCTACATGAAATCCATCTGGGCAATTAACATGGGGCCATTATGAACCCGTGGACAATCCCATACAGAGCCCATTTTTCAGCCCATTTCAAACACATATGGGCCCCACATACAAATGTTGGCTGGGTTAAAGCTTGGGTCCCACCTAGTACCAAGTGCAATTCTACATGAAATCAGCCTGGGCAATTAACATGGGGCCATATTTGAACCCGCGGACAATCCTTTACACGGAGCCCATTTTTCAGCCCATTTCATACCCATATGGGCCCCACATACAAATGTTGGCTGGGGGTATTGCTAGTGTCTTGGTACTTGTGTATCAAATAGAAAAAGCTCTCAATCTAATTACAAATTCATTACATTTTTTATTAATTACTAAAAAATTTGTTCAATAAATAAATCTAAATCTTGTACAAATTATAAAAATTGTTACTCTCTCTCTCTCCATACATATACATACTTATCAGATCTTCATATATACATATATATGATTTGTTTGCACAAAAAAAACATAATTTACCACTTTATTCACAAGAGCACCACGACGTGCTCTTGTGTGTGTGCTATGTTGACTCAGTAGCAGACATTGTTGGAGATTAATATTTTGTAAATTAATTGGCACATTTTTTTGGGGGGGGGGCTTCAAAGTAGTAGTTGCGTAGGCTGTCAATGGAGGGACAGAAAGCTCCCAGATTTCATTAAAAAATATCTAAATTTGTGTTCCGAAGAAGTCTTACGTGTTTGGAATGACATGAAGGTAAGTAATTAATGACAGAATTTTCATTTTGGGGTGAACTCAAAAGAGAAGTGCAATTACAGTCCTCCATGTTATTAGGTAAAGCTGTAAACAAAACTAGAAGAAATTCAGATGACAGCAGCATGGTTCTGTGCATTAGGTCAGTCTTATGCAAGCACATCAGAGCGACACTGCAGTTATAGAAAGACAGCAGACCTGAGGAAAATTCCCCTTGTTCCATTCGCTTTGGAAGTGGGCAGGTAACTCCACAGATGTAGGACCACCTGTTTCTTGGGGAGCTCTGGATGCTCATTATTCGGCACACAACACACACTCCACTCTCTGTGTGACGCACCTTCAGTTCTCTCACACAAAACCCCTATGGGACAGGAACATATGCCCCTGGCTGTCAGTCACAGTCACCTGACCACAGCCTGCTAGAGATCAAGAGAACCATCATGAACATGAACCATATGAACACTCACTCTCACAGGTGTACAGACAGAAAAAATGCACCATGATACACTGTTCCAAAAACTCTAGTGAGCTGGACAGCATTTTTAGACATCATAGGCACGCTTCCCAGTTGTCAAGTATTGGTGGCTCTAGAAATCCCAATACACAGGACAATCCAATCTAATACTCTTTAGAAGATACAGGAAAACATTGGAAAATATAAATACAACCACAAAAATCTCCAAAATGGCATTTCCTGACTATGTTTCATTAACATACCTAAAATTAGCAATAAAATATGACAATATTGGTATCATAACAGTATCATCACATTTTAAAAATAATAATTATAATTGAATTTTTCAGTGTAAATAATTATAAAACAAATGAAGAGGCAGCAATTTTCAGTGGCAAAGCCTTGCAACCACAGAGCCACACTCAAGAAGAGCTTTTATAATGTCGTTGTCAATGTGAAGAATAGTATATAGATAGTGAGGCAGCTCACTAAGGTTTGGGACATAGCCAGTGAATCTGATCAACTCAGAGATGTCTGAGATGTGTGAATTAAGCAAGTATAGCAACACTTTAAGAAATAAAATTTGCACAAATTCCCCCGACTAAGCAATCCTCTTGGATAAAGCTATTAGGGAACAAAGAGTCCAAGATAGGACAATTACATTTTAAGGAGCCACTTGGGGACAATAATCTAGCAGATAAGTTTGGAAAAACTCTGAAAGAACATGACATGCCCTTCCATCGTTTTCTCTTGTCTTTTCAGACAGTACATTGCATCTGACAGCCCTCAGACTGGCCCCCAATTGTGCTCCTTATCAGTGAGTCACGGTTTTCAATTTCTTTACTGCCACAGAGGAACTGTTACCAAAGAGACAAAAAGAGAGAAAGAGAGAGAGAGAGTCCAAGTACTAAAAGTCAAAAAGTGAATAACTGCACACGCTGACCTCTCCTGCTTCTGAGTCCGATAAAATGTCTTCGGCTCGGTGCTTTTCATCCATCAAAGTTTATAAAAAAATAAATAAAGCTGGAATCAGTATAGCAGCTGTACTGTATTTTGCAGTTTGCCACTCTAACTTTATTTAAAAAAATGACTTTCTAGGAGATATTACAGCATTACAGCACAAAAGAGAACATCACTGCAACCAGAACTTTCTGAGAAAAGATGTCTTAATACATTTAGATAATACAGTGGGATGCTTAGATTTAGCCTGTGACCCCTGTCAGATTAATGAGCTCGCTTCTTTCAATGCATTTGTTCGACCGTGTCCAGAAATGCTGATCTCTGCCACTCACTGCTAAAAATACTGTGCTATACGGCCACCGCAGACAAGCATGTGATATTGTTAGCACACAAAGGCATTTAAAAACAATCAATCTGACAAGCCAGAGAAAAATCAAGTATTATGCTTGATTAATTACGCTTGGCAATCCACTAATCGCATGCAAAGAGCAACGAAAAACGCTTGACTTTCTCTGTATGAGAGATCAAATAGAAACTGACGGTTGAATAGTCACAGTAAATATGCACTACCGTTTGAAAGTAGATAGTATCTATCTATCTATCTATCTATCTATCTATATATATATATATATATATATTAGGGGTGTAACGGTACATGTATTCGTATTGAACCGTTTCGGTTCGAGGCTTCCGGTTCGGTGCGCATACAAACCGAACGATTCCTCGGACCATTTTTCCTACCGACAAAATTCGCGCTGGCGCGATCACCACAACGTTGCGCAACATCAAATGGCAAGCGTAATGAAAGCGGAACGAAACTGCGCTTCTCATTATTGTGCTTCACGGACCGTTTATAAGTTCGGACCAGCAACATATGTGCAGCGCGAGCCGATCTCGATCAAGCGACACTGTAACTACACAGCGCTAAGAGATCCAGTGAAGAAAACATTTGAATTCGCCACTGAATAGTGGTGGAAATTTTGATTCTTTACAGAGACTCGTTCATTTTTAGTTCGTTCACCAAAATGATTCGTTCTGATTCGTTCAGTTTTTTTTTCCATATTACACAAATACGTCAGCAGCAGGTGCGGCAAAATGTGTTGTTCAACTAACGTATTTACTTGTTACAAAATAAAAACTGATTTGACTATTAAAAATGGTGCCCTACTCATTAAATGGATAAAATAAGTCTAAATAAGCGATCAAAGTCTTTACACTCTTTTTATCTTTTAAATTACACTCTTTTCGGATGACCAAATCACAAGTGTTTTTTAATTTGTTTGCATACTAGGCAGGCTAGTTAACATTTTATTTGTTTGGTCAGAACGAGTTAAACGAGGAGTTATGTGTATGTAAGATATGAATTGCGCGTGCACAGTACGGATACCTGCGCTTTGCATTCACTTTCTGCTGATTGATGAACTAGATTGACAGAATGGCCGACCTGGTACACGAACTGGGTATAGCAACCAGTTCGTTCAATTCGTTCACGAACGGGAGATCTCTCTCTCTCGTTCAGACTCAAAACAGAGAGCAATATCATTCACGAACGAGATGTATGTAACAGTTCATTTGACTCGTTCAAACTCAAAGCAACTCAAATAAAGGGCGTATTCGTTCACTAGATTCAACAAATCACATGCTCCGTCCTCGTATCATACTCGAAGGCTATTGGCTCGAGGTTTAGTCACTCTGTCTTTTTGACAGATGAAACGGTCCACAGAGCTACACGGTTCAATAGCGGCGCGCAGTGGTGGAGGGAGGAATTTCAGTGAACGAGAAATATGAGTCAATGGATAACGTGAACGAGAATGATTCGTTCACCTAAAAGATTCGTTCAAAAAGAACGATTCGTTCACGAACGTAACATCACTACCACTGAAGTAATAACATCGCTGCGAGATCTAGTGAGAAGCATTCACATTTCTCCCTTATTAACCATAGATCTCTATTAGATCAAACAGCGCTGACGTGGACACCAGGAGAAACATTGTGCCGTGAATGAACTAGTAATACTTTACGTCCACAGACCAGCAACATTCACCATGGATTTAATATAGTAACACTAACTGTAACCAGTTTGGCTGGAATAGTGAAATGCTTTCAAGTACTTCACACATCTTTTTCCAGCACTTCAAAACTCAAATATTATATAAATAAATATATGAAGAGTTCAGATGCAAAAGCCTCTAAATGCCATTTGAAATTTTCTTCTAGAATGATCATTTTTATGAAGCTTGTATATTTAAGTTCAGTAATTTCACTCAAATGACAATTAATAGGTAATCTTCATTGCCATTTAAGTGAAATTACTGAACTTAAATATACAAGCTTGATAAAAATGATCATTCTAGAAGAAAATTTCAAATGGCTTTTGCATCTGAACTCTTGATATATTTAAATGTTATTTTTAATGTGATGACCAAAACATTATTTGTTCATCCTTCAAAGATGACACCCATTTATAGACCTGAAAGTTTCAAGATGTAGGAAAACTCACACTTATTTAAAAAATATTTTTTTCTTTTAACAAATAGGAAATTCTCTGGCATTTCTTACTTTTTGCTGTATCGAAAACGTACCGAACCGTGACTTTAAAACCGAGGTACGTACCGAACCGTGATTTTTGTGTACCGTTACACCCCTAATATATATATATATATAAGTGAAGTGAGAGTGTTAAAGAGATGAACACTTGCTTCATTGATGACATGATCTTCAAAAACCTCATGCTGTTTTAAAACTCTTGGTACTGAATAGCACTTACTTGATAACCTCAATACAAGCTCTGATGAAGCGGAGTGGTGTTGTGGAATACTCAGCCGCTGACTCATTGAACATGACAGGAGGACATTAGGCTGACGGAGGTGAGGGTACCATGTCTCATCTGCTTCTAGAACAGCAAGACATTGACGGCAACAGACACAATATAATTAGAGGCATTGTTATAGCTGTGGCATTTAGAAAGTGCCTGCGGTTCTACGTCGGACTCATCAGGACCGAGCAGCTAGTCGTTTAGAAGATGACAAGATCATATCCAGTCATGTGTAAAATAAGTGAATGTTAAGTAGTTATGAACTACACTGATGCTTAAGGCTAAACTTGACTCATGGAAACATTAGATTTCTTGAAAATTATTGGAAGTTTGAAAACATCAATAGATTTTTGATATGACAACGGCATGATATTTAACAATAACTAATTGGATGGATGGATGGATGGACAGACAGCACAACGGATGGATGGATGGATGGATAGAATAAAAGATAGAACGATAGAACAATAGATAAAACAAGAAATATAGAATGATAGATAGAATGATAGATGGAGTGATAAATTGACCAATTGATAGATAGATAGATAGATAGATAGATAGATAGATAGATAGATAGATAGATAGATAGATAGATAGATAGATAGATAGATAGATAGATAGATAGATAGATACAGTAGATAGAACACATGGTAGAACGATAGATATAACGACAGACAGACAGACAGACAGACAGATAGATAGATAGATAGATAGATAGATAGATAGATAGATAGATAGATAGATAGATAGATAGATAGATAGATAGATAGATACAGTAGATAGAACACATGGTAGAACGATAGATATAACGACAGACAGACAGACAGATAGACAGATAGACAGATAGACAGATAGATAGATAGATAGATAGATAGATAGATAGATAGATAGATAGATAGATAGATAGATAGATAGATAGATAGATAGATAGAGTAGATAGAACACATGGTAGAACGATAGATATAACGACATACATACAGACAGACATACATACATACATACATACATACATACATACATACATACATACATACATACATACATACATACATACATACATACATACATACATACATACATACAGACAGACAGACAGACAGACAGACAGACAGACAGACAGACAGACAGACAGACAGACAGACAGACAGACAGACAGACAGACAGACAGACAGACAGACAGACAGACAGACAGACAGACAGACAGACAGACAGACAGACAGACAGACAGATAGATAGATAGATAGATAGATAGATAGATAGATAGATAGATAGATAGATAGATAGATAGATAGATAGATAGATAGATAGATAGATAGATAGATAGATAGATAGATAGATAGATAGATTTTTCTGACCTGACTACTGTACAGCAGTACTGTACACCTATTTGAATTAAATGGTGGATGAAAACACACTGAAAGAAAGTGCTCAAATTCTTTATGGTTGTAATACAGATTTTATGTGGCTCCAAAGAGCAATGAATCCCATCCTGAATTACAGATATGGGATCTGCAAGCTGTCAGTTGGAGAATGTACTGTACATGAGGACGGAGGCCTCAGGCGACTTCAGGAGAGAGAGAGAGAGAGAGAGAGAGAGAGAGAGAGAGAGAGAGAGAGAGAGAGAGAGAGAGAGAGAGAGAGAGAGAGAGAGAGAGAGAGAGAGAGAGAGAGAGAGAGAGAGAGAGAGAGAGAGAGGAGAGAGAGAGAGAGAGAGAGAGAGAGGAAACTCAGGGAATTACTGATCTCAGCATGGGGACTGCGACAGCGAGCTACTATCCTCTTTCTTAGAGTACCTTGACATACTGTGGCCTAAAAGTTTATATAACTATATATACACTCAGTTAGACAGTTATTGATGCTTCTATTGCAATATTTCAGTGGCAGAAAGACATGGTGTTGCTAAAGTGTCTAAGTCAACAGCCGTAGCTTGTACTCAACTCACAATGACACTCAAGTCGATGATACAAATGTACTGTGGTTCATGTGAGACCAGAGGGACGGGGGTGGAACAAAACTTGAGTTTGAAGCATAACAACAGTCTAAGCGTGAGAGAAATAATGAGAGAAACAGCCACATAATCAAAACCACACACATTTTGAATACAAATGTATATTCTGCTGTCATAATGACAAAATGTGAACCGAAACTATACTGACATGGTAATCTATCAATCTCAGGGACTGACTGCTGTCAACCATCCAACTTTTCTCAAACCCAATCTGAGCTGAAACGCATATCAATCAAAATGGAGCAAGCTATGGAGAAATTAGATGTTGATTCGTCTGGCTTTGTCTTTGTATCCTTCTTTGAAAGGTTAAGCATGTAATGTCTGTGCCACTATGATCACTAAATGCAAATGCAAAAATAAGGAGGCTTTACCTGGACACGCCCCTTTCCATCATTGGTCAAATTAAACAGATAGCCCCACCCCTAAACTCATGCGAGTGGTTGAGTTGTTTTACAGGGTTGGTAAGATTTCAAAAGAACAGCATTTATTTGAAAATTGTAACATTATAAATGTCTTTTGATCAATTGAATGTGTCCTTGCTGAGTAAAAAAAAAAAAAATTCTTTAAAAAAAAAACTCTTATTGCAGCACAATTCTTTGTAACCAATTAAAGTGTGATTAAACTAGCCTTTAGATTTGAATTGCAACTGTAAATGTTAAAAATGCAAAACAATTATAGACTAAATACATTTCAAGTAAAGACTATTTTAGCATTAACTTTAAATTCTGATTGTCACTGATGACAGGAGAGGTGCTTGTGGTGGCATTTTTAAAGAGCTCACTTCATTTTCCAATTTGCATTGCTTAATGAACTATCCACTTGAAATGATGTTGTGATTGACTCGGCTGAGCTCAAGAGAGTGAGTGAGTGAGCGAGGAAGAGAGAATAAATGAGAAAATCTCTCCAAACACTCTAACTAGCTAACTAATATTTGGAAGGGAGCAGCGAGCTCAAGCCACAAATACAGTATGTTGGTGGGCATTATGTCCTTTTTATAATCATCGGTGTGCGTCATAATATTTGTGGTAGTATGAAGCTGTCACTTTGATCTTTCCAAAGTGAAATAAACACACATCCTGATGCTTCCTCTGCATCATTGAACCAGATTAAATAATCACAGTCCAACAGACACCAGACAATCAACGCAGTTCTGACAGGAGCCAATGATCCAAACCACATCATTTACACACCCAAAGGGAATGTTGTTGGGACACACCATTGAGCAATTCAGTGGAATTTATATGAAGACTTTCTGATTAGCTACAAAATGTTTGGAATGAGAGAGAAAAGACCTACCGTATATCTGTGTAAGTAGGGTTGTGATTTCCTATATTCCATTAGCATACTCCATAAATAGCTTTCTCCCTGAGTGTCATCAACCTGATCTAGGACATTTATCATGGAAAGAGAAACACATTTGTGAAGTGACATTCTAGTCGGATGATCTCCCGACTGATGTAGCGAATCCCCACACTTTTAGTGATCTTCTCCCCAAAGCCACAAGGTCAAGGCACTTTGGTCAAAGTCAAAAGCTGCTTGACTGTCCTTCAGACACAACAAGGTCACTAGAATCTTTACTACAAGTAGTACTATGAACTAAATAGCATTTTCCAGTAACTGTGATTACTTACTTTACTGAATCAGGGCTGCGTTTCCCAAAAGCATCGTAAGCCTAAGTTGATCGTAAAAACGATCGTACGACATGGTCTGTTTCCCAAAAGCATCGTAACTTAAGTAGCACTTGAAAATCTTCGTAGAACTACGAGTGCTATGGAGTAATCGTAAATCCCCAAGTGCATCGTAAGAAGACTGGAGTTATGAGCTCACCTGCAGGACAACCGGCAGATTACACTTTTATCTAGATTTAACAGATTACACTGCAACGTAAGTATAATATAAGGTTTTGATTGTACTTTATTGTACACTTTGTTGTACTCGTGTTTTGTTTAAATGAATAAATGAAATAATTAAAAAGGGAAGAAAAATAGAAATACACATCTAAATTAAACGAATGAACAAAAAACAAAAAATCATAAAATAAGTAATCTGGGAAATATGCTTTAAAGACCGGGCAAAATAGGGATGAATTCAAAAAATCTGTCAATGACTTGCTGACGTGCACGAAAACCAGCCATGTATTGGGCATTTCTTGCGGACCTTCCCTGATCTTTGAACACGGTTGCAGTTAATTTGCAATGTGACAATGTCCTTCCAGATGTTTTGTTTTTCCTTATTTGTATGGTGTCCTTTAAATCTGTTAAAAATAAAATCTTTGTTTCCCTCTATCTCCTCTAAACAGACATTAATTTTATCTTTTTGAAAGGTATCTTCTCGTTTTTTTGTTTTTTTTTTGTTCAGCCATTTTGTCAGTATAGGTGCTTTATATCCATATAGACTTGTCTTTATATCTAATCCACAACAAATGACGATTATTAGGTTAAACGTTCAGAATACGATTCCATATAAGGTTATATTTCAGCACTTCGCGAATGGACAGCGACGCTTAAAGCTGCAGCAGGGAGTTTTGAGAAAACGTTGACTTAGCCTGAAAATTTGAACAAGCACAACTTATAAGTCCCACCCCCTTGCTCTCTGCTGCGCTACAGCCCTCCCTCCACAGCTCGTCCTCCACAGCGGAGCCTGTCGTGAACGCGCAGGCTAGTAAACAGGGCCACCGATAACAGCGGATAAAAAGTTATATGGCACATTCACTAATAGGGACTAAACGTCAACAATATGCTTTACATTGACTATGGCCTGCCCATACTTTGACTACAAACTTGGTACAAATCATTATGTATTTTTACAATAGCCTACATGTAACTTTATAACGTTGCACTCTTTCTATAAGTTATAAATAGCTAGTAAGATAACGTTAATATAACGGTAACTAACATTACAGTATGTAAGTAATTATTCTAGCGATATATAATGCTAGATAAGGTGTGCTAGTACATTATTTCAGCAACATGACAAGCCAGTGAATTAGCAGGTTTCAATTGTTGCTTAGCAGAGTGCGTGACATTTTATCTACATATTATGCGGCTAGAGTTTTGACACCGAGTCAATGGGCTCTGTGTAATTCTTTCTTTTTCGCTTGTTTATCGTCATCGGTCTTTTTCCTTTTACCTCTTTGTTTTATGAGCAGGTGTCACTCGAGAATTGGCAGTTTAGGTTGTTTCTCCGTCATAAGCACAGCTGCAGCACAACGGCAATCTTGAGTTTGAACGACGGCTCGCGCTGTGCAAGAGAGGGGTGTGATCAGCGCGTACACGAGCGTGATTGACACTGCTAAGACATTCCTCCTCGCTCTGATTGGTTGTTTCTGACCGGGAGCGTGTATTTCTGCGAATGGCAATAGGACCACTGGGAGTAGCCAGAAGAGCTTGATTTTTTTTTTCACAGATTATCTGTCTCATATTCTACTGTCAGGACATAATGACAGTTTTAACAAATATGTAAAAAATGTTTTTTACAAAAGTTACCAAAAGCAGCTTTAAGTAGCACGTAGAACGCGTTCTCGCGCGTTCATGTTAAGTGCATTTTTGGGAAACGCGCGTGGAATTGCGGCGAGCGTTCGTAACCTTGCACGTAGAGAGCGCTCTTAAGAGCTAAGATACATCGTTATCGGGAAACCCGGCCCAGTTCATTCAGAAGACTTGATTAAATGAAACGAATAAAAAAGATTCAATGATTCATCTTATTCATTAAAAATATTTAGCTAAACTCTGCTGTACGCCACTATGTTCTTGTCCCAGTGTACATACAGTAATTTTGTTTTGTATTTTCTTTTTAGTTTTAATAGATGTGCTTAGTGTAAATTTATGATAAAATTCAGTGATGTCATCCTCATTAAATAAATATTGATTTGACTGTACAAATAAATCTGATTACAGATTTAAAGATAAACTGAACATAAAAAATTAGTGAAGGATATACTTTGCAACATTTTTACTTAAATGATTACAAAGAAATGGCAAGTAACAACATTGAATTAAATGTGACATTTCAAAGTGAAATAGTATGTTCTTGTAAAACATTCTCCAATAATCTTTGTTTTATTTACAACATAATGTAGAGTGCATAGCCCTCTTAAATCACTTAAAGGGATAGTTCACCCAAAAATGAAAATTCTGTCATTAATTACTCACCCTAATGTCATTCCAAACCCGTAAGACTTTTTTTCATCTTCGGAACACAATATTTTTAGTAGTATACTTTTTGTTAAAAGCTTTATAGTGCAGCTAGCTTGACTCTTTTTTAATTGAATTCATTTAATTCTCATAATCTACAGTAGCTTCTCCAACAACCATCAAAAACTAACACAATTCAGTATAACCTTAAAAAATATTGTCCACTTGCCTTACTCTCTAAAACAAGTGACTATTTAATGGAAAACAACATTCCACATAAAGTAGGTGATCTGGCAACTGAGATGATGAAATACATGCTGGTTAAACATGCCACCTTAAAAAGCAGTGTGTGACATTTACAAGCTATTTACAGAGACAGTAGAATTTATCTATTATTAACATATAACCTATTGAATTATTTACAATACCATGGGGGAATTGTTTATGCTTTGTAATGTGTAAACCTCTACCATTGAATTGATGAATAAATCACATTTGTTCTTGCAGGTGTGTGGGCATGCTGGGACTGGCAATTACGCCAAAACACGGGTATTAAAAAACAAACATAATTACTCACAGTCGTCGGCAGTGCTGCGAACAGGCATTTTCCTTACCTGTGGAGACGTCACAATACAACCACACACCCACAGCTGCGATTAATTCACTCTAATTCACAAGCTAATTAAATTTGTCAGAACAGAGTGCATTTTTTCCCTTTTTCTGCGGCTACAAATTCAACAAAATAAACCTGAGACATCTCTCAGGCTTATGAGTGTAATATGCAGAAACTCATACGAGAGGTCAAAGTCGGTAATAACCTGTGCAAATGGCAAATCTTCCACAGATGGTTAAATATGCATGCATTCACACATTTCATATGAAGCGCCGGCACCCAAACCTTCAGTTATATAAGCAGGGTCAAATGGGACACTGTCCTCCTTTCATTGAGGTTAATAATTTAGAGAGCAATTAGACAGGGAGGGAGAGGGTTTCATGTACTAGCGGAGGAAGCTGGGGCGGTTAGGGGCCGTCCACGCTCCTCGGCCTTGATCTCGGGGCCCGGGGATCTACGTTGTGACAGTGACATTAACGAGCATTCGCAGTGAGCGCGAGGCCGGCTCTGTGCCCATTAGCAAGCTCCCATCAGAGTAATTAGAGGACATATGCTCAAGATCAGCGCTTTCAGAACGCCGTGCCAATGAGGGATTGATTTCTGGAGGGTTTTTTCGCACTCAGGGCCCCCTACCTGAGCGCACATAATCTAATCTGGCAGTCTGTAGAGTAAACACACATTGAAAACGGCCTACGCAATTGATCTGACTGGAGTGGCTCGTGAAATCGATGCCTTTATTGTGACAATCGAGCAGGAAAAGGCAACCACATTCAATGTGCCACACTCACTCTTACTTCAGTTTCTCTTAAGATTATAGTGGCTATTTGTATATATTGTTGTTTTAATTGTTTTATATGCTTTGACTTTTTGCAATTTTGCTAAATGATTTCTGAAGGATGATGTGACACTGAAGACTGGAGAAAATGGATGCTGAAAATTCAGCTTTGCCATCACTAGAATAAATTACATTTTAAAATACACTTAAAAAATTATTATTTTAATAAATCGTGTTGCATTGGACTTTTTTTTTTCTTTTTACCAGTAGTGGATATATGATATTTGCTAAAACAAAATTGTATATATATATATATTTATATATATATATATATATATATATATATACACTCACCTAAAGGATTATTAGGAACACCATACTAATACTGTGTTTGACCCCCTTTCGCTATCAGAACTGCCTTAATTCTACGTGGCATTGATTCAACAAGGTGCTGAAAGCATTCTTTAGAAATGTTGGCCCATATTGATAGGATAGCATCTTGCAGTTGATGGAGATTTGTGGGATGCACATCCAGGGCACGAAGCTCCCGTTCCACCACATCCCAAAGATGCTCTATTGGGTTGAGATCTGGTGACTGTGGGGGCCATTTTAGTACAGTGAACTCATTGTCATGTTCAAGAAACCAATTTGAAATGATTCGAGCTTTGTGACATGGTGCATTATCCTGCTGGAAGTAGCCATCAGAGGATGGGTACATGGTGGCCATAAAGGGATGGACATGGTCAGAAACAATGCTCAGGTAGGCCGTGGCATTTAAACGATGCCCAATTGGCACTAAGGGGCCTAAAGTGTGCCAGGAAAACATCCCCCACACCATTACACCACCACCACCAGCCTGCACAGTGGTAACAAGGCATGATGGATCCATGTTCTCATTCTGTTTACGCCAAATTCTGACTCTACCATCTGAATGTCTCAACAGAAATCGAGACTCATCAGACCAGGGCCACCAGGCAACATTTTTCCAGTCTTCAACTGTCCAATTTTGGTGAGCTCTTGCAAATTGTAGCCTTTTTTTCCTATTTGTAGTGGAGATGAGTGGTACCCGGTGGGGTCTTGTGCTGTTGTAGCCCATCCGCCTCAAGGTTATGCGTGTTGTGGCTTCACAAATGCTTTGTTGCATACCTCGGTTGTAACGAGTGGTTATTTCAGTCAAAGTTGCTTTTCTATCAGCTTGAATCAGTCGGCCCATTCTCCTCTGACCTCTAGCATCAACAAGGCATTTTCGCCCACAGGACTGCCGCATACTGGATGTTTTTGCCTTTTCACACCATTCTTTGTAAACCCTAGAAATGGTTGTGCGTGAAACTCCCAGTAACTGAGCAGATTGTGAAATACTCGGATCGGCCCGTCTGGCACCAACAACCATGCCACGCTCAAAATTGCTTAAATCACCTTTCTTTCCCATTCTGACATTCAGTTTGGAGTTCAGGTGATTGTCTTGACCAGGACCACACCCCTAAATGCATTGAAGCAACTGCCATATGATTGGTTGATTAGATAATTGCATTAATGAGAAATTGAACAGGTGTTCCTAATAATCCTTTAGGTGAGTGTATATATATATATATTTTTTTTTTTTTTTGTGCAAAAGCCTACATTTTCATAGCATGTATGAAAATGAAACACACACACACACACACACATATACTGTATATATGTATACATATATAGACTATATATATATACAGTATATATACACTTTTTTTATTTATTGTTATATGTTTTAAGATTATTTTAAACAGATTAAGCTTGATTTAATAATTGGTTGAAGATTATATTAATAATTTAACATTACATTTATTTATTGGTGTTTTCAAGGATTATCTTTAAGTGAGCGTTAGACGACAGCAAAGGTTAGCTGTCCAACTACACTCACCGGCCACTTTATTAGGTACACCTGTTCAACTGCTCGTTAACACTTAATTTCTAAGCAGCCAATCACATGGCGGCAACTACGTGCATTTAGGCATGTAGACATGGTCAAGACAATCTCCTGCAGTTCAAACCGAGCATCAGTATGGGGAAGAAAGGTGATTTGAGTGACTTTGAACGTGGCATGATTGTTGGTGCCAGAAGGGCTGGTCTGAGTATTTCAGAAACTGCTAATCTACTGGGATTTTCACGCACAACCATCTCTAGGGTTTACAGAGAATGGTCCGAAAAAGAAAAAACATCCAGTGAGCGGCAGTTCTGTGGGCGGAAATGCCTTGTTGATGCCAGAGGTCAGAGGAGAATGGCCAGACTGGTTCGAGCTGATAGAAGGGCAACAGTGACTGAAATAACCACTCGTTACAACCGAGGTATGCAGCAAAGCATTTGTGAAGCCACAACACGCACAACCTTGAGGCGGATGGGCTACAACAGCAGAAGACTCCACCGGGTACCACTCATCTCCACTACAAATAGGAAAAAGAGGCTACAATTTGCAAGAGCTCACCAAAATTGAACAGTTGAAGACTGGAAAAATGTTGCCTGGTCTGATGAGTCTCGATTTCTGTTGAGACATTCAGATGTTAGAGTCAGAATTTGGCGTAAACAGAATGAGAACATGGAACCATCATGCCTTGTTACCACTGTGCAGGCTGGTGGTGGTGGTGTAATGGTGTGGGGGATGTTCTCCTGGCACACTTTAGGCCCCTTAGTGCCAATTGGGCATCGTTTAAATGCCACGGCCTACCTGAGCATTGTTTCTGACCATGTCCATCCCTTTATGGCCACCATGTACCCATCCTCTGATGGCTACTTCCACCATGTCACAAAGCTCTAATCATTTCAAATTGGTTTCTTGAACATGACAATGAGTTCACTGTACTAAAATGGCCTCCACAGTCACCAGATCTCAACCCAATAGAGCATCTTTGGGATGTGGTGGAACGGGAGATTCGCATCATGGATGTGCAGCCGACAAATCTGCGGCAACTGTGTGATGCCATCATGTCAATATGGACCAAACTCCCTGAGGAATGCTTCCAGCACCTTGTTGAATCTATGCCACGAAGAATTGAGGCAGTTCTGAAGGCAAAAGGGGGTCCAACCCGTTACTAGCATGGGGTACCTAATAAAGTGGCCGGTGAGTGTATATGTCAGTAATAACCATAATCACAACCTGCATTACAGCTGCGTTACACCTCACTCACTAAGTCCAACTGACAGTAATGCATTTGTCAGACACAGAACACCTTTTATTGTTGTGTATAGAGGTCAGCTTTCAGATTTAAAGGGTTCATGTGGAAACAGATTAAACCGAAAGGGCCAATATGTTTAAACCAGGGACGTTGTCGCATTCAACCCCCCACATACTTGTTTATCGATCTGTTGGATGGCAGATTGCAAAATCAATGGTAAATGAAAGATGGTATTTTAATCTTATATGCTGACGAACTGCAAATGGACTGCAACTTTCTCTTTTCTGAAAGTAGTCAAACTTGGCCAACTTCCTCAACTGTTATTCATTCAGTCTGAAAATTGTCGTAGGAGACTGACTAATCAGATGTGCGTCTGTTCCACACATGCAGTGTTCCGTGAAATAGAGATGGAACTAGGTTGCTTTGATTGCCGGTGTCTTTGTGTCCCTTCAGCATAGAGAGAGAGAGAGAGAGAGAGAGAGAGAGAGAGAGAGAGAGAGAGAGAGAGAGAGAGAGAGAGAGAGAGAGAGAGAGAGAGAGAGAGAGAGAGAGAGAGAGAGAGAGAGAGAGAGAGAGAGAGAGAGAGAGAGAGAGAGAGTTGGTCAGCTCTCTAAAATAGCACAGAGTCTCAGATGGTGCATAGGGCAGAGATGCACAATGGTATTGATTCAAGCATTTGAGGGAAAATAAGCAACAGTTATCGACCTCCGTCAACAGTGCACAAAACAAACATGGAGAAAAACAAAAATCAGAGGTCAGTAAATCTCCCAGAACAGGGCTGCTTCTCATTTCCTTAAATATTCCTCTATTGTACTCTACGGCTGCTCAACAACAGAATAACAGGAAATGGAGGGGTTATCAAATGGAACATATGCCCTCTCAGGTTTACTAAAGCATTTACTAATGTTTGGGGCTTACTATCGCAGCAGGGAGAACGTTTATCTTCCATTGACCCACCTACAGGAAACATTCATTTATATGCAACATTTTCTTTTGTAAAAAATAACTGGTTGTAAACATTGCATTATATCAACACAACATGTAAATATACATACACATATACATGTATATGTAAATGTATATGCACTACCATTCAAAAGTTTAGTTAAGATTTAGGTTTAGGTAAACAAATAATAATAAAGTAAGATTTCTAGGTTTAGGTAAAACAAAGTTTTTGAAAGAGGGCTTTTATGCTCACAATGCTGCATTTATTCGATCAAATACAGTAAAAACAGTAATACTAGTTATATTGTGAAATATATCACAATTTAAAATGACTGCTTTAAAATTCTTTTAAAAAATATTTAAAAATGTAAATAATTCCTGTGATGGTAAAGCTGAATTTTCAGCATCATTAACCCTCATGTGGTGTTCGGGTCAATTTGACCCGGAGAAGATTTTCTTTTTCCCGAAAATACTAGTTAATGTTATCGCTTTGGACTGAAACTTAGTGACTTTGTTCCCAAACGGTTTAACTAAATCTCAGGGTTTTTTTGAAAATTTTCTTATTTTTTTGTGGGAGTTTTGTTACCTTGTTACACTTGTGGTGTTCCCGGTCAAAAATGACCGGCCTATAAAAAATAGCTTATAAGTCACTCATTATACCATATTTTCACCCAATCTTGGATTCAATCTTTTTGTCAACTTCTTCTCTTTCAATTAGGACTGGTTTTATATTTCTGTTTGCATCTGATTAATCGTGGGCCTCATTTGTCTGAAAGTAGGCATCTCATTTTTTGAGTAAAAAACAAATAATTTATGAGTAAATTTGGAAATATGAAAAAAAAAATGAAAAAAAATGGCTACTGTTGATTACACTAGTCTACTTTTATGTTTCACCAGGAATTTTGTTTTGAAACTTTTGTTTTGTAAAAAATATGGCACATAGTCACACTTGTGGTGTTCCCGGTCAAAAATGACCGGCCTATAAAAAATAGCTTATAAATCACTCATTATACCATATTTTCACCCAATCTTGGATTCAATCTTTTTGTCAACTTGTTCTCTTTCAATTAGGACTGGTTTTATATTTCTGTTTGCATCTGATTAATCGTGGGCCTCATTTGTCTGAGAGTAGGCATCTCATTTTTTGAGTAAAAAAACAAATAATTTATGAGTAAATTTGGAAATATGAAAAGAAAATATGAAAAAAATGGCTACTGTTAATCACACTAGTCTACTCTAATGTTTCACAAGGAATTTTGTTTTGAAACTTTTGTTTTGTAAAAAATATGGCACATAGTCACACTTGTGGTGTTCCCGGTCAAAAATGACCGGCCTATAAAAAATAGTTTATAAATCACTCATAATACCATATTTTCACCCAATCTTGGATTCAATCTTTTTGTCAACTTGTTCTCTTTCAATTAGGACTGGTTTTATATTTCTGTTTGCATCTGATTAATCGTGGGCCTCATTTATCTGAGAGTAGGCATGGTCAAAAATGGTCACAATGGCCGACCATTGAAAGTGAATGGGAGAGACTGAAAATAACAGAACAATTTAGTTTTCAGGAGCATGTTCATTATTTTCATGTACACATATGAGCATGTGTGCTTGCAAACATCGAGCCCTTGGACCTGTGCATGTATCGATACATTTATACACACGCTACCCAGACACACACACGTTAAAACACACAAACTTTTTTGAGTATTACACACATTATTTTCCACAGAGAGAAATTTGATCCTACCCTAACCTGCATCTAGTATACATTTATCCATCTGACATTACCACACACACACACACACAAACTGGCCATGACTGCAGTGACCCGGCTTCAAAAGAATCTTTCTTTCATGGTCTTGTTTCATCACAGCTTTCAGACAAAATATTATGACATTTTGTTTTGGAACTGTGAGGTTCTCACACAGAACTAGACAATATTTACAAATATACATCATGTGATAGCACAGGCATATATAAAATGCCTCACAGCACCTTGCTTGTCATTCATTTGTGGCAGCACAATGGCAAAACAGCTCTCTGCACATGATGTTATTCATCAGATTTTTGACTCAGAAACTAGTGAGGAGGAGGACATGCAGGATGCATCTTGCAGTGAAGATGTTTCTGAAGAGGAAGGCCTTCAGAAGAAAACCTGCCTTGCCTCATAGGTGGGGATGAAGGCCAGGACAAAGTTCCATCTTTTGACCAGAATGAAACCGTAAACCTCAGCTGGGCCCTCATCACTGGAAGACTGCTCCTCATCAGTTGTTTCAAGCTCCGTAGCCGATTCAGTGGTGCCTTCCTCTTCAGAAACATCTTCACTGCAAGATGCATCCTGAATTTCCTCCTCCTCACTAGTTTCTGAGTCAAAAATCTGATCACGGCCTGTGTGTGTGTGTGTGTGTGTGTGTGTGTGTGTGTGTGTGTGTGTGTGTGTGTGTGTGTGTGTGTGTGTGTGTGTGTGGTAATGTCAGATGGATAAATGTATTATAGATGCAGGTTAGGGTAGGATCAAATTTCTCTCTGTGGAAAAGAATGTGTGTAATATTTAAAAAAGTTTGTGTGTTTTAACGTGTGTGTCTGGGTAGCGTGTGTATAAATGTATCGATACATGCACAGGTCCAAGGGCTCGATGTTTGCAAGCACACATGCTCATATGTGTACATGAAAATAATGAACATGCTCCTGAAAACTAAATTGTTCTGTTATTTTCAGTCTCTCCCATTCACTTTCAATGGTCGGCCATTGTGACCATTTTTGACCATGCCTACTCTCAGACAAATGAGGCCCACGATTAATCAGATGCAAACAGAAATATAAAACCAGTCCTAATTGAAAGAGAACAAGTTGACAAAAAGATTGAATCCAAGATTGGGTGAAAATATGGTATTATGAGTGATTTATAAACTATTTTTTATAGGCCGGTCATTTTTGACCGGGAACACCACAAGTGTGACTATGTGCCATATTTTTTACAAAACAAAAGTTTCAAAACAAAATTCCTTGTGAAACATTAGAGTAGACTAGTGTGATTAACAGTAGCCATTTTTTTCATATTTTCTTTTCATATTTCCAAATTTACTCATAAATTATTTGTTTTTCACTCAAAAAATGAGATGCCTACTCTCAGACAAATGAGGCCCCCGATTAATCAGATGCAAACAGAAATATAAAACCAGTCCTAATTGAAAGAGAACAAGTTGACAAAAAGATTGAATCCAAGATTGGGTGAAAATATGGTATAATGAGTGATTTATAAGCTATTTTTTATAGGCCGGTCATTTTTGACCGGGAACACCACAAGTGTGACTATGTGCCATATTTTTTACAAAACAAAAGTTTCAAAACAAAATTCCTGGTGAAACATTAGAGTAGACTAGTGTGATCAACAGTAGCCATTTTTTTTCTTTTTTTTTTTCATATTTCCAAATTTACTCATAAATGATTTGTTTTTTACTAAAAAAATGAGATGCCTACTCTCAGACAAATGAGGCCCCCGATTAATCAGATGCAAACAGAAATATAAAACCAGTCCTAATTGAAAGAGAACAAGTTGACAAAAAGATTGAATCCAAGATTGGGTGAAAATATGGTATAATGAGTGACTTATAAGCTATTTTTTATAGGCCGGTCATTTTTGACCGGGAACACCACAAGTGTGACTATGTGCCATATTTTTTACAAAACAAAAGTATCAAAACAAAATTCCTGGTGAAAATGTTAAGTTGACTAGTGTGATCAACAATACCAATTTTCTTCAGATTTTATTTAATATTTCCAGAATTATTAAAAAATTGTAAAAAAAATTACTCAAAAAATGAAATGCCTACTCTCAAATAAATGAGGCCTATGGTTATTCAGATGCAAATCAAAATATAAAACCAGTCCTAATTGAAAGAGAACATGTTGACAAAAAGATTGAATCCAAGATTGGGTGAAAATATGGTATAATGAGTGATTTATAAGGTTTTTTTTATGGCCCGGTCATTTTTGACCGGGAACACCACAGGTGTTATAGGGTTTTGAACACCACATGAGGGTTAAAGTCTTCAATGTCACATGGTTCTAATGATTCTGCTGATTTGCTGCTCATGAAACATTTCTTATTATTATTATTATAAATGTTGAAGATGATTGTGCTGGTTAATATTTTTGTGGAAACCATGACACATTGTTTCCAGGATTCTTTGATAAATAGAAAGTAAAAAAAAAAACTAACCAACAAAAACATTTGTTTTAAATAGAAAACTTTTGTAAAATGCCATTACTGTCACTTTTGATTTAAAATATAATATGGATTTCAAATACATTTTGTAATGGAAATTTATAAAACTTTTAAAGAGTAATGTAATGTAAATATAAAAATACAACACAAATTCATATGCACTTGTAGGGCCATGTTGATAATGCAATATTTACAACCAGGAATTGTGAGTACTTTAATATGTCAATGTGAGTTTTTTTTTTAAAAAAATTATGAAATTACAAGTAGTGCTTGCCCATGCAAATTCATGTTCCTGTGGGGTACCTCTTATGTTACAAAGTGGTTGCTTACTGGATCAAATCAAGAAAAGAAAAAAAAGTTTTAAAAAAAGGACCACTGCAGGTGATCCATTGTGATCCCTTGATTCATTCATTCTATGGGAATTTTAGGCACAAAAAAAAAAACAAGAACAAAACGTATTTCGTTACATACAGAACAATCCTCTTCAACAAGCCACGCTATTTGAATGATAAAGTATCATTCATGTCCATAGCATAAACGGTGTGGGACAAGTCACTCATCAATGTTAGCATAAAGGATTGTTTAAGTCCCTCATCCGTGCAGTAGCAAGCACCACTAAAATTACAGTATTTATGACTTGATTTCTGACAATCTAAAACCTCTTGAACCTTTCAAAAACATGACTAATAGACATCATCAGTCCTCAATGTCAGCGGTTCTCTGGTCTGTATGAATTCTACTAGAAAAGGTCCGTGCACAATTTCTCCACAGATTCAGCACACTTGGGGGTTGCAGACAGGGTGAATGGCAGACCGCTGGGTCCCGGTAAGGCATGACGTTAATGGCCCTTAGCAAATGTGCCGGGCCCGGAGCCGTGAACCACAGCCGGGTCCATTTCACGGTGTCTGCCTGAGACCTGACCACACTCACTCTCTCTGATGAAGAGTTCCTGCAGATACAACAGCCCGCGAGCAAGGCCAGCCGGCCACGTCTCAAGAAATCGCTGTTTCGCTTAGTGCTTCAAGATGGAATTGATGCACTATATGTGTTACATGTTTGGTCATCTTGAGTTCCTTTGTGTTTCCCCTGTGACCTAGTTTTGCTGTGTTCTGATTAGTTCATTATTCCCACCTGTTGTCTCGTTAATTATCCCATTAGTCCCAGTGTTTAAATACCCTGGCTGTCAGTCTATGTATATTTTCGGTTGCTTTCTACCTGTTTCCTGTGAAGATTTCCATTACAGTGTGCTCCTGTATACAACCAAGCACGTTACAATATGTTAAGCATATTTGTCTTATGCTGGGTACACACCAAAAGATAATCGGGCTGATTTTGGGCCGATTTTCCCCCTTCCGACAATCCTAGCTTTGTCCCGATTATTTTGATGGTTCTACAGATTATCTTATCAGATTTTCCCTTGGTGTGAGGTGTGTTAAGAGTGTCCGAACCTGCTCGGAAGAACGTCGGAGCCGCCCCGATGGCGAATCGTAAATATTCAACATGTTGAATATTTACGATCAGAAATCCTGATGCGTGGGGGGAACCCCGATGACAAACGTGCGCACGCTCTGGAGATTATCACGTGAAACGAAACAATATCCAATCAGAAAGCGAGATGATGGAAGACGGAAGCATAACAAACGCAGTCATGGCGTTGCAAAAAGTTAAATTGATGTGGACAGCAGAGATGGAGGATCAGCTTGTTGATTTGTGGTAACAGCACGAATGTTTTTCTGTGAAAATCATTCCAAACACTATCATCGCAATTTCTTCCTGCATATCGTCCGCCAAGCTTATTCTGAAGTCTCGCGAGATTTTGTGAGATTTCCTTTGTTCACAGTCGAGACTCTGGTTGAAAATCTGTTCGTGTGTGGTGTGCTGTCTTTGTCACATCATGGCACACCACACACTATAGGAGCAAAACGCTTAAATCTAGGATTTTTTGTCCTCATGTTTGTGGTCTATCACATTTTGAAAATCTTATAAGATGTAAAAAATCTTTTGGTGTGTACCCAGCATTATGTGACATGTACTCTTATGTACTGCACAAAAGAACCTTAAAGGAATAGTTCACTCCATTGACTTTCGCTATACAGACAAAAAACATTTTAACATTCTTCAAAATATGTTATGTGTTCCACAGAAGAAAGAAGTGCATACAGATTTGGAACATTTGACTGAGAAAAATGTGTAGTTTTCTAATTTTGTTTTGGAGGTCTCCTACAATGGTTTTGCGTGCATTCAAGGTCGAAAAACTTGCATTTTCTCATGTAAATCTCTCTAAACCCATCCTTTCTGTGAGCTTACTCTGCTCTGATTGGTCAGATGGCCCAGAGTGTTGTGATTGGGTCCCGCTTACAGAGCGTGTCAGAAATGAAACCCCTATTACAAGGGCGTAGGTTTAGGGGGGGACGCTGGGTACTAGTCCCAATCAATATTTTGAGATGACAAATTTGTCCCCACCAATATTTAGCAAGCTCCTTTGAACTGCTATTTTGATATTTGCGCTGCATTTGGATCTTTGCGCTGCTATTTGGATCAATTCCAACGGCCAGGACGACGACAGTACAAGATACGCCGTAATTTGATTGGCGGCGGGGTATCTGACAGGCAGGCTGCACGCGCGGGCCGGGACTACTTTTTGTGCTTGCACTCACTGGCAGCGAGCGGGTGGTGTGTGCGCGTGTGTGTGTGTGCGCGTGACGACGCCGACGGTAAGTTACCAGGGCTGTCTCTCTGCCTGCCATATACAAAGGCCAGAGTAAAACATTTTAATATTCCGTTTTTTTGCCCCTTCTTGTACTTTGTAGATCAGCTATGTCACCCAAGAAGAAGAAAGGGGACATACGAAGCTTTTTCATAAAGCGGAATGTAAGTAGGCAAAAATAACTAGCAGTAGTAGTGACTGACCAGGCTTTCAAATGCAGATTCTACTGTGGAAAATAGTATTAACTGGTGATCCTGGTTACCCAGGATATTGTTACAGTTAAACCTAGCTTCTTTCAAGGTTAGGAGCATTAATTAGGGGTGTGCAGCACGGATAGACTCATAGAAGTCGCACTATCATGATAGAATGCTACGTTAGCAAGTCACTGAATGTTAATTAGCCTACCTTAACTTAGAATCTTGCAGTCATAAACAGTGGATCATCTGAGACATTTTTCGTTTCTACATTCTGTTTATGTAATGTATTTGTGAGTGTAGCCTACTTGCTTAGACACATGTGCTGGAAAAACATGATGGCAATGTTAAAAAGGCAATAGTTAACACTGTTGGTTATTCAAATATAATGATGAATCATTATTTGATTGATAATATCCAAATAACAATATCTGGTAGGAGGGTTAAACTTGCTAGCCATAGGATAGACTACAAAATTAATTAACCATTTTGTATGCAGGAAAAGACAGCATCAAACCACAACAGATTTACATTTATTCATTTAGCAGACACTTTTTATCCAACGACTTACAATTGAGAACAATAGAAATGACAAAGGAAATCACCATTAAAGCACTGTTACTTATCTTACAACAAAATAATTCCCGGCTGGGATTGGGGGCGGGGGATGTCCCCACCAAAGCTGAGACCAAACCTACGCCCATGCCCTATTATCATATCTGAATTTCAGCTCCAGAGGCTTCCTCAGCTATTGTGTACACTGTGATACAAACAGGAACAATGGCGTCGGTTTTGACGTAACGAATCCAGCGCGATTCCGTCCTCATCCTTATGAAGTGCATGTAAAGTGGATTTTCGGCGCTCTTCTCAACATGTCAACAACATGAACCGAACTCTTCCAGGCCTCAGCTATACTACAGTGTTTGAGGATGGGTTATGTAAATTGGTTTGTCTTTTTTGTAAATCTTATTTTTATTAATTTACTTTAAAGTCAGGGTAGGCCATTACAACAGGCTAGCAATAGCAAGCTAGCTTTGAAAGCATGAGATCCCACCCTCCAAAGCCACGCTCCCTCCAAAAGACTTAAACGCACACAGCAGAGTCAGCAAAACGTCACGAGAGACAGCGTTAAATTCCCTCATGTCTCAAAGCACATTCCATTACAATAATAATGAACCTAAACAACTTACAGAGCTCTTACTTGTACCATCTGACTGCAACAGATTCATTTCGGCACTGATAGCGCTGACATAGAAACGCAAAAATCAGAGTCTGAGGATGTGAGAACAGCTCCGGGTAGAATGTCACGGATTTCCATCTCAAAATGAATAAATAAAAGATTCATTGTGCACTTTTGACAGATTGATTTATTAAAACGGGAGTTTTCACACTCTACGAGTTTGCCATTTCATACTTGTCTTCAGTGACTTTCCCATCACTGGAATAAATGACATTTTAAAATATATTGAAATAGAAAAAAGTTATTTTAAATAGTAAAAATATTCAAATAGAAAAAAGTTTTAAATTGTAATAATATTCCACAATATAAACTATTTTACTGTATTTTTGATCAAATAAATGCAGCCTTAGTGAGCATCAGAGACTTCTTTCAAAAATATTAGTAAATCATGCACATCCTGCATGTCCTGCATACAGTTTATTATTATATTAAATCTATTCAAGAATAAAACAGAAACTATCAAAAATAGTCAATTGATATATCCATGAAAAGACATTAATGCCAATACATGTACTGTCTCACAGTATTCAAGAAGAACGAAGTGTAACCTACAGTACAACATTTCTTTCTTGACCTCAAGAGAAGGTAAGTCATGCAGACTTGCACTCTCAAGAGATGCTCTGTCAAATCCTATCTGGAATCACTGAACATTTTTGTACTTCACTCCGCGCCGCTTGATTACATCGCTTTGAATATGTCTCTCTTTGGATTTCGGTTCTAAAAAATGCTTCAGAAATATTTGGTTGAGCATGTAATCCAAGCTGCTCTTCATTGAGGCTGCTGTTTTGATCAGCTTGTTCAAACTGTGTCTCCACTATTAGTCCTTGGCACAGAACAGCCTCAAAATCAACTGTATGTTTATGTCTAATTATTCACATTTGTATGAAGTATTTCATTAATGTTACTTCCCGGTATCAAGAGGATCAGTGATAGCCATCTCTGTAAACAATTTTGGAAAGTTTCTCCAAGTTGCTGGTTGAAACAATGCTTGCAGCTGCTGCATTAATAACTTTTAGTAATTGTGTCTCAGCAGTCCTCCTGTTGTCTAACTGCTTGAATAAGCATGAGATACAAATAAGAACAGGTGCAAATTTTTAAATTATACCATATTCCAAAACGAGCCTTTTGACACAATAGGATGGAAATTATAAACTCATTAAATATCCTGACGACCAACAGTGTGAACAACAGTGTAAACTACAACAGTACGCAGAGGATAGTCCATGATTCCTGATGCCATTTACACTCACCTAAAGTATTATTTGGAACACCTATTCAATTTCTCATTAATGCACTTATCTAATCAACCAATCACATGGCAGTTGCTTCAATGCATTTAGGGGTGTGGTCCTGGTCAAGAAAATCTCCTGAACTCCAAACTGAATGTCAGAATGGGAAAGAAAGGTGATTTAAGCAATTTTGAGCGTGGCATGGTTGTTGGTGCCAGACGGGCCGGTCTGAGTACTTCACAATCTGCTCAGTTACTGGGATTTTCACGCACAACCATTTCTAGGGTTTACAAAGAATGGTGTGAAAAGGGAAAAACATCCAGTATGCGGCAGTCCTGTGGGCGAAAATGCCTTGTTGATGCTAGAGGTCAGAGGAGAATGGGCCGACTGATTCAAGCTGATAGAAGAGCAACTTTGACTGAAATAACCACTCGTTACAACCGAGGTATGCAGCAAAGCATTTGTGAAGCCACAACACGCACAACCTTGAGGCGGATGGGCTACAACAGCAGAAGACCCCACCGGGTAACACTCATCTCCACTACAAATAGGAAAAAGAGGCTACAATTTGCAAGAGCTCACCAAAATTGGACAGTTGAAGACTGGAAAAATGTTGCCTGGTCTGATGAGTCTCGATTTCTGTTGAGACATTCAGATGGTAGAGTCAGAATTTGGCGTAAACAGAATGAGAACATGGATCCATCATGCCTTGTTACCGCTGTGCAGGCTGGTGGTGGTGGTGTAATGGGGTGGGGGATGTTTTCTTGGCATACTTTAGGCCCCTTAGTGCCAATTGGGCATTGTTTAAATGCCACGGCCTACCTGAGCATTGTTTCTGACCATGTCCATCCCTTTATGGCCACCATGTACCCATCCTCTGATGGCTACTTCCAGCAGGATAATGCACCATGTCACAAAGCTCAAATCATTTCAAATGGGTTTCTTGAACATGACAATGAGTTCACTGTGCTAAAATGGCCCCCACAGTCACCAGATCTCAACCCAATAGAGCATCTTTGGGATGTGGTGGAACGGGAGCTTCGTGCCCTGGATGTGCATCCCACAAATCTCCATCAACTGCAAGATGCTATCCTATCAATATGGGCCAACATTTCTAAAGAATGCTTTCAGCACCTTGTTGAATCAATGCCACGTAGAATTAAGGCAGTTCTGAAGGCGAAAGGGGGTCAAACACAGTATTAGTATAGTGTTCGAGCCCGTTCTCATCCCAAGGCGTCATAAACTGACGCTTTTGACATTTCGTCTAAATCCAACGCACATGGCACCCTTTAGTGTCAATATGAGACGCAGATATGGGCCAGAAGGCGCCTCCTAGTGGTCTAACCCTAACCCTACCCCAGACCTAAACCTACCCATAACTATATTGACACTAAAGGGTGCCATGTGCGTTGGATTTAGACGAAATGTCAAAAGTGTCAGTTTATGACGCCTTGGGATGAGAATGTGTTGGGTGTTCCTAATAGTCATTTAGGTGAGTGTATATACAGTACATTAGTCTTAAAAGTACAGTAGCAAAAAAAAACTTTTTAATTCTAAGGGTCAAAAGGATTGTAAAATTTGCTCAAATAAATCGTAATCAACATTGTAAGTGCACTTCAGAACATATTAAATGATCAAATATCCACCATTCATTGCCATTAGTATGATAAATTATAACATGCAGTATGACTATATTAGAAAGTCACTCAGGTTCTGCCTTCTTCCAGCGGTGAGTGTGATAGACTGATTGCCAATCAAATCAGGCCGCTCGGCACCTAAAGGCCAGCCCTGGAGCTCTCTCATGACAAATATCAATGTAAGGAAAACAAATGTACAATGAAACACTAAGTTATTGTACCATGCAGTCCATAAATCTATTAGAAAGGGCAGAAGGGGCTTATGGATTTCATTAATCATGGAGAGCGGCAGAGAACAGTCGCACAGCAGCGGGCCTGGCAGCAACCGAGACACTCAAGTATTTTGCTTTGCACCAAAGACCTACAGTACATTAAGCACATCTGACCATGAACGCTAAAGAAAATGTTTCAAATATATATGTTTTCCATTGATATCTTCTAGTGGTTTTTAAATAATACACAAAAATACTAGTATGATACTGCCTTTGAACAACAGTTCAATAAACAAGACGTAGAGATGGGTCGATGTCCGTTCATGTCAATGAAAATAGTTCCAAACAAAGCCAAAGCAGTTTTATCCATAGCGGCTCTTCGAGCAACAAACTTTAGTAGCGTTCATGGATGAATCAACCTTATTGAATTAATCGGATGAATGAATGATTTAATGACTCACTCATAAAGAGTCACCTTTTCGTTAATGAATCATCCAATGTTCGGAATGAATTGGTTGAGTGAAATATTCATTGACTCACACAAATACATACTTCGATATAGTATAGTATTATACATTATGTAAACCGAGTGTGGTCGAATTCAAACAGTAGGCAGTGAGTACCGGTGAGATTCTGAAGTGCACATCCACTGGACGCTTTTATATCCCATGAGGCCACTGGGGAGGATTTTTGAATGGCAGTGAAGCGACGCAATTGACGCTGTAGGACACATGACAGTGACAACTTGGGAGATGTAGTACATCCAAATTTCATTCATACAACACACATTCATATAGAACATACTTTTTTAACGGTCTCGAATAAGTATGGCTTCGGACTCAGTGAGTCACTTGTTTCATTCTAGAATGAATCAGTGTTTTGAATGAATCATTTAAATGAACGATTAATTGACTCACTTGTCGCCACCTACTGGTGACAGTTCCATTGCTTTTGGACTGCACTATTGTGCTTGGCCAATCAAATTCGAGAACTCTATAGATATACATTTATATTATAAATAGGGCTGTCAATCGATTAAAAATTTTAATCTAATTAATTACATACTCTGTAATTAATTAATCTAAATTAATCGCATACACAATCTTACAATGTTTACATGGTACAATTTCTGGTAAGCTACGTTTTTATTATTATTGCTTGACACAAATTTCACGATTTCAATATAATTTAATTCTTGTGATTTGATGCAATATTGACTCATTTGGATAAATAGGTACACAAGATAGGCATTCATTTTTCTCAAGAAAAAAAAAATCTCACCCAATGCTGTAAAAATACAGAGAGCCATATCAGCTGGTAGTATTTAAGGTTAAAAATACAAATAACAACTTTGATATAAGTAAAAATATAATACTGTAATATAGTAGTAGGCTACATAAATAGCTCTTTTTTTATAGCCAACTATAACGTGCTATATGGTCATGAAATGGCTTTCCTGAGGTAACTTAGGCTAAATGTTATGTGACATAATTGTTCTCCAGCTGTTTTATTGACCTCTTTTCGCGGTTGAAAAACACTGATTGATCGAGGAATATACATTTCGGTAAGTTTTAGGCTGCCCTACTTTATTTTTCAACATTGGTCATTCGTGTTTATTTACTATTAGCTAGAGACGATCGGTTCACGTGCCGCTATGGGATCTGTCATGACTCATGTCACATTTACAAGCGCCAAAACGGTATTTATTGTTTGATTTTCGTAATAAAATTGACAGAATCTGAGAGCTGAGATTTTTTAAATATCATAAGTAACGTGCTCTGTCTTGTCTGTTTCCGTTTGGTGCGCGATTTCTCTGTGCGTGAGAAAACGGTTGTAACTTGTGTGACGTGAGAGCGCGCGTGAAAAGTTACAACACACACACACACACAAGCGCGCTTTCTCTCAGACACACTCACCGACTCACGCACACACTCCTGGATGCTTTGCATTGATGTGGTACTTTAGAGTTGACGAACTCCGTTTGTTATAAGTAAATGTTCCAAACAAGGATCCAAGCAGCGCGTTCTTGTCTCCCTCCTTCTTTTTACACGAATGGTGGCTACGGCTAGAACGGCGGTCAAAACGGATCAATGGATTAATCTGCGTTATTTTTTTTAACGCGTTATTTCTTCTCAGATTAATTAATCGAAATTAACGCGTTATTTTGACAGCCCTAATTATAAATAATACTTTTTCTACAATATTTGCATATAAATATAAAATATGTTTCCATATATTTTATAGCATGTCCACTGAGTATACACTTTTGTAAATTTGCCAAACAGCCATGGTTATCAGCAAATGATGACAATATCGAAAATTGGAAGACAAAAATGTAACCAATAATAATTGGTTTGGCCAATATATTGGTCTTAAGATGTTCATCATATTGATCTGCCTAGTAAAATATTTAATGCAGTCAAGCTTGTATAAGTGACACAACTGATCTCTGAACTAATCACAACATCATAAATTTGTGGTCGGCATAATCAAATCAAACGCTTACACTTTATTTGTGAATTCACAATATCCACAACAGTAGTCCCCTGAGTGGGTGGTAAACTAAAACACTTTCAAAAGGAGCATTGTGTCTGTCAGCATGAAATGTTTGGCTTCAGATTCTTCTTTTAAAAACAGAATGTGACAGACAGTGTGGGAGTCAGATACTCAGCAGGTTCGGGGAAAAAAAACCATCAGGTCGAAAGAAGAGCTTCTGCTTACTCACAGCTCTCGACTGGGGATCTCCCCAAAAAGCCATGTTGCTGACATTAATTGAACCCAACACAGGCTTTATGGGAAATGATTCTGGAAGCTATTTAAACAAACCTACCCCCCAATCGCCCCACAAGAGGACCCCCCAAAAAAGACAGAGCGCGCGCTTAAAATTTCTAAAAGAAAAGCCTGGCCTCTGCGGACCCCTGTGTTTTTCCCCTCAGCTCTGGCTGCCGCAATGCTGTCTGTCTAGCCAGGCTTCCATTTGCTCTTAAGGAAGTGTAAACCATACCAATTACAGCCCTGCGATTGTGTGGACACGCGTGAGAGAGCCTCTGCTGAGGATAGGGGAGGAGGAAAGGGAATGGAGTGAGGGGTTTGCAGACAGGGTTGGGATATTTGCAGGGCACTGGAGTGGGTAGAAAAATGAACCTACAGGGACACGCAAGACACAGACGCAAACACAAAAACAAACATAAACAGAGAGAAACACTTACAGGTACATATTCAAAAGATGTTTTAGTAAAAAAAAAAGCTGATAGTGCAAAGCTTCATAGATATGTTTAAGAAATATGTTTAAGCTAACAAAAGGCCACAATGCATCCTGATTTTTTTATTCATCTTATAATTATGCAAATATTGCCTCAAATTTATTAAATTATAATTTGAATATTTACTGTATCAAATTATTGTTGTACATTTTATTTGTTATAATTTTATTAAAATTATAAAAAAAATTTGCCTAAAAATGTTCTATTGTTCAAACAAACTGGCCTGTGCAAGGATGTGAATGACACACCGTAAGAGAGCAACTGAGAATGTGTATAGGTGATATGCAAATTAGTTAAAGTATTCAAATTTAACTCATTTACATATCAAATAGCACATGAAAACCAAGAGCACACGCAGTGAAGAATTTCAAAAAACCATACCGCTCAAAATGATAACAAATACCCATTACATCTCACCTCACTGTCCGTCAAGCATTGTTCCACATAACATGCTTTATGTGTGTAAAGGGTCATTAGAATAATATCACTTTTTAAAATGGTTTACTGGTTTTGTGAAATAACATCTTGACAATAGGGTCTTTGTAACGATTCAGACAAAGGAAACCTGAACTACACAGTCATGGTCCATCATGTGTTCTCTTCTGCTTTGACTGAGTTATGTCCCACCAGGCTTTTGAGGTAATTACATAAAGGCTATTATTAATCTTTTCCTGCAGCGAACACACTGCAGAGCAGTACGTTAAGTTTGTTTGGCATAAAATATTCAACTTCTCAAACTCAAGACTCTTGCAGCCTTTGCGATTTGCACTTTTTCTTTCCCCGTTCGTCAGATTCTGCCAAGGTCTTGCTGTGAGTTCAGCTGGCTCTGGTTTTTTAGGTGAAGGTTCACGAGAGATGCTGCATCAAATCAATTCAGAACAACAGAACCATCGCGCCAAAGTTTCATTTTCTTTCCCATGTTTCTGTTTGCCTGTCTGTATCAAACTCATGAATAAAAAGCAAAAGATGCATGTGTGAAAACAAGATGAATTTGAAAACAAAGGAAATATTTGTTTTCGCTACAGTGCCACTCCAAATCTCACCCCAATGTGCAAACTAAATATCTTCAATGTCTCACAATGCGATTGATGCTTTGTGGCCGATGCTGCGGGGTGAAGTGGATTATGGGAATTAGAGCCCCACATTGTGCTTTTAGACTCTTACTATGAATTGGGGCGGAACCCATTTACCCAATGTGGCAAAAACCCATTTGGCTCTTAAAGCATTTTTGAATCGGCCCATCGGGTGCAGGAATTTCATTAAAAAATATTCCTATAAGGCAACTAAACATCAACATCAGCTGATGTTCATGTAGACCGGTGAGAATTCCTTCTTCATAACGGACGACTTGCCAAGATATTTTAATTTGTCGGTTGATCATCTGACACCAAATCAAACTGACAGGTTTATATCAACCCTTGCTTTGAAATACATCCCGATTACATTCATTAAATGCCACTAGCGGCATAAAGAGGATGCGTGCGACGCATTAACACGTGGCCTCGTGGAATACTGCACCACTGGCAATAAATTGTGTGATTACCTAATTCGCAAAGCAATTTAGATTTCTATCTCTTTTTTGATAAGGGATGACAGAAAGAAAACAAGAAATTACAAGGCTTAAACCAAAATAGGAGACAATACTGAAAACGAGTGGCTTAATGAATTCTAATTAAAGACTTTGCCTGATGAAAATGAAAGCACACACGGTCTCAAGTCTTCCGACTCATTGGGCCTCCGCGGACTCATCTTGTCCTCTACGCAAGTCACTTTTTGATGGCATATGAAAGTGACGACATTTCCAATGAGGGAGCTGAACATAAACATGGGTTGTATTTGAAAAAACATCTCTTTGACCTTTAGAATCGGCCATTAATTGCTAATGCCAGACAAGAGAAGGATTTCAGTCTCCTGCGAAAACGAAATTAGAGGCGAGGTGGCTGGACTCAAGAATGTGTGCAGTGATAAAAGCCAGGCGTATGTTGGCATTTCCAACATAGCAGAAAAAGCCAACAGACCCTCTCTCCAGGGAGTTGATAGGACGCATTTTGTCTTGATATTTTTTCCACATAAATATTCAAAAACAAACCATAAAAGGTTTGTGAGAAATGCAAAATTAAGCTCTGCATAGGTAACCACTCACTTGCCTTTCTTGCTTACATTTACCTATTTGCCAGAAGCACTCAAACCATACATTGTATCAGTACATGACCTTGTGTTACAGGAATATCTGCTGTTGATGGTGTGCAGAACGAATTGCTTTTGTTTAAAGCACGCTTGAACTTCACCTGAGGTGCTGCAAAACATCTCTGCACTTTAAATTCACAATGATGAACATTATTCGTTCGCTGACAAATGCAAAAGCAACTGCATGATCATGGAATTGATAGAAATAAGGTCAGTAAAAATGGAAAATTCCACTGTTATGTTCTGGTCATCCTATATTCCCAGATAAAAATATCTTAAAAAGTTTTCTGGTGGAATCCAGACACGAAAGGACCTTTGCACCTCTGTGCCTCTGGCATCCTGTTCTGGAGAGATTAAAAAGATAGTTTTAATAGGTCTGCAATGCTCTTGGGTCTTATCAAGCTTGCACACTTCTACGCCAAGCTGCTTTGGGCAAATAGAAATCATGCAAAGCTTCCAACTCTCTAGCAGTCCAGCAGCTCAAAAGTCCAATGGGCTAATTTACATTTGGCATTGCATGGTGGCAAATTCTGCACAGAAGGATAGATATGAGAACGCAACCAAAAAGGATTAATTCAACTGAGAATCGGTCGTGGAGCTGCCATAGAGATGAAGAGTTCATTTAATCTTCTTGGACGTATTGTACGCAAACAGCCAGAAAATGCACTGATTTTGTATTGGTTCTAAAGCCAAATCCAAATTAAAATGTTGTTTCATTATTAAGTCCTTAAGTCATTAAGTTGTTTCAGATTTACATGTCAAACATGTGCCTCATAAACAAAATGTTACAAATGTTATATTGAATAATAATTTTCTTAATCAGTTTACATGCATCCAAATTAGGTAGTAAAGTCTTCTACGACTCATTAGCTTTGATTAGCGACATTAGTCCAGTTGTTGTCTATTTGTTCCCTTTAAAATCCTTCATTATTATAATCTGATCAACTTTCTATCAATGATAATCATAATATTATTAAAAATTATATTAAAAATGAACTCGGGTTAACTCAGATTTGTCACTGTTTATTGCAAAAATGCATGAAAACATTAAATATTCATGTTGTTTAATTTCTAACTCCTTTGTTAATTAATGAAACAAGGCAATTTGTGTGCTTCATTAATGAATAACTTTAAAAAAAATAACAGTGATGCCTTATCCAAATGTGATAACTTCAGTATGTTAATAAATAAATAAATAAATACAATTCCAGGGCTGCATCCAAAAATCACATACTTCCCTACTTATAGACATATCTACTTAAAACATATCTGAAAAACAAAGTACTCAAAGAGTAAGCAAAAAGTACCTGGATGACCTACTACTGAAGGACCCTTTACTAGTATGAATGTAATTTAGACATACTACATTCGCCATGTTGTCATTAACATGTGACCTACCAGTCACAGTATCAGTTGCGTCGCTTCACTGACATTCACATATCTCACCGGAAGTAGGTCAGCCGGGTACTTTTTGCTAACTTTTTTATGAGTACTTTGAATTCGGACATACTCCAGAGCAAGTGTGCTGCACATATCCTTAAAAGTGAACCCAAAACATTTTGATCGCCCCCTGGTGGCTGGCCGCAGTATAGGTTATAAACCCCACCCTCTCAATGCAAGCCAATCAAATAAATTCAATTATACTTCAAAACATTTTTTATCTGAAGCTGGTTTCTGTCATTTTAGGTAGTTCTTATCACACTGACATATGTGTTTGTTTTTCCAATAAGTTTGGAATAGTTAAATGGGGTGTAGCGTCATGATTGACAGCTGTGTTTGCTATTGAGTCTGTGGGAGCGGGACTCAAGAGTATGTGCGGGACTTTGATACCACCTCAGGATCACTACTGCGAAGGCTCCCAATGACGTAATCGGCAACAATTGTTTCTGGGATATTTTGGCTTTATTTTTCTACAGTGTAAGAAAGTGGAGACACCTCTTTTTTTACAGTCTGTGTTCCAGAGTTTGAGGCCAGTCCCCAGAACCACCATTACACTAGCTTTTGCGTTATCACTCCGTAGCCAAACATTATCAAAACAGACGAGCCAGAGGCATTTAAGACTGCAGGGGGGTTTAAACACGTCACACAGGTCTAGAATTGGCTTCTTATTGCAGCCGCAGGAGTTATTAGTGGAGCTTGGTGTGTGGTTATGTACCCTGGAGCAGAGATTAAGCAGGTGTTTGGGGTTTGTGCCGTCGCCTGGACTACACTAACTACACACTCACATTAGCTGCTAGTAGCCGGAGAGACAGCTTGTGGGCCACTGGCCTTCAGTTCATGTGTCATTTAGTCCAGAAACTGTGGGATGAAAGAATGGATCTCTAGCCAGACACATCACCCAGTTTGAATGGAGAGATATTGTAGAAAGAATCTGATGGTCATTTAAAACATTTCCACTCTCAGTGACTTGTCTAATTTTGCTCCACCAACGAAAATAGTTCCAAACGAAGTCAAAACACAATCGATAACTGCGCGTCTCCGAGCAACACATATGCTGAATTTGGAGCTGCATAGCCTTCTACTCTTACTATTTCTACCATAGAAAGAAATAGGCTGTGTCTGAAATCGCATAATCTCTTGAGTAGGTACTTATTTTGAATAAGTAATTACTTCATGACTGCTAAAAAGTATGTTCTATATAGTATGAATGTGTGTAGTATGAATGTAATCTTAATGTATTACATTCGCCATGTTGTCATTATCATGTGACCTACCAGCATCAGTTTCGTCGCTTCACTGGCATGCAAAAATCCTTTCCAGTGGCCTCATGGGACAGTAAAGTGTCCATCGTATGCACACTTCAGAATCTCGCCAGAAGTAGTAGTTTATGAGTACTACTGTGTGAATTCAGATATACTGTACGTATTTTGTCACATGCAGTTTTTTGCCCACTATATTAGGGACAGAGCCGGACAGTAACGGAGTACATTTACTTGAGTACAGTACTTAAGTACAATTTTGAGGGCGAGTATCATTTTTGGGGAGTACTCATGACTTTACTCAAGTACATTTGAGAGGCAAATATTGTACTCTTTACTCCACTACATTTCTATCCATAACCGTGAGTACCCATTACCACTTCTAAAAAAAAAAAAATGGAACAAAGAAAAATCTCAGAAACCCTCAATTTGTTGTTTCCTTCTCAAACGTGATTGGATTGTGCAGGCGCCACTGATTGGGACAGCCTATCAGCAATCACCTTCAGCTTTCCACCAAAGTCAACTCCATGGTCAGATTTAGATAAGAGACGAAACCATGGACGAAACAATGGATGAAGACGCAGCAGGTCCATCCCGTGAATGTGCCAACCCGTGGCCCCACCTCGCCAGACTATTTCAATTTTCAGAATTTTCTGAAATTTTCTTAAATGTTAAATAAAGCAACATGGTAAAAAGATGAAAATGACTTGATTTTACTTTCAATTCCTTTTACATTCTCCCAAGGTATTAACATTAACATTTTTCATAACTCCATGTAGGACGTTTAAGCACTGTGGCAGTAGTAATGCAATATTTAGAAAATGTACTCTTGTACTCTTGATACTCAAGTACTTTTAAAAACAAGTACTTCAGTACTTTTACTTAAGTAGACATCTGACTGTAGTACTTTTACTTGTACTTGAGTAAAATTTAGCAAGGGGTATCTGTACGTTTACTCAAGTAATAAAGCTGTGTACTCTGTCCGCCTCTGAGTAGGGAAGTGTGCTATTTTGGATGCAGCCCTATAGTATGAGTACAAGTACAAGTACCAGGTACTGGTTGTTGTCTCCCCTGGGTGAGAAAGTTGTCTTGGAAGAGAGAACGGATTTCGGAACTAGTATGCAGATCCGAATTCAACAATAGTAGTTATTAGTTTCTGATGAATCATGATTTAGAATGAATTGGTTTAGGGAAGGATTCCATGACTTATTTAGAGAATCAATTGAATGAATGATTCAGTGACTCAGTCATGAAGGTGACCATGATAGTCACCTTTCGGAACGATGTCACTTGCAGAGAAAGTCACTGAACTTTACAACTTTTACACTGTATAGCCGCGGGTTGAAGCAACCCCTTTTTTACCCCCCGGAACACCACTGGGCTATAGTTTTGGCCGTGATTGGGCAGGTTTCAGTTACTGCTCTAATTGATTCAGTGAGTTAATTTGAAGGATTTGTCAGACTGTTTCAAAGGCTGACAAACAGGCTTTGTAAAGGCTGATTATACTTCTACGTCGGACATACGGTTAGGCGAAGCGTTTAGTTGTGAAACTGCACAGCAATTGTTGATTACATGAGCAAAGAAAAAAAAAACATTTGCATGTTAGCTGGAATTAAATATCATTTTGTGAAATCCTCTTTTAAATCTCCATGTCATGACTAACATTGTTGTTATGTATAAAATGTGAGTCATTTTGAACAATTCATTAAAAGAACCGGCTCATAAGAATCATTTGCTCGTGAATCGAACTATAATGTACATTTTATCTTTTTGTGCAGCTCGGGAGAATAACTCAATTATAAGACGTCTTTCGCCCTTTCTTTTCATTATTTTACTGTACACTCTCTTCCTCATCACCTTCAATTAGGACTGAAAACATTCACAATTTGAGTGATTTGTTTTGCCATGTATGGAGTCATAAATTCAGAAGAACCATTTTGTGAATCGAACTACATTTTGCTACATAATTTTTTACATCATTCTATCTAGGTAGAACAACTAAAAAGATGATCTAAAAAACTTATTTTGTCTGAACATATTTAATTTGGACTAAAACGTAACTTTACCTGCGCTTAAAAACAACATTGACTTCTTGCTTTTAAACACAACACTTTTATATTCATGCAGAATGAACTCTTGATACTAACATGATTAAACCCATCCCTCCATATGTGCATGTAGTCTAGATGAGTAAGTGACCATGTCACACTTCATACATATTCATACCGCACCACTGATGATTACATATACAGAAAGTAAAGTGTGACATCTGCTAACAATTAACAAACATTTCCTCCACGGCTGGCAGTGAACAAGGAGCATCGTTCGGGCTAGGGCAGCACTGACAAATCGGCCCCTTAAAATGGTCACATCCATCCTTATCAGTGTGGTTAGACTGAGACAGGAAAGGCACCTCGCATCCCATCTGTCCGTGTGTCAGACGCCACTGCCCACGCACGCATGTCAGCAGAGCCATGGCATAAACAGCTGCATGTGTTTTTAGAAGTTCCTCATCTTCACAGTAATAAGCCACGTGTCATGCAGGATGGATTTGAACGTGGGCCAGTGCTAAAACTGCTTAGATATTCCAAACACCTCTCTCTCCTCTCAGCTCGGGTGTTGAAGATATTGACAGGTGTAAGACTCTTCTGAGGGTTGACCTAGGTGGAAGAGAACGGGTTGTCAGCAAAACTGCGGGACAGTGCCGGTCTATGAATGCTGACTTTAGATGACAGTTGGTGGAGATGCACCAACTTTTTCTTTTGAAACAAAGAGTGAGAGTTAGAGAAACAGAAAGGGAAAGAGAGAGGGGAGTTTTTGACAAGAACTTTTTGTGAGTGAAAATGGCTGTTGTGCTTCATGCTTAATCATCAAGGGTGTGGAAACAATCGCAATGTGCCGGGCATCACAGTCCCTAGAGAACGCCAGTGCGCCAGTCTCTGTGCCAAGAGAGACGGGTCTGTCCATGAGAGAGATAGTGTGATTCTCATGAGATGGTGAATTTGATTGTCTCACCCTTCCAGGAAAAAAAACCTCTAATGACCCACCAGCTGTCTCTTGGACGGTGCTGGCAACTGTTTCCACCCCCAAATGGTTTATTATCAGTTATTAACACAACCATGAAGAAAGAAGAAAAAAAAAAGTTTAATATTATATTATATATTATATGATGAAAAATGTTTTGCATTAAAAACTATATATATATATATATATATGTGTGTGTGTGTGTGTGTGTGTGTGTGTGTATAATGTTTAAGTAATAAAATTAGAGCAAATTATATAAAAATAAATGTATAGGACAGTACAGCACAGATACAAAGGGAATTGTATATAGGGACATGACCCGAGTGGGCCTTCTACAGAAAAAAGCTCTGCCAAAATTTTTTATATTTTTTATTTCTGACATACTGTGCTTCTTCATTTTCAGGAGAAAATAAATAGTTGTGCAAAGCACATTTCAGCAATTTACCTCATAATGGGGTGCGTAGGCAGTGCCACTTATCCAAAACATCATAATAAAATATATTTCCCAGGGTGTTTTGTGCAAAAAATAGCTAGTTATTTTGTATCAACGCATTCATAAATAACGGGTAGGAAGCAAAAGATTGATGTTTAGTTATGTTTCCTCCTGCCAGAACCACGCAGCTTGGAAAATTATAGCGTTTGTTGTCATAAAAACAGCATGAACTTTTAAGTTTATAATGGCAGTACAGATTATATTATAAATGTAAAGTTTATAGCCGGTGTGTGCAAAATCAAATTTCAGCATTATGCATAAAATTGCTTCGGTTTTAAATCATTAAGTTATTTGAGGGCACTCATTTTTACTATTTAGAAAATACAGAATATATGGAAGATTAACTTTCTCATAATGCATTGCGCAAAACATGTTGCGTCGAAAATGTTACTCGGTGTGAAACTGAACCGCAAACGAAAAAAGATATCTTTATTGTTTTAGCCCACTCATCCCTCAAGACTCCAAAAAGCCATTACATCTACAATGCACATGCATAGACATACACACGCTCACTAATACCCCATCTCTCACCCTGAGACAATATTGGCGCCTGTTTGATGGGCTGATAAATTAGACAACAACAAATGTTAGTTGAGATTAACCTAGCATGAGAACAGGGCTGTAATAGGTGTCTTCGCCTCTGGGATGAAACAGACAGAAACAGGACAACGATGTCCATGAATGCCACTCAAGATGCGAGGCAGGGTGTCTGGCTGAAAAGGTCACAGTTTAAACAGGTCTAAACAGCTCTGATCAGCAGGTGAACTTATAGTGATGCTGTTCACACACACTTAGCCGGAGTGGCATCCCGTCCCATTCATTGTGGCGGCACTAACTCGTGTCTCTGGTTAAAAATGGGGATGACGAGAGCCCGAGGCCATTGGTGCTGTCATGGTGGTCCCCTTGGGGTCCATGGAGGACAACTGTCTTCACGGACCAACAGTCAATAACATTAACCAGGGCCCGGAACCGTGAGTTGATGTGGATGATCGTAGCGGGGCTGGCCAGAGGAAAGAACAAAGCGCTTTCACCACATGACCTGAAGTCAGCCGCCCATCTGTGTCCCTCACAGATGACAGAATACTCATGTCTTTTGTTTTTGCTTTATTTACAGCACTACGTTCTTATTGGAGCTCCTCTGTTAAACACATTTTACAAAGACTGGGTGTAATAGGCACTGTAACATGTTCTTGTGCAGGGATTCACAACCGATTTTAACCCCAAAATGGGTCGCAGTTCTGCCCAAGAGGAAAAAAACAATCCAGCAAAAAATGATAACTAACTAAATAATCATGCAAATTGGATAGCAAAATGAATAGGCTCATTAACATTTAAAATGCAGGAGAAAATGGCTTCCAAATCTTTTACGGTTGATGTCAAAGGCTGAGCAATCAAACTCTACAGTATTTTAAGTTCAATTAAATCGGCTAATACTACTACTAAATTTCATTAGGAATGCACCTATATTAAAATTCTGGCCAATACCGATAAGCCAACAATTTTTTTTTTTTACATGTTACATCTGAAAACCAATAAATGTGCAAAATGTAATTTTTATAACTAACATTTTATATTGGAAAATCACTAAAAACCCAAATCAAGTGAATGTAGACATCACAACATTATAATTTGCAGTATAAAAAAAATATATTGCTGAAGATTACATTTAATGGTGTTAAGAAATTATAGATTGACATTAAGCGAGTGCTAGATGATTGTAAAGGTATCTAAAATGTTTCATTTGTTATGCGACACTTCATTAAAAAAAGTAACAAAAACACGGATGATATGTGGTAAAATGCACTTTATATTCAATAATTTATTGTATATTTAATATTAATTCCCTTAAAGCAAATCTAAATATGTTATGCTTTTATGCTTCTCGTTTAAAACCATTGTGGCATTCAAGATTTTTTTTTTTAAACTGACAAACAACAAGAACTTGATAATGAACTGGAGCAATGGATTATTGTACTGTACTAAACCAAGTTAAACAACACCCTTAAAATACAAGTACTGAACCAAAGTCATTTAAAAAGTTTGTTCTTGTATGCATTTCCACAAAGCATAGATTTTGATACAACCACAGACAGGGATGCAATGACGAATTCAAAAAGGTAAATACGAGCAGTGCCAGCCTGTAAGATTGCCAATGCATTTCCAATTTCATGCACCAGCCATCCACTAATGCTGCAATCAACAGTAACAATACACATAAAGCTGTCTAAGGCTCCTAAGCCATTCTGTCAGAAAACTGGCATATTAAAGCAGAATATGTTGAAGGAACATTCTGGCTTCATCACCAAAGCAGAGAGAGGCGACCAAAGTGAAGTTGTGAATGGCTGAGGAGGGGATTTGCTCAATAACACACTTACCCTAACAAATCATTCTGAGCCTCGGCACCAACTGTGTTCATATAATGTCAATATAGTTTCATGGGTCTCGGGAGATTTGAATCCAACACCTCCTCTATCCATTCGGTAAAGTGCGAAGCTAATAAAAGGCCTCCTTAATATTTGGTCAGGCCTTTGATGGAGGTTGTTTTGGCCCTGTGGGAGAGCTTTCACCTGAACACTGTCTGATTGAAAACGGAAACAAATAGAAAGATACGGGGCAGGTAAACAAAGGCAAAGGGTGGGGACTTTGTCATCAAAATCAAAATATAATACTTTAATCAACACAAAACTATTATCCAGTGTACAGCAGAGATAATCAGATGGTGTTATAATGAGAGTGATGAGTTCTATCGTCCCACAGCTTTGGGCCAATTAGAGTCTGTAAATTATTTATGATTCTCTAGTAATAAAAAATAAAAGCATGCGCGAGGATGCTAGCCTGGTTAAAACCAGACCATTCTCAGTTGTAACTTAGTTATGGTCTGGCAAAGCGTCATAGACAAATCATTTCCAGAGGGGCGTCACCAACGGACGTCGCGGATAGACCTAAAACCAATCAGAGCGATGAAGGAGATGACGTATGCAGAGTGGCGGAGAATTGTTCTTTGCTTGGTTTTTAACAAAAGGGAAACGTTCAAATCGCTTAAAACAGACGCGATAGCTGATTCGAACGAGTGATGTTCGACGGCGGCATTCATCTTTGTAATGTAGGCTACAAAATCTGCTTCAAAATCCCAGCGCTGTCGTCATCGTGTAAAGCCCGCCCCAAAGTTTCTGATTGGTGCCTCGATTTCGACAGATTGGAAATGGGCTTGAATGAGCTCTTTACCAGACTAACTTTCAGAGCAAAGCTAAATTTGCCGGAAGTTGTCTGGGTTTACCCAGGCAACCCTATAAAAGATCGGTACTTACAGATGTTTGAGTTCGCAGATGCTGACGCAAACAATTACCTCCACCCTCCCCATCACCACCAGGATGGTCCTGTCCAAACGTGTTTCATTTCAGTGGGTTGGTGATAGCATGCACTTTACAAGAGCAGAAATCTCTGTGATAGTTTGTCCAAAAACTGACACTATACTGAAATAACCATTCCTCCTTTTGACAGACTCCATCAGGGGCTGTGTGGACGGCTCATCTGGTGCTGGATGGGGCATCAACTGACCCTCTAGACCCCTCTTAGCCTGGCCAGCCAGCTGTGACTGTCCCGTCTTTGGTTGCTCTCGCTGGAGGGGGCAGCTGAGTTCTCCAACGACCTTAATTACATGAAATGAGATGGGGCTTGTCTGCCATCACTGTCCCTCGTTTCACACTCGCACTGGGCCTGAGATGGTCCATAAATCTCTGTAGAGTTTCAGCACAGGTGTCTAACAGAGAAAGCAATCTGAGTGAACAGACCATAGCGGAGGAACAGAACCAAAACTAATAATGAGCAGAAATGTTTTGGGAAAACAGACCTACATGCATTATGGTCACCAGTTTGGAATAATTATGACTTTTAAATGTTTTTGAAAGTCTCTTATGCTCACCAAGACTAATCAAAAATATAGTAAAAACTGTAATATAGTAAAATAGTGTTATTTTCATGTATTTTGTAATGTAATTTATTCCTGTGATGTATCACACTTTTAATAACTGAGCACCAAATCAGAATATTAGAATGATTTCTGAAGGATCATGTAACACTGGAAAAAAAATGGCTGCTAGAAAATTCATCTTGGCCATCACACATTACATTTTAAAATATATTCAATAAAAAAACGTCGTCATATTTCACAATATCACAATTTTAACTTTCTTTTCATCAAATAAATACAGCCTTTGTGAGCATAAGAGACTTCTTATAATCACATTATTCCACTTGTTTGACCGGTAGTGTATATGAACACATAAAAGTTGTTATTTGAGCTCTATATATAAAAAAAAAAACCTCTTAAGGGTTAGTGAGATGATAGTAAACCGAGCATACAACATCAACAATGCCAAATCTCTCTCCTGACACTCACTACAAAGCATCAATGTGACATAAAAACCACACAAAATCACATTCTACTAAATGACGAAAGTAATGTTCCATAACTACATCACAACACACATGAGCCGATATGTGCCCATTAGTGAGCGGAAATGGAAACGCGATTTCATTTCCCACCACTTGAGAAACAACACACAATTAGACAGCAAATAAATCACTGACACTGGGAGTATTATTCCCATACTCATATGCACAGATTGCCTCTCGAAGGTGGGAATAAGATGGATAAATTAGGCCAGATCTCAACTATCATCACTCATGCCTGAACCTGAAAGATCTTTTAGATCATCTTGTAATTACAAATTATTTTTCTAATTAATTTTGGCTTTCGTGTTCCATTACCATCTGGTTATGAGGGTTATATCTAATTGAAAACGTTATTAAGATAATAATGTTTACTCTACATGCTGTGGATCCAGCTCATCCACTGATGAGATCTCTTTCTCTCGCTGTTTCATTCTTTCTCTTTTCTCTGTCTTTCTCCCCAATCTTTCTCCTCTGGAGGAATGGAAATCTTAAGGATTTAATTGGTGCTGATTCAAATTTCAGCTAATTCCGTTAATTCTTTTAGTACTTTTAGTGCAGTTAGAAATAATTTAAAACTATCTGTAGCAGTCAAATGGATTAGATCATTTCAGGACATGAAAAATCTGAAATTTTATATTAACAATGTATTAATTCATTCATTCTTTTAAAATACCACTTACTACTATTTTTAATCTACACATTGTGATATGAAAAAGTAAATCAGTGATTCCCAAATTAGTCCACTGAATTGGACAACACATATTCTTGATTTACTTAAAACATCCATCTTAAAGTCATTAATTTGGCAATCTCTCTACAAAGGTCGCACGGTTGATTCAATAAAGAGAACTGTCTCCTATAATTTGTTTGGGACTCGTCTACACAGGTTGCGCTGGATTTCTTTGATTCAATAAAAATATCTGACTCACATGAGTCATTAGCTTGGGGGTCCTACTGTACTGGTGCTGCTGAATGATTTTGATTCGCTAAAAAGAACCAACTAATAAGAGTCATTTATTTGTGATTTGCGCTACACTGGTTATGCAATATGTTTTGGATTAACTAAAATCTTGGCTCATACATACTAATAATTTGTTCGAGAGTCCAACTGTACTTGTGGTGCTGTATGATTTTAAATCACTATGGCAAGTAACATTGAATCAAAAATGAAATTACAAAGATTGAAATCTTACTCCAATCGTCTTTGCTTCAAAAATATACAGTGTACACTGGTTGCTCACTGCACTGGTTCAGTGTGGTTTTGATTCATTAAAAAGAACTGGCTCAAAAGAGTCGTTCATTCAAGAATTGGACTACACTCACTGTATGTTCCAGCAGAGTTACGTCCACATTGATGAAAGAATGTACATTTAACAACCATTAACGCAACCGAAAGACATAAAAATCATTCATTTTTGTTTTGTTTTCTTTAATGGAACTGATTTTGAATGGAAATTGTTTCCTGGTTCCCAATCCTACTCCTCCTGCACCATCTGTTCTGCACTCTCCCCTGCTTTATCTAGTGACTCAAGGCTGTTTGCTCATTGTAATTGTGCTTGGTGGGAAGACTTTTTCCCTTGTGGCGAAACAGAAGTTCTCTAATCCATACTGACGTGATGTTTTCGGGGAGATGGGCTCTATCTTAACCTGCAATAATGCACTATCCATAAACTAAGGGCCGAATTAATGCAAAACACTTACACACACACATATGAACACAAAGAGAATGCCACACGCGACACACCTAACACACACACATCCTTGGCAGCACTTTTGTTTTTTGGACACTGAAGGCCCATCTCCACTTGGTCATTCCATACAATAGAGAAAGGAAAAGCTTTTCTTGAGGGGGATGAAGCTTACCCATGCGTTAAGACATAATGAATGTGTACGTGCATGCTCTTTTCTCAACAGCCCCCAAGAAAAAGCATGACACAAATTCATGGAGCGCTGAGCATTTGCAGCCTCTCTTCTCATCCAGACACTTCTCTGTGGAAATCAAATGTATTGTTTTGCAGCATCCTTGCGACACAACTTATACTGATGCATTTATAGCTCAGCACCGACCTCTTAAAGAGGAAATAGGAAATATCCTTAGTGAGATGTCCAATGAGACGACATCTATAATATCTAGTTGTTTATGTCAAACTCTGTACTGTAGTTTGTTTTCCACAATACAGAGCTGTGAATGACCCATCATCACGAATCTCATTTTTCTATTTTCCAACACTCTGCCAGGCCTCTTCAGCCAATCAAACACCTGTAAATTTCCACAACACGCTCAACTGTTTTTAACCGTGGCGCACATTCTGGGGGCCGTTGGCAGGCAGAACACACAATGCGATTACATCAGCAGTCCGCATGGAAGTTCAATCGCTTTATGTATCACTCAAGAGTGAGAAATGCTGCAGATTTTCAGGATGCATGGGCGCAGTCAAATTAGGTTCATAGTCAAACAACGCGCCTGTGTTTCTGCACAGCTGAAAATTAGATTCAGTGGCATATCATGGCTCCCCCTGCTTCTGTAAAGAGGTGAGCTATGTGCTGTGAGGCTGATGCGCAAAAGCCTTGAAAACCAACCGACTATGCAGAGATGCCTTCACTTGAGAAGCCTGAACCAAGAAACTGATTTTGAACTATTTGGGCCATGACAATTTAATTGGAAATGAGAACAACAACAACGCTTTGTGCAATTTTGTGACAGGACGATATTTCTAAACAAAACAAACTGTGGGGGGAAAAAGGGGGGAAATACAGGGGAAGAAATGCAAATAAGCAAAATGAATCATGAAGAAAGAGGAAGAAGACAAAAAAGGCGGAAGATGAATTAAATAAATAGTTCACTAAAAATACAAATTCTGTGCTCACTCAACTCAGTTCAAAACTGATTTGGAACATAAAAAGGGGTTTTGCTAAATGTCCTGGATGCTCTTTTCCATACAAAAACTTAAAAACACAGATTTACTAGTACTGTACTACTTTACTAGTAGTAGTAGTGTCCTAATATTGTCAGGGTTTATTTTTTTGCCTCGTATTTGTGTGCATTTGATAATAAGAACACAAGGAACAACCAATCAATCAAACAAACAGCTACTGTATAATAATCATTGTCTCATGTAATCAAAGCCTCAGTCTGATTATGTTAAGCAAACAGAGGTGGCTAATGCCACTCATTTAACAGCTTCAGGCCTGCTAAACATTACCCTTCAACACATTCAGTAAACAAACTGCTCTCGGGTTGTCCCTAACCCTCAATCCTCACATTATGTACAGTACATTCTGCATTTGATTGACACATGTGCCCTGCCCACCCAACTCCTGAACCCGTGGTTTGATCCAGACCCAGCTGAGCCATGCCACGGATCAAGCCCATTTTCTTCCTGTACGTAGGAAGTGGATTTGCATTAATGAGGTCTGGGGTGTTAAGCCAAAACGTACTGTACCTGAACCCCATTTCTCCATCTGCCTAGTGCAAAAGTTTTCACTGACGCAAGCATTGAAGATATGAGTGGACATTCAGAGAATGTGATTGAGGAATGGATTCTGAGACACAGAAAGGTCAAGGCTTAACCTAAAATCTTTGCAAATTAACAAAATCAGCAAAGTGTGTTTTTGGAAAATTGCTTAACACTAGCTAAATTAAATCAGTCTTATTAAATTAAATTACATTAAATGAGTATTGATATTATATTATAATATTTAATCAGCCAATCACATGGCAGCAACTCAATCATTTGGGTCTGTAGACGATCTGCTGAAATTCAAGCTGAGCATCAGAATGGGGAAGAAAGGTGATTTTAGTGACTTTGAACGTGGTATGGTTGTTGGTGCCAGACAGGCAGACAGACTCAGTCTGAGTACTTCAGAAACTGCTGATCTACTGGGATTTTTACACACAACCTTCTATAGGGTTTATAGAGAATGGTCAAAAAAAAAAAAGAGAAAATATCCAGAGAGCAGCAGTTCTGTGGGTGAAAATGCCTGGTTGATGAGGGGAACGGCCAGACTGGTTTGAGCTGATAGAAAGGCAGCAGTTGTTCAAATAACCTCTTATAACCGAGGTCTGCAGAAGAGCATCTCTGAACGCACAACACGTCCAACCTTGAAGCAGCAGCAGAAGACACACCAGTGCCACTCCTGTCAGATAAGAACAGCAAACTGAGGCGACAATTTTCACTGGCTTACCAAAATTGGGCAATAGAAGATTGGAAAAACTTTGCCTGGTCTGATGAGTCTCAATTTCTGCTGCAACATTCAGATGGTAGAGTCAGAATTTGGCATAAACAACATAAAATCATGGCTCCATCCTGCCTTGTATCAAGGGTTCAGTTTGCTGCTGCTGGTGTAAAGGTGTGGGGAATATTTTCATGGCACACTTTTGGCCCCTTAGTACCAACTGAGCATCATTTAAAGGTGGGATCAGTAGTTTTTTAAAAACATTTGAAACTTTTGAAAACTGTGTCGGACCGACTACAAACACACTTGTAACCAATCCGCAATAAGGGGCGTGTCTACTAATGATGGGTAGGAGAGAGCGCTCAGTGCACCAATCACAGACATTAGCCGAACGACTACAGAAAGAGAGACGGCAGATAAAAAAACAAAAGAGGAAAATGTCTGCGGAACTTAAAATTAAAAAGAAGGCTTACGATCAGGCAAGAGGTAGAACTCGTGTTAATTTCGGAGAAGCTTACCAGCGCTGGAGAGAACTCAAGGAGCGGGAACTCGGGAAGGCCTAACATCGGACGCCTAGTTTGCTTTATTTTGTTTTTGATAGGTGAGTAACATTGTTTAGCTTTAGCTTTGCGATATTATTGTCGTTCGATTCAGCTATGAAAAAGACACATATAGCCTAAGCCTGGCGCGTTTAAACCTCCTCCACTGTCTGTTTCAAGCGCCGACTCCCAAAGTCTGTCTGTAAAGTAAGATAAAATACTCCTAATGTTTGTTTCATTTGGTTCCTCATTTAGTGATGATATAACCCCCTAATCTAGTTAGTTGTAATACATTGGTTACTATGATTGTCGTGCTCGTTCTATCAAGTTGATCATGATGTGGGTGTTGAGCGTCATCTTCCAAGTGAAACGGAGCTGAACCATTGACGCGTTAAAACACACATTACTACTAAAACACATTTGACATGGATTATAGTTTTTCAAAAACCACTGATCCCACCTTTAAACTATTGTAGTATTGTTGCTGACCATGTCCAACCCTTTATGTCCACATGTACCCATCTTCAGATGGCTGCTTCCAGCAGGATAACACGCCATGACACAAACCTCAAATCATCTCAAACTGGTTTCTTGAACATGACAATGAGTTCACTGTACTCAAATGGCCTCCACAGTCACCAGATCTCAGAGAGCATAACAATTAACTACAAACCATGAGCGATGGGCCGCAGAGATGAGCAGGCAGGGAGAGTCCATCGCTGTGAGCGGTAAGCCCAGAATGACAGCTGAACTCATGGAACCTGCTCGTATTAGACAGCACAGTGCGGCCGAGTGTTTTTCATCCCCTCGCAAACAATTAGCCTTCATTAAGCGAACTAAATCTGCATGCATCCCTCCTGTAGCGAAACACAGCGGGGGCGGCCGCCTCTCTTGGCCATTTCCAACCCTCGGCACAGCTAGAGGCTGAACATCCAGCCGTGATGGAGATCTCCACAGGCCAGCGGGGGAAATTAACAGACTGTTTACGTTCGGCGCTTTTAATTTATGCCAGAATGAACTCATCAAGGGTGCTCGGCGGTGGTCTGCTGGATGTGACAGAGGGCGTGAGCTCCGTTCAGTGGCGTTTTTCACCTAGAGGACGACAGTAGGGCGCTTAGTTTCATATCGGAGTACCAGAGGGGAACCTCAGCTAGCTGATCCAGAATTATATGGCTTCAAAATGTCAGGCAACAAACACGACCATGATATAGTCGCAATGCGCTCAAAGTAGATGCACAACCCCGCATGGCTCGTGTAAGACTTTTGTGTGCAGCATCGTACAATGGCAGAACATTATCCGTCTCCGCATGCTTTCTATTCATACCCCGAGCAATCAATCTACACTCAGGTTAATATAAAACCCTCCAAAACAATTGGAGTGCCACTGAAGGCATGGTGGCTTCTGAAATAAAACTCTAATGGATATCCGCAGGAGACTGCCACGAAGAATGATTAATTAGGGCTTAACATTGAGCTTTAAAGCTGTACTCTCCGTCTCATTAGAGCCGAAAAGCAAGCATTTTTAGCTACAATAGTTATTATCCTTTCATAGCCCTCCAAGTTGATCTTTTGTCCAGGTCCCACTGTCTGATATTAGGGCTTCTACTGTGGAGATGTCTGACATTTAACAGAGCCTGCGGTGCGGCTTAGGGGAGCAGGGTGACTCTCTGGGGGAGACATTGTGTGAGAACCCCCTCCCTGGTGGCTTACAGCAGCCTGATATTACTCACCTTGTCACATGCCGTCGTAGCGTTCAATAACAGTGGGTGACACTGAGGTCTGGGCAAAAATCTGCTCTAATTGGCCTTATCAGCCACAGTATGTGATCTCCTGAAATCAATTAGAGAGAATTAGTGAAAAATGTCATCCTAATTCCCATGGTCATACATTTACATTCAAATGACACAATAATCGATAAAGAACAATAATGTGATATGTGATTATGATGGTTCCAGCACACTCTTAAATATAAAGGTTCTTTATTCCGCCCGTTCTCATCCCAAGGCATCATCTAACTGACGCTTTTGACCATGCGTCAACATGCCGACGCACATGGTACCCCTTAAGCGTCAATATGAGACGCGCCTCCTAGTGGTCTAACCCTAACCCTACCCCAGACCTAAACCTACCCATAACAAAAGCGTCATCTAACTGACGCTAAAGGGTGCCATGTGCGTCGGATTTAGACGCATGGTCAAAAGCGTCAGTTAGATGACGCCGGAGGATGAGCGTCTCATATTGACGCTTAAGGGGTATGTGCGTTGGCATGTTGACGCATGGTCAAAAGTGTCAGTTAGATGACGCCTTGGGATGAGAATGTGTTGCTTTATTGGAATCAATGGTTCTGTGAAGAACCTTCAACATCCATTGAACCTTTCCATAGCACGAAATATTAACTTATAGGGAAAAAGGTTCTCAACAATAAGAAGGGGCAGGGGGAATAACTTCTTGAATTATTTTTCAAGAAATGTTCAATGAATTTTTTTTTTTTTTTTTAAGAAACAAAAAGGGTTCTTCAATGCAATGCTGAGAAAACCCCCTTTTGGAAGATTTTTTTAGAGTGCATAATAAAGTTCAGTTCTTATTCTGATTAGTTCTTATTAAGTGTAAAAAAATCAAGTGACATATGATTATGATGATAACAGCATATATATCACCAAATATAACAACATGTTTATTATATATATATATATATATATATATATATATATATATATTGATAAATGTATGTATGTTGAAATATGTATGTGTATACATATTTTCTTATTTGTTCATATTTATTTATAGTTTTATATATAACTGTAATTGAGTCTTTAAACTGGGTTAAAAATAATAAAAATATATATTATGGTAACAGCATATTTTAAAAAAAGTTCAGTTCTTATATTTATATTATTATCGATTGTAATATTTTTTCTGTTCTTTTTTTATAAATATGTATATTATATTTTATTTATAATTGCCAGTCAATAATCTGCGGTCTAAAACTGGGTTCAAAAAACAGTAATGTGATGTGTGATTAAAATGTGAATATTGTATATTTTTTATTTATAAGAACTGAACTTTTTTATTATGCTGTAACAATTAATATCACACATCACATTATTGTTTATATATATATTAATTATACATTAATAATCATATAAAAATATACTATACATAAATACAAGAATACATAATATAAATACAAATATAAAACCCTGCGCACAATAATAAAAAAGAAATAGAAAGAAACCTTTTCTATATATACAAAAACCTAACACTTTCATACAACAAGTTCAACCATCATTATAAAGTGATTAGTGAGATCTTAACATCATAAAGCTGTATTAAAATATTGTGATTTAAAACATCTGCTCACATTAGTGACAAATCGATTAGAAGTCACACAACCTCAGAGATAAGACGGGGTAAGATGCCCCACATGACACCATGTTCAGCAGGTTTTGGAAAGCCCTATAGCCTTTTCCTTTTCTTAAGGCTACGCTACATGATCTATCTACTTTAATACATCAACATGTCATGTCAACTGGGGGTTTTTCCCAATGTCACGGGATGACGTTATTCCCTACTGTGAGAGAAACATCTTACACATCTTTACTTTTGTGCTTCAGGGAAAGAAATATCACACAACTACAGACCAAAGTTCACACCAGGTTACTTTCATCCCTCTTTACAAAAACCTGTATAATTGTGCCAAATGTCATCTGTGCCCATAGAAGAAAATGTCCATAAATGTGATAATGCTATGCAAAAAAATGCATTAAAGTCCACTGGGATTGTCAGTCTGAAGATATAGTATCAAAAAGCCGCCGGTCTACTGCCAGTCAGCTTTTATGCAGATGCGTTTCGGGCTGGCCTGCCTTTGAACAATTTGTCATACTTTGATATTGTATTAACCTGCGAATGCTGACTCTTCATTTGTTCAATTCTGAGGGGAGAGCTACGGCTCGGGAAAAAGCAATATTTCAATGGGAAGGGAAGAGAAAGAGAGCGGAGCGCTCAGTGGATCTGGCTGAACATTAAAAAAAGGCTGAGGTGCGATTCATCTTGTGGGCCTGCTGGTGTGGGCCATCTGAGACTATTTACATCGCTGGAGCAAAGGTGAGGAGTAAACACACTTTTGCTGCTTTACGTTCTGCTCAATGCATCTAATTGGCTTACGAGTGCATCATCCTGTCCTTGGAGAATGGCAGCTGATGAATGTTTGTCTGGGCACAGCTTTGGATCCAGAAGGACCTCCCTCCTGAAACACACAAAATAAACACTTCAATAGCAGTGGCCTACGATATTAGCCTATTGTAAGACAAGAAACACCAAACATGCGCACCATTTAGGTCGTTTATGTGCTTATGTATAACCTTTATGTGCTTCTCTAGACTAATTATATCTGATTCAAGTTACAGATATTGACATGGGTGATGACTGACAATTCAAAGCGTCAGGCTAAGCAATTTCTGAATAAATGAGCAAAAATCCCAAAAGTGATACAGTTATCCCATCTTTAGTTCACAACTGTCATTATTAGATTATGCAAATTATAATATTATGCATTAAACAATTAAATTGAAGAAACACATGATTCAACAGCCCAAGTGTTTGCTGTTTTTCACATAAACATGGATCTTCAAACATTGCAATTCGATTACAACAGCCAATTTAAGAAGTTTCCGTGTCTTGCATGATTTCCGGTAACGCAATTTCTATGATTTGGTTCAAAGCCTGTCATCACCAACTGTCAGTGCGCGTTATTGTAAAACATGAACCCATCGTGAGTGATTATTTTCACACACCCTCACAGATAATAGAGATATACAACTAGCACTTTATCATAAAGCATGCAGCAAACGTGAAAACACACCAATCTTTTCCTGAAATGTAGTACCGCATAAGGAATCTAAATAAGTATTGTCATTTTAAACTATAACAAACTGGTCAAGGATAACAAAAAAGCATTCTAATTTGACAGTAAACTTAATTAAAAACACCTCCTGATGTCTTTCAGATATATTTTTATGGAAATGAGGCACAAAGAATGGAAGATATATGCATATTTGTCAAGAAGTTAAATAAATTCAGCATTTGTACTTCAAACTCAGGCGAACTCCCTAGAGATCACTTGGAGGAGACCGTGATTTCCATGCTCTTAAAGTACCAGCACACCCTCACACGCACATAACCGCATATCAGATAGAATAAAAATCAGGTTATTTAAACATTTTTCTGCCTGCCCAGAATGCAAACGGCTCAGCACTTTTTCACAAAAGAACTGTCCTTTTTTATTAAAATGACTGGCTTTCCTCTGTCACACAGCGCTCTGCGCAGACCGTACTTTTTTTCTTCTTCTTTTTTTGTTGATGCAGTTAGCTGCGCTTCGGGCAAAATAACAACTTGCCTTTTCCCCTCTTTTTGTGAGTCTAGAGCTGATGGCTTTTTCCCATTTTTCTGCAGAAACACAAGAAAAAAGATTACTTCCATGCCAGTGACCATTTGGTGCCCTTATAGTGATGTGTGACCCCGTTTTATTTGATTTCATTTGTTCACTTTTCATTACTGTTTTTCTTCTGATCTGTAGAAAAGACAGAGCGGAGCGCTGAGACATCTATTTAGGATGACAAAGGAGACCCTCGCCTGGTACCAACTACCTTAGAAATGAACTTTAAAAAAAAAGAAGAAGAAGATTGTTGCTGTTCAGAGCGGAATGACATTGAGAAACAAGAACATTACGTCTTTTAAGAAAAAGAAAAAAAACTGTTCTTAATAAAAGCTATTTCTACTTATTTATTAAATATTATTGCATTGTTCTCCCAAAGTCGGTTTAACAATTTCATGCTCTAATTGCATGGCTATTATCCAACATGACTATCAGCCAATATCATTACTTAGATTTCTTTTGTGTCAACTGTGTGCAGCCTCATCACAAACTAGCTGTTATCATTTTCACACACTATTCTAAAAAAAAAAAAGTATTCAGGCTTTTTTTTTTCAGAACACTAAAAGCCTATGCTTAAACTAATTTGAATTAGATTAACTGAAATGGCACTAATGCAAAAATAATAATAGTAATAATAATAATTAAAAAAAATGTAGGCCTGCCTCATAACTTCAATACTAATAATACTAATTATATACTTATTCAAATGTTTAATTTTGGTTTGGTGTCAGTAATATTAATGATATTGAATATAAAATAGAATATGTGTGTGTGTGTGTGTGGGGGGCTAGATATAGATCTAGATGTATATATAGATTTATATATAAATATAAAATATATAGAGACAATAATGAATAATATTTATGTCAGTGCATTATCAGATCTATTAAAATTATAAATGTGGTTTGTTGTCAGTACCTGAGCCTTATGGAATATCTTATAAAGGAATAAATAAAATAAATAAAAACACCATATAAGCTGTTGTTGGTCTCTGGTTGGTCGCTTGTTGTTGATCTGGTACTCTGTTATTGTGGTAAACAGTACTGGAATTTTACAGGCTATGTGTAAATCTAATTTAGACAGATTCTCTTTGAGTTAAAGAGCTTCAGGCATTTCATGCTTCGCTAATTAGCGGCGTAAGCTTCCATATTTGTTTGGTCAGTGCCCTTCACACCAGGTTACATCCAGGAATAAGGTGGCATAGCTCCACACATTCCGTCATAGTCATTACAGACTGGCATGAAACCAAGGGCAAAGAGGAGTTTCTTAAGAACGACAGATATGCTAAACGATTCAGTGTGGGAGAGAAGGAGAAATGATGGGGGAAAAGCCCTTGAGTCCTTATTTCCTTAAGATATAAGTAATTATCTTTCTGACTGTAATGTTATGCTGATTTTTGCCTTTGTGGAACAAGAGTTAAATCTAAACAAAAGGGTCTTTGCCTCTTTTAACCCCATGTTTCCCCTGCAGACACAATTAGCCAAAACGCTAATTATGACTCACTTGAAACAATAGCATTAATGCTCAGTCATTTAGTCTGAGCTGATGATTCAATTGTAGCTGTTTAGTAGGATTGCCGTCAGCTAAAAGCAGCATAAATGCTGATGTGTTTGAAAAGAAATCATTGGCTGATGAGAAAAAATTGTGTAGATAAAAATTAATTATGTGAGAATGCAACACAAATTAGAAAAGACATTAGTGTACGCTTCTTGCAATTTGATCTTTGTTTTCATGGAACATCAACAATAAAAGAAAAAAAAAAGAAAAAATGCACTTTGTTGAGTCTTACTGTATATGAAGTTCATTTGAAAAATCATTTGAAAAATATTTTATATATATACACTACCGTTCAAAAGTTTGGGGTCGGTACGATTTTAAATACTTTTAAAAGAATTCTCTTCTCTTCCGGTGTGGCGATGTAGGAGAACGCAGCAGAAAGGACGGTCTCCCGATTTTTTCCTTTTCATACACACCTTTTGCAGTGAATTTCACTTTAAAACCGATTAAGCAACTAAGGAAGAGTTTACAAACTAACTGGTGCATAATGAGTAACGTTAATCCTAAACAGAGAAGTGCAGCGTCGCAGTCGAAAAAGGCTAGCGTCGCTAGCAAACTAGCGAGCATGGTAGCTGCGTCGCCTCAAGATGAAAATCAAGATTCGGAGGGAAACATGGACGACTCTCTGTCCATGACACAACTCATTGCTGAACTAGCGAAACAACGGGAAGTTCTTAAGGAGGACATGGCTGCCCTGATACTGAACTCTGTTAAACCTCTCCAAACATCGGTGGATGCGTTACGCGAGACTGTAAACTCCTTTCAGAGTCGTCTGACATCCACAGAAACCATTGCAGGAGAAAACTTTGAACGTCTTGTGGCTGCGGAATCTACAATCAGCTCCCTTAAGGCTCAAAACACTCTGCTACTGGATCGTCTGGACGACCTGGAGAACAGATCGCGCCGATCTAATCTACGTATCCTGAACGTACCTGAGGGGAGCGAGGATGGCAAAGACCCCACCGTATTCGTTTCAGAACTGCTGGCGGAAGCCATGGCTGAGGTATTCACGAGCCCACCACCGCTGGACAGAGCGCACCGCTCTCTCGGGCCTAAGCCTATAGCGGGTAAGCCCGCGCGTGCCTTTGTGCTGTGTTTTCACCGTTATAGCGACCGGGAGCTTGCCTTCAGATGGGCCAGACAACATGAGGTGAGGTTCAAGGGAAATACGCTGAGGATCTATCCTGATTTGAGCGCCGCCCTTGCTAAAAAGCGCGCCACGTTTAACCCGGTGAAACGAGATCTGTATCAGCAGGGCATCCGATTTCGGCTGCTGTACCCCGCACGCCTCAAAGTCATGTTCAAGGGAGATAACCTCATTTTCGAGACTCCAGACGAAGCAAGTGACTTTTATGAGAAACAGGTGCTTGCTCAGAAGGGAAAGTGAGATTTCGTTCTTATTAAAATGACGGGACTTGTTCATTTGAGAGACTTCTTCATAAAGTAGACATGTAACATTGTCCGTCAACAGGGGAGTGGTCGTGACTAAAGTATTCTGGAGTTTTGGGAGTTCGTTCATTTTTTTCTTCCATATTTGCATGACCTGTTTGCGACATGCGGGTATCTTGGACAGATTATATTCAGAGGTACTAATTTTTTTTTTTATCTTGTATGTATTTATCACTAGATGGTTAATAGGTGGTAGTACCAACAGTTCAAATGCTCTGGGATATACCCTTATATAGTATTCGTTACTTATTTTATAGTCTTCTAAGTTCGCTGTTATGTTTGATAATCGGGAGACTTCCACAGGGAAATCTATCGCGAGACCAACGTATAATGGGGGAGTCAGCATATCGGAAGCATAATGGTACAGGGTTACAGCCTTCTTGTATAGGGAAGGGGTTGGTTGGGGAAGGGAGGTTTCTTACTTTTTGTTTCATTTATTTTTTTCTGTTTGATATTTTGTTTGTTTTATATTGCCTAACTTACTGGGTGCATACTGCAGTTTTTGGTTTAGACTTTACAACTATATACCTTGACGGAGACAACACACTGTTTAAATTTTATATCAACTACTCTTATACGACTAATAATCTATAAACAAGAAACATATTATGGGATTCACAAAAATAATTTCATGGAACATATCGGGATGTAACCATGTAATAAAGCGTAAGAAAATCCTCACCTATCTCAAGCAAAACAAATCAGACATAGCTATGCTGCAAGAAACTCATCTAAGTGCTGAGGAATCTGAAAAATTTAAAAGGGGATGGATTGATCAGGTATACTCAAGTACGTTCAACACTAGGAGTAGGGGCGTTGCTATTTTGATTAGAAAGGGCCTAGACTTTAAAGTCCACAAAGCATATAATGACCAGGAAGGCAGGTGGATAGCCTTGGACTCTAGCTTAGAAGGACAGAAAGTTACAATTATGAATATTTATGCCCCAAATGTGATGTCTCCTGACTTCTTTAACGAAATTTGCAATATTATTAGAAATATTGGTAATCATAATATAATACTTGGTGGGGATTTCAACCAAGTCAGGAATGCACAGCTTGATAAGTCAAGCTGCAAAGAGGCCATACCTGTAATGTACACAGCCGTTGATACTATGGTAGATGAATGTGGCCTAATAGATATATGGCGTACACTTCATCCTCTAGAGAAAGATTTTACATTCTTTTCCCATCCTCATGGGTCATACTCAAGGATTGATTATATCCTAATCTCAAAACAGTTGGTGAGTCAGGTTCAACTGCTTCAATTGGGAATATTGTTCTCTCAGATCATGCCCCAGTAGATATGGTCCTTACCACATCGAACTATAACAAAAACACAAGATGGCGCTTTAACAACTCACTATTGCAAACTGAGACCTCATGTTCCTTTATACAAGCAGCAATAGATGAATACTGGCTTTACAATGACGGCTCTGTCCCTGATCCTGGTATAACATGGGATGCCTTTAAGGCTTTCCTGAGGGGACGGCTTATCCAACACTGCTCGCTACGTAAACGCATGGAACGTGAAAAACTAGTCAAATTAGAAGAAAAGATTGGGACCCTGAAAAAACAACATATTAATCATCCAGACCCAGTAACTCTTAATAACTTAAACAGTTTAAAATTGGAACTAAATGACATTATACAGAAAAAAGTGGAATTTGCTCTATTTTGCACAAAACAAAATTATTATGAAAAAGGTGAGAGAGCAGGTAAATATTTAGCCCATAGAGTGAAACAGCTTAGTACTCAAAACTTAATTCCTTCTATCTTTGATGACAAAAATAAACTGACTACAGAAACCGGGGAAATTAATAAGGCTTTTAAATCTTTTTACCAGGATTTATATACATCGCAAGGATAAGTAACTTTAGAACAGTATGACCGATTCTTCTCTTCCCTACAGATTCCATGTCTATCCACACAAGATAGCAAATCGTTAGAGAATGACATCACATTAGAAGAGATTAAGATGGCCATACAGGACCTCAAACCGGGTCGTGCCCCCGGGGAGGATGGCTTTCCCTCTGATTTTTATAAAAAGTTTTCAGAGGTGTTGGCTCCTAAATTGCTTTATGTCTTTCAGAATGCTCTGGTAAAGGGTAAGCTTCCAGAGAGTATGAGAACCAGCATAATCACTCTCATTCATAAAAAAGGGAAAGACCCTCAACAATGTACAAGCTACAGACCCATTTCACTTGGCAATGTTGATGGGAAGATATTAGCCAAAATACTTGCAAAAAGACTTGATAAACTACCTACTATTATACACCCTGACCAGGTTGGTTTCATCAGGGCTAGGTCTTCAGCAGACAATATGAGATGATTATTACACCTTATGTGGAGCTCTAGAAATAACACTGACCCTGTCATGGCCTTCTCCCTAGACGCAGAGAAGGCTTTTGACAGAGTTGAATGGGGCTTCTTATTTCAAACACTTAAAAGATTTGGTTTTGGACCTTTATTTACTAAATGGGTAAACTTACTGTACACTGATCCAGTGGCCTCGGTATTATGTAACGGTGTAGTGTCATCGCGGTTTGAGCTACATAGGGGCACAAAACAAGGGTGTCCCCTCTCCCCTCTTATTTTTGCACTGGTCTTAGAGCCATTAGCTATTGCAATACGTAATAATCCAAATATTAAAGGTATCATAGCAGGCCAGCAGGAGCATAAGATTCTTTTATATGCTGATGATATCCTACTTGTCTCCAGTAATCCACAATTGACAGTGCCCACAATGTGTTCTTTAATTGATGATTTTTCCCAGATCTCTGGCTATAAAATCAATTGGTCAAAGTCAGAAGTAATGCCCATGTCTAAGAATTGCCATGGGATAACAGGGGACCAATGGCCATTTAGGCGGGTCTCATCAGGCATGGTTTATTTGGGAATTAAACTTATACCAGGATTGGAAAAAATAATGCAGACTAACTTTCAACCAATTATTCAGGATATCCAAAATTTGTTACAGAACTGGAGTAAACTTACAATGTCCATTCTGGGTCGTATTAATTTAGTTAAAATGATAATCGTACCTAAAATTAATTATCTATCATACATGCTTCCCCTTGGGATGCCACCATCCCTTCTGAAGGAATACAATAAATATGTAGAATCCTTCATCTGGCAGGGGAAGAAACCCCTTTTTAATCGTACAAAATTGTATTCTGCTAAAGGTTCAGGCGGGCTTTCTCTTCCCAGAATTGACTGGTATCATTGGTCCTTCTCGCTCTCGCAGCTGGCTAAAAACAATATGGCTTTCAACGAAGCCCCCGCCTGGGTGCATATTGAAAAAGAACTAATTGCCCCCTTTCCAGCGGAGGCCTTCTTGACACAGCTTGCCCGATCAATACCAGACCAAAATCCAGTTCTTAATTTACTAGGGATAGCTGGAAATTGTATCACCAACATTCAAAACAAACCCCGTGGCTAACAACTAGAGCCTCGGTGTGGCACAACACCAAATTACGAATAGATAGGAGGGCTTTCTGCTGGATGCAGTGGGCTAAAAAGGGAATATGGTATTTAGATAACCTGTATGAGGGTGAACATGTGGTCTCATTTAATCACTTGAAACAAACCTACAAACTATCGAACACTGACTTTTGGAAATACCTTCAAATAAGACATTGTCTCCATGCAACCCTTAAAAAGGGTCCTGACCCACCAACAGATGTACAGCTTCTGTCTGCCGCTAACAGTCACAAAAAGGGGATGGGCTCAGCTTTCTACGCTTATATTAGAGGTGTCAATGCACCTAATTTAAATGGTCTTAAAGTGGCATGGGAAAGAGATTTAGGGGGGGTGATCAATGAAGAAACCTGGAAACAGGTTGTATCAAAATGACATACTAATGTTTGTGAAATTCAATCCCAGTTGATAAATTACAAAATTTTGAATAGATGCTACTGGACTCCAAGCAGATTGGCTAGAATTAAACTGAGAGATACTGCACTATGCTGGCGATGTAACAAAGATATAGGAACTATGGTTCATATGTTATATGAATGTGACATGGTAGAGGAAATGTGGGAGAAAATTGTACAATTTGTTAATAACATTTTTTGCCTCTCATTATATAAGAACCCTGCCTTGTGTATGTTGGGTATTATACCAGAGGATATGCGAATATCTCGACAACAGATGCTATGGTGCCGTTTAGCTATGGGTTCGGGATGCAGAGTCATTCTGAGACATTGGAAGTCAGACACACCTTCTTCATATGATGAATGGTTGGAACTTATGTCAAAATATCGCTAGTTATGAACGTGTGATATATAGAGCCTCGGGACGTCATGATTTGTTTATGAAAATGTGGGGTCCCTTTCTGTCCCAAATTGAGAATGCACTATAAAAAGTGAGAAGAAAAAAAAAAGAAAAACTATTCTTTTACCTCTGTGTAAACTTACTAGTCATGTAAAGTCTAAACATTGTTTATTTATTGTCTTCTCTGAGATCTAACTCCTAATTGATCTGTGTAATTGCTATTTATTTTCCCTTTTATCTGTGCTATTCTGTATTTTTATTTATTTATTTTATTTTTATTTTATTTTTATTTATTTTTTGGGGGGGGGGGGGTGCATTAAGCTGGGATAAGGGGTAAAAAAAAAAAAAAAACCTAAAACATCACTGTTAACACTTAATTTTTGACTGATGTTCATGTTCAAAAAAAGCTAAAAAAAAAAAAAAAAAAAAAAAAAAAATTCTCTTCTGCTAACCATGGCTGCGCTTATTTGATTAAAAATACAACAAAAATCAGTTATAGTAATAAATATTATTCCAGTGTAAATCAGCTGTTTTCTGTGTGAATATATAGTAAAGTGTAATTTATTCCTGTGATCAAAGCTGAATTTTCAGCATCACCAGTGTTAGTGTCTTCAGTGTCAAATGATCCTTCACAAATCAGTATAATATGAGGATTTGATGCTCAAGAAACATTTATTATTATTATCCCCCCCAAACTTTTGAACGGTAGTATATATATATATATATATATAAAACATATACTGTAAATCTGACTTGAGGAGTTTAATAAAAATAAATTCAGCAGCTGACCATTACTCACCAAGATTGTTAGAATGGAGTCACGCTCTTCGACGCTTCATGGTTTTATGGCTGCAGAAACAAATAATGATTATTTACCAACACTTCATATTAGGGCAGAAAAAATGATGGTCTTATGAGAACAATTTATGTGATGAGCGCTGAAGTTCAGCAGTGCAAGAGATCTGTCGTATTCACAAGGCCTTTCCGTCTATAAACAAAACAACTGTGCTTATAAAGTTGATCAGAAACTTTCTTTCCAACACATTTATTCTCAAGGGGAATCATAAAAAGTTGATGTAAACCACAAATGTGCAATATAACTTAAATTGCTCTTCATTGGTTTTATACATTTAGTAAGTTTTCAAAATAAACTTGAAACTTCCCCTTTTCCTTATAAAAATGTATTTATCGATCTAAAAATTAAGCTACACTGCAAGTGTTTGGAATAGGCAATTATTATCAATTATATGTTTAAATACCGAATAGACTATGTAATCAGAACCTAAATAGATGGGGGAATATATATTTTAAAATAGTCAAACAATTTCACATGGTACAAATGCTACATTAAACTAATAATATTTGTTAAGGGCAAACTATTCTATTTTGAAATTTGGATTATTAAGTTCAACATAAGACTTTTTTTAATGTTATATTTTATATATTAAGTTCAAGATAATTCATATTTAGTATGTGCAAGAAAATGACTTATTTGAAGCAAATTGTCTTATTTCTTTGTCACTTCATAAGACATAAAACGTGCATGACTGCCTATAGAGTCTTTTGATGCTTTATTTGAAGCTTACAAAAAAGTGATCAAAAGTTAGTTTTTATTTGAACATGAAAAGTAACAACTGCTAAACTGCAAGTTTATAGTCTAATGGCATTTCATATGAAAAGAGAGATATAAAAAGGACTTAGACTACCATTACAACAATAACCTAAAAAATATCTTTAATAAGTCTAACAGCGTCTGTTTTGTCACGCAGTGTTCATAGACAATATCACTTTGGCTCTAACAGACATTAAGTAGCGTTCTACTTTTCAAACAAGCAAATAACCAGCAGTGTAAATAAATCAGTCGTAGTCGGCATCGCCTAGCAAGTGGTGGACACGGTGTGGTTTTATCATTGGGGATGTGGTGTGATTAGAGGAGACAAGTGCCCCCTGTGCTCCTCACTTTGACTGTGCTGATGGGCCTGAGCCACATGGGAATGACTGCTCGTCGCCGGCGCTGCCACCCCTGGGGTGATTCCTCCCCTTCCCCTCTCCGCTCTGAATGTCTGAGGGGACAGAAGCCCCACAGCAAGCGCTGTCACTGAGCAGGACAGTGCCGCTCTCTCCGCCTGCAGAGCACTCGCTCACATAACCAGCTCTTTTGTCTCTTGCATTCTCTTTCTGTTAGTGTTATCTTTGTCTCTGCGTCTCGCTGCTGGTCAGGAACTCATCCTTTTTATCTTTCACTTGAGATATATATATATATACGTGTGTGTGGGGGGTTTGTAGTATGTGTGTGATATAGAGTCTAATATAATTAGTCTAATTAGATATAGAGTCAGATATAATTAGTCTAGAGAAGCACATAAAGGTTATACATAAGCACATAAACGACCTAAATGGTGCGCATGTTTGGTGTTTCTTGTCTTACAATAGGCTAATATCGTAGGCCACTGCTATTGAAGTGTTTATTTTGTGTGTTTCAGGAGGGAGGTCCTTCTGGATCCAAAGTATGTATGTGTGTGGGGGTTTGTAGTATGTGTGTGTGTGTGTGTGTGTGTGTACCTACTTAGCTATATTTTGGGGACTAATTTGTACCCAGAAGTGACCAAAACCTGACAAAATCTCCAAAAACCTCCCTTTAAGGACATCCTCATTTGTAAATCTGGTATAAAATTAAAGTAATTAATTTAATTTAATAAAAAAACTAAAATGCAGAAAGTTTTGTGTGATGGGTATAGTTTAGGAGTAGGGTTAGTGTAAGGGGAGAGAATATACAGTTTGCACAGTATAAAAACCATTATGTCTAGGGAATGTCCCTATTTAGCTAAGTAAACGTGTGTGTGTGTGTGTGTGTGTGTGTGTGTGTGTGTGTGTGTGTGTGTGTGTGTGTGTGTGTGTGTGTGTGTGTGTGTGTGTGTGTGTGTGTGTGTGTGTGTGTGTGCGCAATAACACGTGAAAGAGAGGACTCGCCGTCTGTGTGTGCTCAAAAAAAACATATATGAGAAGTTAAGATTGATATTTTTTCAAAACGCATGCAGATAATAAACTTACATGAAGATGAAGAACTGCAATATCAAGTAAGAGTGACTGCAATAGAGATGATAATCAAAACCAAACAGATGTTTTAATTTTTGGCAGAGTTTCCGAGGCATGAGTTGTACAGGCTCCGCCCTCTTCTGGAAAGCGGGGCGGGGAGCAGCAGCTCTTTTGCGTTTAAAGATACCGTACATGCACAAAGTGGATTTACAATATGGTATAATAAATGATCTGTGGGGTATTTTGAGCTGAAACTTCACACACACATTCTGGGGACACCTGAGACTTATATTACATCTTGTAAAAAGGGGCAAAATAGGTCCCCTTTAAAGTACTGTAAGATTGTCTGCTAAATATCTGCTAACACTTTATTGAGTTGGTCCCCCAACAGACATTCTTCTGACTATAAGTAACTTTGCAACTTATACTACCAGAACCCTAACAAGCCTAACACCTAAAGCCTGTTTTATGCTTCTGCGTCGAATCGACGGCGTACCCCCGCAGACCCCTCTGCGTCGCCGCGAACCCCTCTCCGACCCCTCCGCCGTAGCTCGACGTGCACCTACAAAAAAATGTAACTTAACCCTAACCAAACAGTACACTAAAGGCTGATTTATACTTCTGCGTCGGACCTACGCCGGAGCCTCTACGCTATAGACTACGCGTTGGTTTTCATTTATACTTCTGCGTCGTTGTCCGCGTTGACGCGTAATTACACATGCAGAGGGAGCATGTAAAAGCCGGGGAGCGGTAGACCAATCACAACGCTTGCGATTCGCGTAGAATTGACGCGTTGTTACATTTTTGGAGAGGTGCACGTCAGGGTACGCCGAAGGGTACGCGCGCTACACACAGCCTACGACGTAGCTACGGCGTGAGTTCGACGCAGAAGTATAAATTGGGCTTAACAGTCTACTAATACTCTGATGAGAGTTAATTGAAATGTAGTTGAAAAGTTACTTCTAGTTAGTAGAATGTCTGAAGTGGACCATTGAAGTAAAGTGAAACCATTTTTTTTAGAAATCAATGCTTCAAGGATGCATACAATTAATTAAAAGTGACAGTAAAGACTTCTAAATTGAGAAGTAGATTTCTATGTTAAATAAAAGATGTTCTTTTAAACTTTTTGTTAATCAAAAACATACTGGGCAAAAAATGGTTTCCATAAAAATATTAATCAGTACTGTTTTCGAGATTGATTATAATAAGAAATGTCTCTTGAGCAGGAAATCAGCATATTAAAAGGATTTCTGAGGGATCATGTGACACTGAAGCTGAAAAATTAGCTTTGCCATGACAAGAAAGAGCATTAGAGACTTCTTTCAAAAACATTCAGCCAGATCTCACGGCAATTCGTACGAATTTTATGAGGTGGCTAATTCGTACTAATTCATACGACCTCACTCGTACAAATTCGTACGATTTTTGCTAATTCGTACATATTTTACGAGTTACCAAATTCGTATGAATTCGTACGAATGACCTACCCCTGACCTCGCCCCTAAACCTACCCATCACGTGGGTTTAGACAAATCGTACAAATTCGTACGAGTGAGGTCGTATGAATTAGTACGAATTAGCCACCTTTTAATCACTCGTACGAATTGGTCGTGAGATAGCGTTGAAACATTAACTAATTTTACGACCCTAAACTTTTGAACGGCAGCACGTACTGTAGATTTACAGCGGTAACAAAACATGCCTGTAATGTGTCATACAAGTCAAAGAGTTCAGTCAACAACACATTATAGCCCTGCTCTAATTAAAGCTGCTTTTTAATTCCAGCTCTAATTATCTTCATCTCATCCAGTCGTGTTTTGATATTGAACATTACTACATCTGCAGGGGGCTGATCTAGGTCAGTTCCCCTGTTCCCTCTCACTGACCCCAGAGCTCTGCAGAGGAGACGAGGTTCATTTGTGAACTTGGTGAGGAGTTGCCAGTGAGCCAGAAAGTCACATGGAGTCATTTTCAGCCCAAGCCTAATTGCAAGTCCATCGTCTCTAAACCATCCCTCTTTCAGAGCCTACTCTAATAAATATTAACAAATGAATTAGAGCTAATGTTTTTGAATTAAGTGTCTGTGACCAGCCGTCATTAATAAGAACTCTAGCGTGCTTCACTCATGAGCTCATTACTGAATAACTCCTAATTTATTGCAATTTTCTTCCCTCAAATGGTTTCTTAAATGCTATAATAGAGAAGCATGCATGATTTCTATTGGAAACAGCCGCAAACCAGCCCGTTAAAAAAGACATAGAAATAAACAGAAACGCATGGATGAGTCCAGATTTCCCGTAATAGTGGTCTGATGCTGAGCAGGGCTCAGACACTCCCTTGAGAGATCACCTAATCCGGACCAGCCTGCCCAACATGACATCATGACTTTGCGTAAACATACACGCCACTTTCAATTCAAGTGGCGTGTTATCTATACGCATTTTGAAATATCCGCGTGTATGTCCACGCCGAAATCTTTTGCGTGTATGTCTACGCCATTAAATGTCCGAGTGATTCCGCGTGTATGTGTACGCCGTTAAATGTCCGAGCGAAACGAAGCAAAATTTATATCTACATCTGTGGAGCGATATTTCTTTTCCTAGGATGGTAGGAGAACACTCATAAATGGTATTAACCCCAGTGACGGGTAGGTTTAGGGACGGGGTTGGGGTAGGTCATATATTTATATATGCATAATACAGTAATATAACGTTAAGTCAAAGGCGTTGATAAACACGCTGAAAAGTGATTATGCGTGTTGATAGCACGCCAAAAATGGAAATACGAATTGGCGTGTCATACATACGCCATTTCATGAGATCAGTCTGGCCTGCCAAAGGCCATCAGTAATTTCTAAAATGAATGTGCTTTGGCTTTGGTGCTGTGGGGGACATTGGGACGGGGTGGTCTTGGTCTTAACAGTGTTAAAACTAGCGGTTGCTTGACATTATGATTCAAATACACTTCTAGTAGGCCGCAAGGGGAAAAAAGATTGAATATATAGAAGTATAGTACATTAATAGGGTGTTTCAAGTAAAAATATATAAACTGTAAATGTATAAATATGTTAAAACTTACCAAATGTAACATCACAATTAATATACAACACTTATGGGGTCCATTGCATATTTGGGGGTCCATTGCCTCAAAAAAGTTTGAAAACCCTTGTTTTAAAGTAATAGCTACGGTTGATCCTTACAGCAGAAGATTAGCCTCATTCCTGGGGGAAAATAAAAATAAATAATAATTTCCAGGCCTCTAAATCTTTGTGAGGGTCCTATAACTTTTGCCCATTTACTGCTCAGTTTTCAGACTTTTTATTTACACTCTCGTAACATTTTTATCTCATTTTGGAGGACTGGACTGTGCTGGACTGCATCTCAATTCCTGCTGAAAACCAAGTCTTATTAAGGAACAAATACAATAGCAAAGTCACTATGACTGTCATTGAATCCATTCCACGAAGAAGCCGCATATACAACCGCATGTCAAATTTCTGTCAGTAATACGCAAAAACTGCATAATTCGTGAAAAATTAATGCAAACCTAAAATCAAACACATACTCTTGCCAATTTTGACTGACCCCATTTATCATAGCTGGCATTTCAAAATTGATTTTTTTTTTTTTTTTACCAATGCTAGAGAGAAAATCTACCGGTTATTGTTTCAGAAATCCCCATCAGGGCTTCAGAAATGTAGACTGGTAAAAAAAAAGAAGAAGAATGTAGAGAAGGGGTGAACATTTGTCCTTGCCAACACAGACAATGAAGAAAGTTGCTTAAGATAAGTGGTGGGAGGAAAAATGGCTTAGCAAGACCTACAAAACTCTGGGAAGATGAACATTCTGTTCAACTATAGCCAGAAGTCTATTTTGACTTGGTACTGTATGTTTCCTGAATACTAATGTCTGCCTTTTCGGATGGATGGACGGATGGATGGTTGGACAGCACGATGGATGGACGGATGGACGGACGGACGGATGAACAGACAGCACAACAGATGGATGGATGGACAGACAGACAGACAGCACAACTAGATAGATAAATAGATACACTGTAAAAAAATTGCTGTAATTATGCAGCTGTTTGCCTGTAACTTACTGTAGATTTAAATTGATGTATATTTACTGGCAACAGTTTGTTCAAAGTTAAATGAACATTAAACATTAACAAGTCTTTGTCTTTACAGAATAAAATGATAAAATAACAATCTAATGCAAAGCATTCTGGGAACCAGAAATCTTCATCAACCTTTTTCTGTTTTTTTCCTTCAGATTTTGGTTCCCAGAATGCTTTGCATGAGGCTGTTATTTTAGTTTTATTCTGTAAAGATAAAGACTTGTTAATGTTTAATGTTCATTCAACTTTGAACAAACTGTTGCCAGTAAATAACATCAATTTAAAACTACAGTAAGTTACTGGCAAGCAGCTGCCAGTAATACTGTAATTTCTACAGATTTTTTTTACTAGATAGATAGATAGATAGATAGATAGATAGATAGATAGATAGATAGATAGATAGATAGATAGATAGATAGATAGATAGATAGATAGATAGATAGATAGATAGATAGATAGATAGATAGATAGATAGATAGATAGATAGATAGATAGATAGATAGATAGATAGATAGATAGATAGATAGATAGATAGATAGATAGATAGATAGATAGATGGATGATGTGGGCCTACTTTATTTATTAAGTCACCGTCATTCTCTCTTCACAAAGTAAGCAATGATCAGCCAATGTGACCCAGGGTGGCCATTGATCTCAGATTACAGGCATTCCCTGTGTATACAAGCACATGGATGTATACAAACACACACACACACTGACAATGTAAGTGATAGGCTGAGAGCTCACAACAGTAGCCAGTTTGTCACAAGTGACATCTTCATTCTGCTGCCGAGCACGAGAGCCAAGAGCTTCCCTGGTCTCTCATCCATGAAGATGCAGTTCTCTTCTAAGTTGTTGACTTAATTTGCAGACTTGTCTTCTTTAGAAGACAGACGAGCAGTTCTCTACGGCTTCTTCAACAAACACTGGAAAGTCAAAATGTGTGAGAATATTTGTAGGCAGTGTGAAAATTCAGCTTGTTCTTTCTTTTAGTTTTTGATGTTTTCTATGAAAGCCATCATCCGGCACAGTAAATAAATAAAGTAATGGTGAGATGGTTTAATTAAAAAAAGAAAATGCCACAATTACGAAAAATGAAGTTGCAACTGAGAGAAATAAAGTTGCAACTGTGGAATAAAATAGCAATTATGAGAAATACAGTTGTGAGCTATAAAAACAAATATATAAAGTAACAGGCTTCCATAGTTTTTAGCTTTTACTGTACTGTACCCATATAAACAGTTCTTCATGGTAATGAATCAATAATAAGTTTGTGTGTGTATCAGGTTAGTGCAGCTTGTGGTTCAGTAAAATAGGAATTTAGAATGAGTAGTGAACATGGGTCTACAGAATGTCCTCTTTAAACATTATCTAATACAACATTAGGATGATCAGGCCCTTCCTTTCGGAGTGTGCAACACAACTCCTTGTCCAAGCTCTTGTTCAATCCAGACTGGACTAATGCTCTCTTGGCAGGCCTTCCAGCATCAACTGTCAAACCTCTGCAACTGATCCAGAATGCTGCAGCTAGACCAGGGGTCTCAAACTCAACTTAACTGGGGGCCGCTGGAGGTAGAGTCTGGGTCAGGCTGGGCCGCATCAAGTATTCCACAAAAAAATAGTATTCAAGTATTACAAAAAAGGAGCACGATCCAATCTTCTCAATCTTTATTATTAACGTTTCTTCTGAACTGTTCCTCTGAATTTGAACATTCCTTTCTGTACATGATTGGTTCTTCATGAGCTGTCCTTCTGACAGTTGAAGTTCATTTTACAACCATTCTTTTTCTTTTCCTTATTACACATCTTTGTGATTCTTATATTTGCACATGTCCTTTTTATTTTCAATATGATATTTAATGTTTTTTTGGAAGGCACATTTCCTTTTATTATACTTAGAAAAACAATTATTGCTTTTGAAATACAAATATTTGCAGTCATGTCAGCCCGCCTTATTGAATTCTTTCTACACATGTATAGTGTCTCTCTCAGGCAAATTACTGACTTTGCACAAATCAAAGCAAACCTTCTTATCAACCTGTTGGACACATATTACAAGCTCAAAATGATTATTCTCCCATTGTTTTAGAGCAGGGGTCTCCAACACGTCGCTCGCGAGCTACCAGTAGCCTCGTGGCCTGATTGGTGGTAGCTCGCCAAGGGGCCTGTTCACATATCGCGCTCACATATTTTGCGCGCTCAAGTTCGTTATTTCATAGGCGCGCGGTAAGCGCGCTCATAATTGAAGCGACGCACTCATTTTTTCCAGGCGCAGTATGTTTGTACTTTGCGGTTGTCTATGACAACTATTGACAACAAACCCACCGTAAGCTGTCACGAAACTATCAATGGTAGCCCATAAGGGATAAAAAAAATCAAGAAAACGAGGCACACGCAACGACGGGCCGCACTAACATTAAACTTTAATGTCAAGTATAGGGGGCCACAAAATATCACCCACGGGCCGCGAGTTTGAGACCACTGAGCTAGACGGTCTTTAACAAGCCGAAAAGAGCGCACGTCACACCTCTCCTCATAGAATTGCACTGGTTACCAATTTCCGCTCGCATCAAATTCAAGGCACTGATATTTGCCTGTACAGAACCACCACTGGCTCTGCACCCCTATATCTTAACTCATTACTTCAGCCCAATGTGCAATCCAGAAACTTGATTTCTGCAAGTGAACGACGCTGTGGGTGCCATCCCAAAAACGCACAAAATAATTTTCACGGACCTTTACCTTGAGTGTTCCAAACTGCGGAATGACCTGCCTATCTCAACCCAAACCATCTTCAAGAATCTACTAAAGACGCCAACTCTCTTTCGCCAACATTTGTCTCAATAATACCACTTACTATTCTATAAAAAAATCCTTGTTGCGTGTGCTGCGCTGGTCTAGCTGAGACTGGTCACGACATTTGCATATTGTTGCCAAGTCAAGACTTGACCTGTTGCCCTATTGTTGATTTGACTGCTTCTATTGCTCTCTTCATTTGTAAGTCGCTTTGGAAAAATGCGTTTAAATTTAATCTTAACCTGAATGTGTTTAAATGCACAATTAATAGGTTGATATACACATATATAAAATTTCCAATTGTTTTAATCTCATACAATCTTATCTTTAACTAATTTATCGAATATTGCTTGTTCCACAGCCATATTTTAACCATGTTTGTTAACTTAAATTGAATTGTTTTCACCACAAACAGATTTATGCTGATTCTAAGCAATTTGAATGAAAACATTTTGAAAATATGATTATTTAAATACAATCAAAAAGATGCAAATAGTTCAATAAACTAAGCCATTACTTTTCAAGTGCAGAAATCACATCCGTTTCATTTATAGCCCCTTTCACGCAGCGCGATGGTCCCGGAAAATTGGCATAAAATTGCCAGAGAGCCTTCTGTGCAAAAGCAAACACGTCCCGGGATTGATCGGGACCTAGTAACATTGCCTTGTGTGAACAAAATCCGCAAGGGGTGTGTCGTAGTGATTTCGATGTTCAGATTCTGGAAAATCGCTGGCAGTGTGAATGAACCAAAACCAAACAATCACGAGACAAATTATCGTTGTATTTCCTGGAATCTCTGAGTGAAAAGGGCTTATGTTTGACTGACAAATATGCATCACATTAAGTTCATTAGTTGGTTTATGTTAAAACTAGTCATTCAAATGGACGCAACTTTTATATGCGATTCAAATACATAAATCGTACATTTTGGACTAAATATTTACGAGAATAATCCTATTTATAAACCTACAGTACCTATAAATCTAACCGGTTCACAGATGCCACCACAAATCAACTTTTGTTCCAACAAAGAAAAAACTTATTTCACTCACTATATGGAAATGTATCCAAACTGTTGTTGCAGAGTAATACAGAATCATAAATGAGTTGTTTATCATCTTGCAAGGCTGCATTCACAAAGCTTTACCCGCCTTTGCAAAATTGCTGTGGCAACATCAGCATCATAATGAATACCAATAACTCTCTTCCCCTCTGTGATGAATATTACACCAAATTAATCTTCTTAAGGCGGCTCTCAATTACAGAACCGCATCACCCAAACAATGATTAATATGAACCTATTAGTAAGAGCTGAGGTTCAGGATTATTAATGGAGGCTTTGCAGTAAAAAAAAAAAAAAGAACCAGTTTGGCTCACTCTCCAGCTGCAGTTTCATGCCGTGGCAGGATGGGCTCCTCCAGCTGGGCAGTCTGGAGCAGGGCACCCCCTGGGGGACAGGAGGGCCAATTACGGAAGATAATGATTCATCACTGGTCCTAATAGAGCCCCCTCTCCTCGTGGTGACTAATTAGGAGAGTATGGCTCTCAGGGTGGAGGGAGCTGGGGATGAAGGGTATAAGCGGAGCACAAGGCCAAATTTGGGATGATTGCATGGAGGATGGCCGATCCCTCCTGGGCGGCGCATGCAAACTCTCTATTACAGGACATAATTGATATTTTCGTGAAAAATTAATGGCGTTTGAACGGCGTCAGCTTCTTCATTTTCGCCAGCAGATGAATGAGTACAAGGGGAGGAACAAAACAGGGCAGATGAACAAAGATCCATCAAGGGTCCGCGTCCTTTGAAACCGCAGCAAGAGGGATCACCTTCCTCGGCACTAAGAACACCAAGATTGTGGACGTAAAGAGGTTTTCTTGTTACCATGGAGACAGAGTGGTAGGGATAGCATATCAATATAGTAGACAACAAATTTTGCAGTCAATCAGAATTTGACATCTTAATAACACAATAGCTTATCACAAGCATTTAAAAAAAAAAGAATAATAGTACGGTATGTTATGGGAAACACGGATATGTTCATATTTTTTAACTTTTTTTGTGAGATTATACACTTACAAAAATTAACCATGGTATTAGCGTATTTTTGGACATGGACCATGATATCATGGTATTCTTTGTAAGTATGTATCATGTAAATACCATAGTACATGGACATGGTAATCATTCAGTACTAGTATCTTTCAGATAGATAGTATTTTTTAACAAACTTTTATTCAGCAAGGATGCATTAAATTGATCAAAAGAGAAATTAAAAACATGTATTTAATATTAATACTGTACTAATTTCCCAAATGCTGTTCTTTTTTATATTCAAAGAATTCCCAAAGAATTTCCACAAAAAATATTAGCAGAACAGCTGTTTTCAACATTGATAATAAGAAGAAATGTTTCTTGAGCACCAAGTCAGCATATTAAAATGATTTTTGAAGGATCATGTGACACTGAAGACTGGAGTAACGATGCTGAAAATTCAGCTTTGCCATCACAGGAATAAAATATATTTAAAAAATATATTAAATTTAAATTTAAATTAGAAAAATATGTCACAATAACATTGTTTTTATTGTATTTTTGATCAAATAAATGCAGCCTTGGTGAGCAAAAGAGATTTATTTGTTATATCTTTATAACAAATCTTGACCCTAAACTTTTAAACAGTAGTGAATATATAGACATTGTGCAATATTGAATAAAAAGGATTGATTAGGGCTGTGAATTGATTAAAAAAATTGCCCTGTTGTGATCATTCACGAGTAATATTTGTCAAATTAAATGCATACTAAATCCACCAAAATAATGTAGAATCTCCATAAATTAAGTATATTTTTAAATAATATTTGTTTAAAGTCATCTTGTTAGTAAGTACTACTATTTAAGGAAAAATAGTGTGAACATATAAATGCTAGTAGCCACAGAAAGAGAGGAAAAACATTAGCATAGCTTCAGGAATAATTTTTTTTTTAAAAGGGCTCAACTGAGTGCAGCACATTGGAAATTTCACTGGGCCATTTTCCTCCTTTACATTTATAACTTTATCCACTTCAGGGACAAACACATGGATTATTAGCACAAAATGTGGTAATAGAGGCCAAGGAGCAAAAAAACACTGGTGAAAAAAAAATCTCATCATAGTGTGCATTCTAAATGGATCTAAATCACAACGAGAGTAAAGAGAATAGTTTGAAAAGTGAGATTGGCAGCAACACTTTAAGTGAGTGAGTAAAGTGCCAGTGATTCCAATCATACCAGATGCTTAAAAGCACCGTGTATGAAATAGTAATACCATTCAAATCCATTCCAAGTCACAGACAAATGGCACTTAAATGGCATTTTTAAAACGTGGAATCCTGCCATTATACATAAACCGCTGATTTAGATGATAATATGTTCACCACAGTTCACTAAACACCCCCCGACCCCTCAAACTGAGCATACATTAGACACCGTCTTCCTATTCCACTCTCGCCCACTCAAAACGGAAAAAAAAAACACCCCTCCAATTTAAAACTTAACATTTCCACGATGAGTTGAATGCGTTCTGCTGCTCATTTCAGCAATATTACCGTCTTGTTTAATGTCTGCCGAGTCTCCCTAGGGACGACTGATTGGGCTTTTCGCAGGATTTTTTTTAAGGATGATTTGCATTTGATCTCTCACTGGAAAGTCAAACGGACAAATACATTTGCAGCTTGAGCGCGATTCTCGGCTAGTTAACATTTGCAGAACTGAGGCAACAGAATAATAACTTAAGACAATGGCACAGAGTGAATGGTGGAATTGCTCAGGGTCTCTTTTTGAAGGCGTCAGCAGTCCGCAGCCGCTAAAGCCAATTGCCCTTCCTAAACTCTCGCTTCCCCTAGATTGTTGTCAAGGGTTTTGCAATGTGATACACTCAAGGAGAAAACAATCTAAAACATTGACTAATTTATCTAACACTTCTCAATTACCTTGAGGAACTAAATTTGCCTCCCCAATCATTTACTGAGAGAGATACTGCATGGTATAATTCATATGGAATAATTATATTGCCAAGTTTATATCTGACAGTAATATGGAGTTGGAGTGATGGGGAGATTTTCAAGTCAGGGCACTAAGAACAAACATATTCCCTGCAGGTCTAGTTAAAGCTGTGAAAATTGAGCTTAAGTTGTTATCATATTGCAAATAAGTGCAATAAGGTGCCCAAGATAGATGACTGTACGCTAAGCAGGATCCAATTGTAAACAAAGCAATAATTTACCATACAGAGAATGCAGCAAAAATAAGAGCCCCAGGCTGTAACAACATGCAGATACGAAGCGCTTGATTGGTTTAAAATGTACATTTGGTATTCTAGTCTCGCATAGAGCCATGGAAAATGAACAAACACACTTGGATTGTCTCTCAAGGAGGTCTAATAACAATACTTGGAGAGAGGCATCCGTTAGCATTCATATTCATCTCAGCGGCACTCACTCAGATGGTGCACACTGTTAACTGTGCTTATCCTACAGAAATAATGTTTTGAGCCAATCACCTGAGCTCTAGGAAAATGGCTTCATACCTGCTGATAGGTGGAGAGAGAGAGAGAGAAATAAATTATATTTTAAAGTATATTCAAAAAGAAAACCATTATTTTAAATTGTAATAATATTTCACGATATTATGCAAGTTTGATGAGCAAGTATATAGTACTGTTAAAATTTCACCACTGTGTACCAAAGGATGAACAATTCTCAAGAGCCAACCAAAACACACAATGGAGCACAAGCAAATGAAGGAAAATCCTAACCTTGCAACTATATTCTGAAGTGTTCAGCCCGTGATTTTGATGACATTTCACAAAATCATCAGAGAAAAGGTGGAGGAGAGGTCTCTCTTCACCCACAATGCCACACTTCTTCACTTCCGACATAACAGTCATACCTCAAGACCGACTAAATAAAGTACAACGGCAGATGCGAAACCTTAGATTCAGCAAAGATACATTCTCCGAGTCTATTCATACAGTATATGGCATCAGGACCAGGGAAATATTGCCACAATAAAATTCTGTGCCATATCACAGCGTTATTTCATTCCGTGTAATTAGGAGCAAAGAAGAAACATTCCTCATGCAGGAGCAGAAAATAATGTCTCTCTCTTTCCAGTTGATGAGATTTACTTCTTATTAAGGGCAGTTTATGCTTCCACCCCTGAAAGGCATGAGGAACAGAACAATAAAGAAACATACTGCAATAGAAGAGGAGGATTACTGGAGTTTCTTTCCTTCCATCCGCCTCCTATCTAGTGTTAGGTGTCTGACTGCTATTGACCAGAGTTTATTAACTTCTGTAAGAGAAGGGAAGAAGAAATAACCTCAGGTAAAACCCAGGATTTATCTTCCTTTACAGAGTTTTCCTTACTGTCATACAGTCCCTATGCTGAGTTCTCTAATCGGGTTCCTATTGAAGATAGAAAACGGTTCCTATTGCCTGAGCAATAGTTCAGGAATTGAGGATTCAAGAGCGCAGTCACTAACACAAATGTACAAAAAAATATATAGTATTATGTTTTGTTTTGGGATTATTATTATTTTTGATATATGTATATATTGTATATATACAGTACAATTCAGTTCAAAAGTTTGGGGTCTGTAAGATTTTGTAATGTTTTTGAAAAAAGTATTTTATGCTCACCAAGGCTGATCAAAAATACAGTTAAAACAGTAATATTGTGAAATATTATACCACTTTAAAAAAAACTGTTTTCTATTTTAAAATATTTTAAAATGTAATTATGTAAATGTGTATGTATTATTCCTGTGATTTCTGAATTTTCTGCATCATTACTCCAGTCTTCAATGTCACATGATCCTTCCGTAATCATTCTAATATGCTGATCTGATGATCAAGAAACATTTATTATCATTATCAATGTTGAAAACAGTTGTGCTGCTTAAAGGGATAGTTCACTTTGAAATTAATTTTTGATATGTTTTAGCTTACCTCAAGGGCATCCAAGATGTAGGTGTCTTTGTTTCCGCAGTATTTTCAATTTTGATATTTTTAGGTCAAACCGTTCTTGTCTGTCAGTCAAATAATGCAGGTCTATGGTCACCACCTCAAAGAGCATGCACAGAGAAGTCCAAATTAAACATGATTTAATGACTCGTAAATGTAAGTACACATTGATGGCCTAAGACACGAAACGAGCGGTTTGTGTGAGAAATCGAACAGTATTTATATCGTTTTTACCTCTTGTAAACACAGCCACGTCCAAGTGTTCTAAGGCCGCGGGCGCTTCGGTCTTTTCCGGCAAGCGCCGGGAAGTGATCTCTCGCGCGTGTACGTCACTCATACAATTGTTTTATTTTTTTATTTTACGACGGTTTAAACATCCCGGATAAGCGCAAATTAGTACCCTTTTAATTAGCCGTCTTACCTACAATCTCTGTTCTGTGTAAACAATGAGTGACGTATACGCGCGAGAGATCACTTCCGGTGCTTTCCGGAAAAGAATGAAGCGCCCGCGCCCTCAGATCACTTGGACGTGGCTGTGTTTACAAGAGGTAAAAACGATATAAATACTGTTCGTTTTCTCACACAAACCGCTCGTTTCGTGTCTTAGGCCATCAATGTGTACTTACATTTACGAGTCATTAAATCATGTTTAATTTGGACTTCTCTGTGCATGCTCTTTGAGGAAGTTACCATAGACCTGCATTATATGACTGACAGACAAGAACGGTTTGACCTAAAAATATCAAAATTGAAAATACTGTGGAAACAAAGACACCTACATCTTGGATGCCCTTGGCTTGAGGTAAGCTAAAACATATAAAAAATTAATTTCAAAGTGAACTATCCCTTTAATATGTTTGTGTAAACCGTGATACTTTTCTTGCAGGATTATTTGATGAATAGAAAGTTCAAAAGTACAAATCTTACAAATCTTTTGTAACATTATAAATGTCGATTTTTTTGTTTGTTGATAAATAAAATTTTTGCATCAGTCTAATAGGTTGATAATGACAAACAAATGTAATACAAATTGGACATTTTCATTTTTCAAAATTTACAAAATGTATATAATAAGCGAGTACATCATCAATCCTTTTTCCAAACCGTGTCTTTGTCTTATCCTGAATCATTACTGTACACCTATAATAAGTCTTTATATTCGGACTATTTTAGACTGGTTCGGGTCGTCCCTCAGCGGAGTAGCCCAGTACCTGCGTGAATCGTCATAGACATAAACAGAGAGAAGTAGCTCCGGCTAAAATGTTCTTCCGCAAGACCCATGCAGTTCTGTTTATTAACCGCTAGAGCGCCAAAAGTTACGGACTGCAGCTTTGATAAACAAAAGCTGATGAAAAAACAATCTATGCTCTTATTGATAACTGAAAGAAAAAAAACCACCAAGCTCTTGAAATCCACCTTAAGAAATCAATCAGTCAATCAATCCTGTTTTCTGCAAATTTGCAAACAATATTCTAATCACAATATTAGTTAGGCCACATTACCAGTAACACAGTGCAGCTCCACACATCCATCATGCAGGGAACATGAGGGCTAAACTTGCCCCCGGTAGTGGAGCACAGATGGACGGATTGATCCTGGCCTCTGGAATCAGGATCATCTACCTCCCACTGCTAATTGCTGATAGCCAGCAAAGTAATGAGTGATGAATTCCTGCCTTCAAGATTGTGCTGATTAAGCTGTTCTGGAGTGTTGCAGAGGATCACCAAAGATGATCACTCACGACCTCCTTCCTCTAGCTGACAGGTGTTTGAGCCGCTGTAGTCCTCACACATCTATCATGGATACAAAGCACATTCAAGAAGAAGATGCTGACATTTATATGTATGCGTCTTTGAGCGGAGGCATTTATTGTGGGCTACATTTTGCCCAAAACTCTACTTACCTGACAGGCATTCTCTTCTGTTTGAGTTGTGAGGTCAAAGGTCATAAATGCAAGTGCTCCTATGAGACAAAAGACAGGTTGTATAATTGAGTTTGCATTCTAGAGGAGCAGGGGATGTATCTTTAATTTGAATGGGAAACAGAAAGTCAGAGAAATTTATCTCCCTGTCATCTCCAATCCACCCTGGCACTGCGTTCTGCCCCTCCGCATTGGCAGCAGGGGGGAAATAAAACAACAACAGTTATTAATGAGGTGTTGTGCCAAGTGAGCGCATACATGCATGCATTTCCCGATAGCAAATCCACTTCGTTAATGGCATACACAATTACTTCAAGAGGCATTAATATACTGAACGTGAGCACGAAGCTTCACTATGCACATTTCTAAAGTGGAGAACGCTTTTGGCTAGCGTGAGTGTCATCTTAAGAGCTCCTTGGCTGATTAGACCTCATGCTTTAACTGTCCTGAAAATATCACCGTAAAATTTCTAAATGTCCTCACAGAAGTATATGTTTGCGAGCGAGAAATTGTCTGAAGGCTGAACGAGAACGAGAGCCAAATCAAGCCCGAGCTAATTGCTGTAACGCAGTCCTTAAAGTGTGACAGAATATATATTAATCTGCTTGATGAGAGTTCATTAATCAAGATCAGCATCGAAAGCCATTTTCCTCTCAGAGGAAATATGCAAATAGACTCTAATTTAAATACACACCACAAAGCTAAAAGAAATGGACTTAATTTAGTCAGTGCCTAAAGAATGACCAGTGACCGCGGTTCTAAATTGAGACACCAGCCGAGAATGATTGCTATACAGCTCAACCCATATGTGGATAAAGTCCACCGCATGTGCACATCCAGGCGGTGAAATCCACCTCAAAGGGAAGCTGTGAGACGGGGAATTATCCTCACCAAAGCCTGCTGAACACCGTCAAAATTACGAGAGTCTCTCACTCAGCCAGAACAAATATTAGTAGAGCTAAGTAGTAATATTAGCAAATATAGTCAGATGTGCTTTAGTCCCTATGTAACTACAGCCTTAATTGCCTACAAAGCTTTTAAGATTACATTTTAGTACCTTCTAGAGTCAGAGAATGTGACGAAGAGGTGTTAAACCCTGCCAAGTGAACATCAAGCCTCAGCTAAACAGCCTTTGACTGTTGGTCATCCGTTCTACTGGTTATGAAATGATTTATGAAATGACAGCTATGGGTTGAAAATCATAAACAATCACAGAATGTCATAGCTATTGAGCAAAAGATGTTTGTGTATAATTTGCAGCTAATGTTGGAAATTAAAAAGTATTCCATTTTTGGGAAGAAAATTGACCTTTTTTTTAGACAAAACATGCATAAAACATGAAAAAAATTGTTTTTAAATAATTATATGAACATTACATTTCAAAAAGAAATGTAACATTAAATAAAAATTGACAGTTCTGTAATATGCATACCATAAATTATACTCTATACTCTATGTGAAATACTCTACACTCTAAATTATACGTATATAGATACACTCACCTAAAGGATTATTAGGAACACCTGTTCAATTTCTCATTAATGCAATTATCTAATCAACCAATCACATGGCAGTTGCTTCAATGCATTTAGGGGTGTGGTCCTGGTCAAGACAATCTCCTGAACTCCAAACTGAATGTCAGAATGGGAAAGAAAGGTGATTTAAGCAATTTTGAGCGTGGCATGGTTGTTGGTGCCAGACGGGCCGGTCTGAGTATTTCACAATCTGCTCAGTTACTGGGATTTTCACGCACAACCATTTCTAGGGTTTACAAAGAATGGTGTGAAAAGGGAAAAACATCCAGTATGCGGCAGTCCTGTGGGCGAAAATGCCTTGTTGATGCTAGAGGTCAGAGGAGAATGGGCCGACTGATTCAAGCTGATAGAAGAGCAACTTTGACTGAAATAACCACTCGTTACAACCGAGGTATGCAGCAAAGCATTTGTGAAGCCACAACACGCACAACCTTGAGGCGGATGGGCTTCAACAGCAGAAGACCCCACCGGGTACCACTCATCTCCACTACAAATAGGAAAAAGAGGCTACAATTTGCAAGAGCTCACCAAAATTGGACAGTTGAAGACTGAAAAAATGTTGCCTGGTCTGATGAGTCTCGATTTCTGTTGAGACATTCAGATGGTAGAGTCAGAATTGGGCGTCAACAGAATGAGAACATGGATCCATCATGCCTTGTTACCACTGTGCAGGCTGGTGGTGGTGGTGTAATGGTGTGGGGGATGATTTCTTGGCACACTTTAGGCCCCTTAGTGTCAATTGGGCATCGTTTAAATGCCATGGCCTACCTGAGCATTGTTTCTGACCATGTCCATCCCTTTATGGCCACCATGTACCCATCCTCTGATGGCTACTTCCAGCAGGATAATGCACCATGTCACAAAGCTCGAATCATTTCAAATTGGTTTCTTGAACATGACTATGAGTTCACTGTACTAAAATGGCCCCCACAGTCACCAGATCTCAACCCAATAGAGCAGGGGTTCTCAAAGTTTTGATAGGTGAGGGCCAATTTAGGAACCCAACATTGAACTGAGGGCCGCCAAAGTGGCGGGGGAGAAAACGAAGAAAAAAAAACTGAAAAGAAAATCCCATTTGAAATTAATTTAATGACCAGGTTGCATCTCTACAGTTTACATTAGTTGCAATAAACACATTTTAATTTATAACTGAGGCTAAACCTGGCAAAACTTGTAAAAATTTTGGGGGGGAGAGAAAGAAACTTTTAAAATAGAAGCTTACCAAACAAGTCATCATCATCATTCATTTCTATTGCTTGTCAGTCGCGTTTCCATTATTGCAGATTTGCATATTATTATCTATCTTTTTTAACTTGTAACTGAAAAACGAAAAATGAACGGTTGTTGTCTTTTTAAAACGAAAAGTTGAACAAAATTTTAATTTGAACTGGCTTCACCAACTGCTGCGCAAAAAAGTAAATATCGACAGACTTTTTCAGATTTTTGTTTAAATGACTTTTTGCCCCTTTATTACACATTTTAAATATTCACAAATTAATATGGAAAACATGTCGATTTTACTGGTTTTCTAAGGCCAAATTAGAACCTGGAATTTATATTTTTCCCGCAGTGATGAATGAGAAGAGCCATATAGCCTGTACGTGTCTGATCTAGCCTGATTTATAGGTGAGTTATAGGCTAATGATAATAAATGCGTCTGAAAAAACAGCGAGGCATTTTAATTGTTTATTAATAAACTATTGTTTTCTAAGTGTCGGCTAAAAACATATCTCCATCTCCGCTGTTAAGCAGATGCGCTTTTAGAGAGAAATCCACCTTTCATACGGATTACATAATCAGGTATTTGCTTTCGATTCGAGTTTGTTTGTTTAAAAGTGCACATTTTAAGCTTTAGCCTACATAGGCTATATTTTGTTTCAGTTCTCGCGCTCCAGTTCACGGAGATCATGAAAGCGCGTAGTAGCCTAGGCTACTGATTGTTTTATTTTATTTTACAAAAGCACGTTTTCTTGTTATGAGTTTACACAAATAAAAGTAGTTGCGAATAATGCATTATTATTTTCTGTATGACCAGAAATGATAGACTAGTTTAAGTTGTTTCCACTGTTGGTAGGAAAATGCAAGTGTTCGCGCCCGCGAACATTTTGAAAGGTAATGGAAACGCGGCTATTAATAAGCTTGACATTGTTAAAGGTGACCTATAATTCAAAATTTAATTTACCTTGGTATAGTCAAATAACAAGAGTTCAGTGCATGGACATGACATAGAGTGAATCTCAAACTGGACTGTTTTCGCGTTCTCATTTAATTCACGTTTATGAAAAACACCCCTGAAAAACGGTCTGTTCTCCACACAATACGGACTGTGACGCAATAGTCGGGATCATTAATATGTACGCCTCCAAATATTTGCATAATGCCAGCCCTCAATGCCAGGCGGAACTGCGCAGCCGAAGCATGGCAGTTGCTCAGTGTGGATGTACACATGAACACAAAAGTATTTTTTAGTTCCTTCATCTGAGCCTCTGAAGAAACAATGGGTTAAGTTTATTTTCTCTGGAAATTTTCAAACATTTCACTGACGACTGTTTCCTCAACTTGGGCCAATACAGAGCTGGCCTCGGATCGAGCTACTAACCAACACTTTCTGATGTGTAATTGTTCAAGTTCAGACAGGTAATCTTTCTCTCAAAATCGTTCAATACTGTTTATGCATCAGTAAGTCAAGCCAGTGACTAAAATATCAGCTTCACATCGTTTCTTTTAGTAGGATGAAAATAATCGTATTTAAATTGTGAACAAATTATATACAGAAAGCGATCAAAGAACAATCTTTCCACACAGCGCGAGTTTATCTGGACACTTGCCAAACTCGTTATGAAATCAATGACGCACGTTACTGCACAACGAAGCTCTAACTGTATTTACGTCATCATCGTGTTTGCATTGGTGAAAGCAGAGAGAGTGCAGAAACTGCTTTGCAATGATAAGATCTTCATTCTCGCGATCAACACGTCATCTGCTCAATGCTCATCACGGCAACATTTTATGTGATGGGAATAGATCTAAATACTTCAAAAACATCTCACGATTCGTTAATCTCGATAGCTGTTATAGTAAAAACGTATAATAGCAGTAGTAAAAGTATTCGGGAGAGAGTTTCACATGTAATGCGTTGCTATTTCATATGCAAGCATGTCAGCCAATCACAGCAGTGGCCGCGGTTACACTGAATCCCACAGCAGACACGCCCCTTCAAACAGAGTGTTCAAATCAGAGGCTAAAAGCAGGCTAGGAAAAATGCCATTTATTTCTAATTTATGATTATTTTTTATCTAAAAAACATACTAACATTATAAGGGTAACCCAGGAAACATTATAAAATAATTAAAAAAACCATTCTAGGGCACCTTTAAGATTATTATTAAGTCACATTGAATATTGATTACTTGGTCAACATACCCTTTTAAATTGCAATGGGGTTTGTGGTGCTGGTTTCGGTTGGCCACGATTCCTATTCCTGTGTAGACAACCACTGTTCCTGGTGGCCTTGGGAGTGAGGTCAAGTGCGATCGGTCGGTCGGACCATGTAATTACCGCTTATGCCTATGGATGCCGCTAAACACCACTAAACGGAGATATTCATTTTTTCAAAGCAATAGTTTTAACAGTTTTACAGATGTTATTGCGGGCCGCCATTGGCCCGCGGGCCGCACTTTGAGAACCTATGCAATAGAGCATCTTTGGGATGTGGTGGAACGGGAGCTTCGTGCCCTGGATGTGCATCCCACAAATCTCCATCAACTGCAAGATGCTATCCTATCAATATGGGCCAACATTTCTAAAGAATGCTTTCAGCACCTTGTTGAATCAATGCCACGTAGAATTAAGGCAGTTCTGAAGGCGAAAGGGGGTCAAACACAGTATTAGTATGGTGTTCCTAATAATCCTTTAGGTGAGTGTATATACGTATACACACACATACATACATACATATATATATAATTCCTATAAACATATATCCATTGTATCTTTTTTTCTTTTTGTAATCAATAACCTTGAAATTATCAGAGTAAATCGTCAATGTAAACAGCTTTAATTTCAGTGTTTATTTGAGGGTGTCAAATCAGAACATGTTTTTGCTGCTCTAGCAAGTCTAAGCAAAATGTAATCAACCAGCTCATTTAAAATCGCAATATAATCCCTAAACCTGTGGTCTAAGTGCTCTAGTGCACCTAAAGGCTCTACTGCCGACTGTGAATAATAGGTCTCCATGTGATCATGCTTCGGACATGGACATGGACATGGACCCCCCCCCCCCCCCCCACCCCAGCAACTGCACACCCTCGTGCTCAGGGTTCATTTCCTCTTTCAGAAAATAAATCTCAAGGACAATAGCTGCCATTAATTCACTTATTTACTGAGCGGGAAAAGCTAATCAAATTCTGCCGCAGCTATCCGTCCTTCATGCATTTGGCTCTCAAATTAACCTCTCAGTGGCCCTTTCTGTGACTGAAGAAATGCTGATATGCAGCATGCCCTCCTGGAGGCATCCCTCCACCGAGAAATACTCTACAAGGGTTGGTTTAACCTCATGACTTCAGCTTGAAATTGGTAGTCAGATGAATGGCACTTGACTTGGTGCGACTTCTGTCCAATATTACAAAAAAATTGAAAATGAAAACGGGCACTATAAAAATGTAAGAGCCACGTTCACCACAAGTACCTACTTTAATTAGTTTCCTGTGTCAACATTCATCAACATGCTTTTCAGTGTAATCCTCCATTGATTGAAACACCCATCAAGTACTCTTGAGTCATTGCCATTAGCGAAGAAGTCTCAATTCCAGCCATTCATCCCAATAAACCCAGATAAATAAACCCCCAAAAATGTATATAATATGACTGGTAGTTGATATCCCAACATTTATCCTATGCCACAGAACAGAAAAGGTGTAAGCGCATTTGGTTACAACAGGAATGTAAGTCCAGGCAGTTCAAACAAACCCCAGAACATATGAAAGACCACATACAACATTAATTTAGACCTCCTCCTGCGTGAGCCCTGCTCTATCAACTTCTAACTACAGAAGCTTCTCTGAGACCTGATGCACAGGAACTTCAGAGGACTGAAACTCTTTTCTCGACGCAGGCCGAGAGAAATAGGCAGGGTGGAAATTGCATCCTCACCACCCCCTGCCAAGTGCATTTTCATATTTCCATCCCCTTATCATACGCCTTTGAAAGCCAGGAGAGTATGGGGGCCAGTTGTAGACTTTGCAGATGTCTGTTTGATGCCTTCACTGCAGACATTCTCAAATGGATCCCAAATGAGTCAGGAAAACCTTCAGTGCTAGGTGTCCAAGGACCAATTTTGGAATGATGGTGAACGAGGACAACCTAGGTGAAGGGAGCATGTTTGGCTCTTGGGACAAAGTAAGGGGGGGGGGGGGGGGGGGGGGGGGGAGTTTAGCCATATTGTGTTCCTGACCCATACAAATGCACCTTGCTACCGAAACCCAAATGATATAAAAGCAATAAAAGAGCGGCTGGGTTGAATTCTCAGATGTGGTGCAACAAGGCTGCAAGTTTGCATAATGTTTCTCTTCTTTCTCTACCAATTAAATTGTACATTCAGTGAGGCAGTTAACCCCTTACTCATAAGGTTATGGTACCCTTGGCCCTGCAACACCCTGATAACAATTCATTAAACTTTCTGGTAGCAAAATAAGGGTAAAAATGTGTGTTGTAGCTGTGCATAATTTGCATGTTTTTGTGGAAATAAACTTGTTGAAACTCAGAATTCTTCCCATCCAGTCACTATTTATTGGATCTAGACAAACAAACATAACAATAAGGACTCTATTGTAGCATAACATAGGCATACAGTATATGACAAATTTGCCTTCTTGTCATGAGGCAACGGATTACAAACAACTATTGGAAATTACCCAACAAAATGTGTATGTGAACATTACAGTAGAACTTGATATTGTATATAGGCCCATGAGTACACAAGGAAAATCCTCATTTACACAACATCTATAAAATAATAATATGATCACCTTTTGAACTTTGTGACTTATCGCTGAGAATAAATCACACAGATTGGGAAGGAGCTAAACTCTCCAATCTTATTCTGAAGCTAAAAATTATTCCAAATATGGTCATGGCAAATGGAATCCCTAAATACAAATAGGAAAGAGCAAAATACAAACTTGAATGATGTAAATGCCATCTTGTGACGTTGTTTAGCATTCACACTACTTGCCCTCAGGAAGCATGTCTGTTGGCACGGGAATATACTTAACATGGGGGGCACGTACTTGCACCCCCCCTATCTTCTAACCCCTTTGCTCTCTCTCTCTCTCTCGCTCTCTCTCGCTCTCTCCTGCTTCACCAGCTCTGGGGTGAGCGATGGGCTACGAAAGATTAATGCATCTTCAACGGCACGTGTGAAATCAAATTACTGTACAGTCATCCTCGTGTGAACCAGACTTGCCCTATTCTAGCCCTTTTCTAACCATTGTAAAGGATGCTGGTGTTAATTATTTGCAGCTACATACAATTAATTGTATTTTTCACTCTCCATATACAGATAAGAAACAAGACAGAGACGATTTCTCCACAACAATGATCTTTTTCAATGAAGGCGGACGATTCTGATCCTATCATCTGATAGAGTCTCAATATCTCATATTCTCTGTAATCAAATAGTCAGTTATGAGGAGAAATGATGTTGTCATGTATTTTCCATTTCCTCATATAGACTGAGCACATGGGCTCCGACAACGCCTCCCTTTCTCATTTCGGTGGAACTCAGATTACATCACAGGGAGAGGTGCGAAGGCGCCACTCATAACAATGTCACATTGCATTAAGTCTGCCATGCCACTTGTGGGCCTCAATCAAATTTTAGCTCACTCTACCTATCTGCGACTACAATTGGATTTGCTCAAAGACGACGGGGATTATGGCTACTTCTGTGTATATATATTCCACTTTCTTCAATCTAGCATTTGATCATGCGATCAAGCTCTTGGGGAATAAGCCGCTTCAGATAGCTTTGGTGCGTAATAACCTATGGGGATTGAAGATGGAGTGAATGGCAGGGGCAGGGTGTTCAAATACAGGCAATATTACAGGGACAAGTCCCACAGTGAAACACTGGAAGTAGACAATGATCCTTGTTATTGAAGGAAGTCACGCTTGACTTGCACCTGAAAAAGAAAGGGAAAAAATAAAGATTTAAATGCAGCTATTTTGTGGCAAATTTGTGTCTCAAAATTATTAGTCGTGGACGGGCCTGGGTCGTGGCATGGCGTGGGCGGACCTGGGCTGTGGCGTGGGCGGATCCGGCAGTGCAGGAGGCCAGGGTGGACCATGCAGTTCAGGTGGCCATGGCGGTGCGGCCTCAATGGTCCCATCAAGGGGCAGACGTGACGTGAACAGCCCCTGGCTGGGCAGACGTGACGTGAACAGCCTCTGGCTGGGCAGACGTGACCTGAACAGCCTCTCGCTGGGCAGACGTGACCTGAACAGCCTCTGGATCGACGGGCATAACGTGAACAGCCTCTGGCTTGGCAGGCATGACGTGAAGTGGCTCAGGCATGACGTGTAGCTCCTCAGGGTCGGGAGCCATGACGTGAAGAGACTCAGGCTTGGCAGGCATGACATGAAGTGGCTCAGGCTTGGCAGGTACTGTAGGTTTGCGGGGCTCTTCATCCGCCAAACCCAAAGTAAAAGTTGAGCCGCTTAATAAAAGGGCATAGTCAATATACTGGACCAGGGAAAAGTGAATCTTCCCACCTGGCAAACATGACCGGATAGGTTCATTTAAACCTACCCTAAATATGTCCTTAAAGGCCACATCATTAAAGTCCAAGCGGTGAGAGAGTTCACAAAACTCCGCCACATAATCCTCTATGGTGAGGTCTCCTTGATGCAGGCTTAGGAGGGCAACAGCTGGGTTCATGGTTGTAGGTCAAGTATTCTGTAATGATCCACTGGAGGCAAGTTGTAGCGAGAACCCAAGTGCAGTGTTTATTCAAAAATAACATACAACAAGATCAAAACATAAAACAAAGCATGACATGGCATGAAACAAACCGTGGACATAGACTTACACAACAGAGGTTACAGGAAACAATACTTGACAAAGACACATGGCAAACATGAGGGCTTAAATACACAGACTAATGACAAGACAAGGGACACCTGTGAACAATGAACAGACGATTAACCAATGACAAGACACATGGCAGGATCACATGACAAACAGGGAATCACATGACAGACATGGAACATGACATGAACAAACCAAAACGTGACAGAGACAAGACCAAATCGTGACAATATGTCCATTTTAAATGTGATTTATTAATATTTTTTTACTAACTACATTTTAAAAAGAGTTTTAAAAAAGAGTTTAAATAGGGTTACTGAACTGTAACTTTGATAAGAGTTTTATTAGTTTGAAAATTGATTTACGTTTTTATTTTTATTTTTTATTTTTCAGTAATTGGCACTAGTTAGTTAGTTACACACTTAATATTCAACAACATTATTGATCTGTACTGATGCTGCTGTATGAGAACTAAACAGAGCTGGATGATGAGGTCTTTTTTTTTTGCATAACTGCTTTATAGATGAAATGAACAAATTGAATAATTGATGATCTTTACAACGGAACTGATTTAACACTGAACTGGCTTCAGCTCAACAACAGCCGACATTTTCCTGTTATCACTGTAAAGCTGATTTGATACCATCTGTATTGTATAAAGAGCTACATAAATAAAGGTGACTTGACTAGGTGTCCATAATAATGTAATCTCTTTAAACCTGAGACTAGCAATGGACATTGATAACATAAGTTTCTTGCACACATATACAGCACTATCCGTGTCAAATCACCACCATGCCGCAGTTACACGTAACACAAGACTGGTTGAATGGCCAAAAGTGGCATCCGTGACAATTACAAAGTGCTGCGGTACAGTAGTATGCAGAGCAGAGTTAGATGGAGAAAAGGCAGGTGATCAGTCTTAAGCTTGCCTGTAGAGAGTTTACCACGTGGCAGACTAACAAAGACAGATTAGCATCCTGAAGGTATGGCATTAAGCTAGAGATCCTCGACGTGACTTAGTGCGGGTAACGTTCCGTAGGGTTAAAGAAATCACATTAAGTCTAGGGGAAGACATCAATCTTCGGCTGCGTTGGAAAACTCCAAGTGTCTTAGTTAGAATCAACGAAAGATGATTCAGTTTTAATGTTAAATGCTAATATGGTGTTTCATTTGCGAGATGCATCACGGTGGTAAAAAAAAAAAAAAAAAAAAAACCACACACTGGATTGTGTTTGAAAAGAGCAGTGTTTGCAAAGCCATACTCTAAAATCGTTATCGAGTGCCCTCTCCTTGAAGGGTGAGTAATACTTGAGATGCAGGATGTTTCCTCTTCTGCCAAGCTTTTCAGCAGAGCGCACATCCCTCATAGGAGGTTCTCTTTACCGTATTGACTGGGGATAAGTTTGTCACTGGATCCGGATTAAAGTATTAGGCCTATCAGTAAAATGGAGGAGAAAGAAGGGGTGGAGGAGGGAGGGAAGAGGTTTGTTTACCTAAATTGGCTTCTGTGTACTGAAGGAAAGTGGTGGATGAGAGAAGGAAAAAGTAGGACTCCTGTTCCAATGTCACCTCAAGATTGGACATCTCAGCCAAGACAGATAACACACACGGCGCTCTTAATTAATCATCAGCGCCATATCGATGTGTCAATAAGCCCTCACTTGTCAGCTCACCAGCCGCCCTCCATTAAACCTGGAAGCCCTGGAGTTCTAATTTAGCTTTTCCTGCGATGCTCCGTGGCTGTCGGAACGCAGTGCGGCATCCTACGGCACGTCACTCACGCGAAGCTCTCAGGCACGCGAATGCTCCTCAGGACTCAAAATGTTGAAGGACAAAAGCCTCCTTTCCACTTCAGATGCCTTTCACCTTTACACGGAGGGAAAAAAGCTTTCAATCAGAACCAAAATAGCCATGTTTAGGCCTACTCTCAAACCTTGAGAACCCTGCAGGATGCAGTCAATACAATGTGCGCAGTGGACAACAGTGTCGCTTTACTATTGTAGCCGGCGTTTAATCCACTTCGAATCCTATTAGAAAAGAGATGGAGCCTGTTCGGCCCGAATGCAGATCAAACATTACCTATGTCTCTGTTCTCACCATATGCAAATGTTGTTCTACCCCCGGAAACCGAATGAATAGTAAATGAAGAAAACATACCGGCGGAGTTTGCAGGCAGATTACCTGCCCAAAGACCTGAGCCTAATTATTATTCATGTTTACAAACTTTCATCTCCTGAGGACAGCCCAGCCCGCGACGGCACATACATAATGAGCAAACAGACCACGCTCTTCGTGTGGATCTGGACATGCATTTATTCATGTAGCCCACACACACACACATATTCACTTACAAAACACACAGCGCTCGTAGTGTCTCAGGGGACCAGACATTTATGAAGACGCCAGTTCGATGGCATTATGGCAGCATTACGCATTCTTGGCCGCAGCTTCCCCCCCGATGCGACCGGTGACTCGTCCCACTCCTGCGATTGCTTAAGAAGGCCCGTCTCCACAAGCCTCGGGGGAGATGCAGGAAGAGGCTTTGGCCGTCACGGTCTTGCACGGCATCCCGGCACCGAGAGGCTCTCGTAGATTCTCGAGCCATATGGACGACGGCGAGAAGTGTGTGTGCGCGTTTCTGCAAGCGTACAGTGAGGCAGGCTACAGAATACGAGAATGAAAACCCTAAGGATGAGACAGCGAGAGCTATTCCTCTGGCCACGGGTTCTCAGTGGGCTATTGATTGAGTATGCTTAGACCCCGGGGCGGACTACTTTCCCTTTAGATCCCTTTTCGTGTGTGCGTTTGTGTATTTGCCAGATAAAATCTTCCATAAACCATTTTCAAACTCCTCTCATTAACCTCGTGCCACGGCGGATGTGGTTTATAGCGCTCAGGCTTTGAAATGAATGGCTGTAATTCCAGACTTACAAGTTTCAAAGGCTGATTTCACATACAGCGTAGCTTCCAGCCCTAATATATACATTTCTTGCAGTTAAATTGAGTGAATCATAAGTCAATTACAGCAAAATGTAAGAGGTTCTATGAAGTAAAGACCAGTGTGTTGCATTTGATTTGTCTGTAGCAAAGATGGACACTTCAACTCCATTATGAAGCAATAAATCATTCTGAGTACAGTAGATTATAAATTATAAAAAGTGAAAGACTCACACGGAGGTCCGTGGCTATCAATGAAAATTAGGAGGTTAACAAAGTTTATACATCTACGGAGCTCGTATGTGCTTTGCACTTTCACTTTTTGCCCTCTTATCAAAAGTACACCAGTTTTGCTCTTTTTTCTTCTACGATTCTGGCCATCTGCTAGGGTCTATGGGTAAAGTTACAGCCCCCAACCACAATCCCACTCACCTTGGGTACATGCTGCAGGTCGTGACACTCAAGGGTGCTTCAAGGGTTCTGTGCATGACATACTGCAGAAACACCCCAAAGGATCATCTGCAAGAAACAATTGCAAAATTGTGTTTTATAACAATTCAAATGTATTTGATTTATCTACATAGATACATAAACTTATTAAAAATATTACATGGTCATTTAAAAATTATTAATATTAACATATGTAAAAGATGTATTGCTTTTTGTATAAACCTGTGTATCTGAAAAAACCCAATACATAATTAATAGTATTATACTATTATGCATTATATTACTTATAATATTGTTAGTTCAATGGCTGTGTATAGTTTTGTTGAATTTCTGATATTCCATTTATCATCACACCACTGTGAACATTGTTAATAAATAGGATTAATAATACATTAGGATGTAACTTCGTCCTTGAGCCCGACCACAGGGATTGAAAAACTGGAATAGCAAGATTTCAACTGAAAATTTTAAAAGGGTCATGGAAAACAGGATTTTCCTTACTCTTTTGAAATAACAATGTACTAACGTACGAGACAAAATGAAGACATACTGTATACAATGCAATTATATCGTATACGGAGATGCAAAAAATGGGTCACTAGGAAACTGTCACTGTATTGATGTCTGAACCTAAATGAAAACAAAAACCACATTAACAGAGCACTGTCCGTATTTACAACAAACCAAGTTCAAAATAATTCACAGAAATCTGTTTTTTAAAGGTACACTTACTTCATTCATTTGCAGCCAAAAAACATTTAAAAGTTTTTAATTTGAAATAAAATTAGGTCAATTTTAGGAATCATGAAGAAAACGACCAATCACTGAGCAGTGTTTAATTTTATGCAAGTGATTTTTTATTTTTTATCTGTGTACAATCTAGACATACATTGAGATGTGTTGAGATGAGTTTTCATTTTTACTGCAACTACTACAAGTGAACTTATAGGTTTACTGATAGTTTACTAGTCAAATACTTGTAGCACATATTTTAGTTTATAAAAGTACACTTTGAAGTATACTCAGTAAACTACTAGTTAAGTAGTTTTACACTGCAAGTATACTTGTAAGTTGTCTTTGGTAAAATGTTACACCATACTTATAGTGTACCATTATATTAAAGGGTTAGTTCACCCAAAAATGAAAATTCTGTCAGTAATTAACGTTACTCACCCTCATGTTGTTCCAACCCCGTAAGACTTTCGTTCATCTTCGGAACACAAGCGCGTAGGCCGTTACATAGTCAACGCGAGCAACGCGAGCAAGCAACGCGAGCGACGCGAGCTACGCGCTTCTTTTCATAGTACACAAGCGTCACCGGCGATGCGTGAAATGCAATACACCGATCGCGCAGCAGGGGGTAGTAGAGTCTAGAGTCGGGTCACGTAATATTCAGATCAAAATGGCAACTGAAGAGGAGTGCATATTGCTGATTTTACATCGGCGGCAACAAAGGATGTATACGAACAAGCTCGCATAACTTTTCCTCTTCGCCCGCCATTGTATTCAAATCTTCTTCTTCTGTAAACATAATAATATACATTTTTATGTACATTACTTGCAATGTCGCCCCCACCGACAACGCATAGTATTGCGTGTATCGGCGCGTCGCGTATCAAAAACTAGGATGACACATTTGGCTACGCATCGACGCATAATGGCGGCCGAAGCGTAGCGATGTGTAGCCTTGCGCACGCGTATGCGTACCGATGCGTTGACTATGTAAGGGCCCTATGGGTGACGTCACGCGACTTTAACGCGCCCGCAAAGCATCCCGGGAAGGCGGCGCTTCATTTGGAAAAAATGCTGCGCGTCAAAAAGCTGGCCGATGCCCAGCTTTATGCAAATGAATCCGTCAAACGCGACGCGTCTATCCAATAGAAGTAGTCTCTCGAGGGGCCTTTGTTCTAGACTGGCCGCTGGGTCAAAACCACGCCCATAGCGGTAAACTTGAGGAACGCGCATCAACTTACAAATGTGGAGAGGGTGCGACACCACGCTTCAGTCGTGTAGCAAAAGTGGATCAGTACCGTTAGGCTCTCTATAGAGCTCGGGATCGTTTCGTCACGTCGCAAAGCATTGTGGGAATCACGGTACGGAAGTGGATGTACTGTATAGTAGGCAGTGGGTAATTCAAATTCTAACGTTGGTCATTTGATAATATTAGGTTTAATTTAGGTTATTTTAAGGAAAATGGTTCATTATTGATCTAATGTGAACTGCTGTAATCGGTCACACGATCGACAGGGCAAACACCTCATAAATCATGTTAGTTTTCACCAGTTTCGCGTCTTGTTTCGGTTAACGGTGGGTTGTGTCTAAGGTGAATGTCCGCTAATATTATACCGGATTACAGAACTACCAGTCGAAAATAGGGGATTATTGTACCCATGATAAGTGTGTAATTACTCCTGAGGTGTAACAAACCTGCATAGACAAGCTTCATAGCTCACAGAATCTGACTGTGTGTGTGTGTGTGTCACACCAGTTGACGATGCTCGCGATCTTCACAGTGAACGCACCGGTGAGAAATACACATTTCATACGGATTACATAGTTTTCTTTCGTTTTGAATTGTTCTGTAAAAAATAGAGATCTCAGGTCTGTGAGGCAAGGAGGCTATGCTGAGTTTCGGTTCATTTATGAGACGAGCTGCAGTTCAGGCGGGCGCCTTTTTGTCGTGATTGTCTAGCTACTATGTTTACTTATTACCACTCCAGGTAATTTGTGTATGCAACATTGATCAAAATTAAGATACAATTAATACAAAACGAAGTTCACTTTAAATAAAGGCTTTGTGCTTTCTTTTTGATGTCTCTGAAAGCAGTCTTTTAGTGGCGCTTTCAGGGAACTGTCACAGTAGCCTACGTTAGTAACATTGTTTTTTCCTAATAAATGCGAACACGAAAAATAAAATGAATATTTTATGTTCTGTGGAGAGCCAACCCTTCTTCGTCCGGTGGGTATTACTTCAGGGTTTGTAAAGGTCCATAACTCTTGGTGCCGGTGCTGGAGACCAGCCGGCTAAGCTATTAACTTACTCCAAACCGGCCTTTGCGTTACCGCTAAAATGGCCGCCGTTACCCATAATGCACTGTTCCATAACGTCTACGCCCGAGCTCTATAGGCTTCTTAAGGGATCGAAACTGGCCGGCCCAAAAGTTATGAAAGACATCGTTAAAATAGTCCGAGTGACTACAGTGGCTCAATCTTAAGTTTATCAAGCGACGAGAATACTTTTTGTGCGCAAAAAAAACAAACAAAAATAACGACTTTATTCAACTAATCATTTCCTTCGCTGTGGGCCGTATGATATTTCACGTAGTGATATTGCGCAAAGCTTCTAGGTTGCACGTCACACGCAGGCTCACTATTGGCCGACGCTGGTCATGTGTGTGATGCGTGACGTACAACCTAGAAGCTTTGCGTAGTTTCACTACGTGAAATATCACGGCCGAACAGAGAAGGAAATGATTAGTTGAATAAAGTTGTTATTTTTGTTTGTTTTTTTGCGCACAAAAAGTATTCTCGTCGCTTGATAAACTTAAGATTGAGCCACTGTAGTCACTCGGACTATTTTAACGATGTCTTTCATAACTTTTGTGCCGGCCAGTTTCGATCCCTTAAGAAGCCTATGGAGGAGTGATCCAGCTCTCAGATTTAATCAAAAATATCTCAATTTGTGTTCCGAAGATGAACGAAAGTCTTACGGGGTTGGAACAACATGAGGGTGAGTAATTACTGACAGAATTTACATTTTTGGGTGAACTAACCCTTATATTAAGTGTTGCACTTCAAGTATACTACTTTGTTCCCATTTAGGTTTTATTTTTATACTTTAAATATACCTTTAACTGTGCTTTAACTCATTCCATTTTAAAAGCATTTTATTATTGCTTCATGCATCCTTTATCAACACTTAAATTTGTGAACGTTTCATAAAAAAAAAAATTATGCTTCTTTTTCACCTGTGTTTTTTGATCTGGAGATTCTGTACTAGAAGATGTGTAATAGCGCCCCCTACTGTATAACAGTGAAACATGGATAGCCAGAAAATGCGGTCAATAGAGGGGAAAGAGTAAAATAGATTTGAAGTAAATTCCTATGTACACTACCAGTGGACTAGCCTACACAAAAATTCAGATACTCAGGATTAGGAACAAATCTGTTTTCTTTATAAATCAATATTTCCACACAAAAAAAAGTGTAGCCTAGACAGTATGTAAAACTATGTGAAAAAAAGTATTTATAAAATTACTCAAATGAGTAAACACAACTGCAAGCCAAGTATACTTAAAATACAATTATATTTTAAGTATATCTCGATCAAGAGACTGAGTACAGGTATAGGCCAAATACATTCTGACCTTTTTGTCAGAATAAGTCAAGTATACTTAAAGTGCAATTTTAAGTATATTTCTGAGAAGTACATAAAAACTAGACTGAAAGTATACTTACTAATTTTTAGCTTAAAGGAAATATACGAATAGCTCACTTGAATAAACTTATGTTTCTAAAGTGATTTCAAGGCTTCAAAACTGACAAAAAGAAATCTTAATTTAAATGGTTTGTTTAATTTTAAGTAACACTTTCCTGTGCATTGATTTGCAGCCATATAGTTTTTAATTTGAGGATTCATGAGCAATAGAGAGCAATAATTAAGCAGTGTTTAACTATGCTAATGAGCAGTGACGTAATCAGGAACCGCCAGTGAAAGTAAAGACACAATACACTTCCTGTCAGATACTGCAATCGGATACAATAAAGATGAAAAAGGTTATGACTTGTCTCTGCCTACATACAGGAATGTTACATATGACAGTCGTATAATAAAAAAGATGGATTGGATACTGTAGAAAATATATCAGAAATCCACAATAGTAAAGAGCGTGTTCATGATGAAGCATGATGCACTCCTGCACCTTAAGCGCAACAGCTTTCCATCCAGGTCATTTTTAGCAGTAGGAAACTGATTCCCTGTCAAAATGAAATTACATCTTTTTTTTTGTAGCACCAGGACATCCAATTTGTGGTCAGGCATTCAATACATTTTGACGGTAGGACCGACCTGCTTGTTTGTGCTTAGCAGAAAGGTCAGAATGAGGGCAGAAAGTGGTCACATAAAACTAAATTACGACAGCAAAAAGGAGGACTTCAAGAAAACTAATTCTTACAATATGTTTCTCGCCATAAAAAGTATCACACCACGTCAACAGGTTCCTGCAAAAGAAGAACTGTGGTTGATGTCCAATACAATGTAGTAGACATGGGAATGAATGTGTTATGATAGGTACCTTGTGTATCTGAGATGCAGAGACTAACTGAGAATAACTGGAATGACCTCACACTGCGGTTCATTATTGATTTTAACACTCAGCTCTGACTTTACACCTCTGGCTTTGAATGACCTGGGCTCAGGGTAAGAACACGGGCCCTCAGGGACAGAGCACCAGGGTTCAGGTAGCAAATACAGAGAGCTTACTCACCTTTTCATTCACTATGGATACTGATGAAGTCTCAGGTGTTACATGGAATGGTGAAAAAAGACATGCAATTGTTGACTCAACCTATAAGTTGTCAGACAGACAGGGGAATACAGTCATGCGTCAATACAGACTTTGACAACGGCACACGCTCTACAATCAATTGACTTTCCATGCCCTTTTGCAATAGGACAGGTGGAGTTATTCGGCACATGTTCATCCATAGCATTGTGATAATGCGGGCTGCTCTCAACATTATCCAAGCCAATCCATATTTCAACCCCCTGCGCTTGTTCTGGAGACTTCTTGGCTGCCCTTCACTGAAGGAGAGGGGAAAATTGGGTCTCTCTCTCTCTCTCTCTGTCGCGCTCTCTCTCTTTTCCGAAGACAGCAGATGAGCACACCTGCAGAATATCCCCTGAGACCTGCAGATTATGCATCCCTCCCTCCAGTTCCTTGACTTCTCCTACCTCACTCACCGGGAGAAGGACAGAGGGCATCTCCCACAGAAGGTCAACGAGAATGAGATCCGCCATGGGACAGATGCAGCAGGGGACTGCGCCGATCCATTAAAACATAAGATGCAATGCTTGAGCGAGGACCTAATAACATCAGGGTCTGAAATGGCATTTAAATTACAGAACAGGCAAATTACAGAAGCTGAAATGGATGGCAACACATCTTTATGTATTATGCATGGCGTATTCTGTCAAAGGCTTTCTAAAAGCATCACTGCAGGTCACCTTTGTTATTGACCTATGTAGCTATATTAGGAGGAGAATGGGAAATTATAGACATCTGTCCCCCATTAAACAAGAAAAATGTGTCAATGTGAGCAATTATGTATATGTTTTATTTACTTTTATAATGAGTTCTGCAGCCAAATTTACCTTGTGTGATCAGGATCAGCTGTTACCATCTTCCAGGTGGCTTTGATCAAGATCTAAAGCAGATCAATACAAGACTCCAGATTTTCTTCTGGTCTTCATATAGACTGGGGCAAGCAGGGTGAGGCCGAGAGCCGTGGGAATGGAGTGAGGCCGGGGCCGCGAGGGTTAATGACGATCACCTGCGCGTCACACCGGTCCCGAATCCCACGGAGGAGCTCTGGAAGGATAAAAGTGAAGGACAAGAGAAGACCAGGCCTGGGACATTTATGTTGGCGTTTTATTATGTTTGTATACGGCAGTCGGCCGTGAGGTACGGAAGCCCTGAACCGCAACGTAAAAAAAAAAAAAAAATCTGTAAAAAATAAAAAATCTAGCATTTCGAGATTAAAGTCAAAATATTTCGAGATTAAAGTCGAAAAATTTCGAGATTAAAGTTAAAAAAATCGAGATTAAAGTAAAAAAATTTTTAGATTAAAGTCGAAACATTTCGAGATTAAAGACGAAACATTTCGAGAATAAAGTCTAAACATTACGATAATACAGTCTTCCATAGAAGTGTGTGCATTCATAACAGTGCGCGTCCACTGGCTCAGAGCGTGTGTGTGTGCGTGTAAAGAAATGCACTTGTGAAGTCGAACTGCCATGGATCAACACAAAATAGTAGCTTTTTACTTTTATCTGGGCTTTCAACAAAATTCTACACAGGTGCTAATCTACCAACAAGAATTACCATGGCGTTGCCTATAGACGATCTCACAGACTCCGCCGGAGTAGGTATCACAATCTTGTCCAAACTTTATGTGCCAGTGTTTTTGAGGTGTTTTCGTGCTCGTCTAGGCAACACTATCTAGAACACAACAGTAACCGTTCTGTCTTCCTCTTCACCGTAAATACGTTCTGGATACATTTTAAGTGCATCATTCTGTATCCAATCATTTGGCCGGGTCCCGTGATTTCCTCAGATTTAATAACCACTAATGGTGGTTGAGGAGAGATTCTCTGATATGATTGTAAAGCGCTTTGAGTGTAGGCCTAGTAGACATATGAAAGCGCTATATAAATGCCTCATTCATTCATTCATTCATTCATTCATTCATTCATTCATAAAGCTGGATATCTCCATCCAGTCTGAAAAGTGTTTTCCGGGTTGGTATTCCTATAGTATATTTTATAAGGTCCTATAATGGTAGCCTAATGCTGGTAGATTGGCACTGGCACCTGTTGAATTTTTCTTTTGTTGAAACAAAACGCACACAAACACACACACACAGTGTGAAACACTCGTTATGCACCATTATGAATGTGCTGTGTGTGCGGCAATATGAAACAATGGCAAGCACACACGCAACTTCTACGGAAGACTGTATTCTCGTACTCTCGAAATATTTTTACTTTAATCTCGAAATATTTCGACTTTAATCTCGAAATGCTAGACTTTTATTTTTTTTTTTACGTTGCGGTTCAGGGCTTCCGTAGTGAGGGGCTGCCACTCTACTTTCTTTTTGATGTTTGTTTATTTTTAGATTAAAGTTTGTTTAACATTTGCCAGTTCCTGCCTCCTCCTTCCCTGAACACAATCCTTGCTACATAGACAAAATTCCACATTTATTGCAGCAACTATTTACATATTTTGCCATAATGGAATTCTTAAAAAGCTGATGGGTAGAGTCTAGCAATTGACCCTTCGCCAAGCTTTGCTAAGCTCCACCCCTCTTGGTAACTGTTGCCAACTCAGACAAGCTTTACAACACATCCCATTGGAATGAACTGAGATTTCCTTAATCGGTGGGACTTTTAGTGAAATGTGCTCATGAAGTGGTAAAAACTGTAATACTGTAAATACTGACTACAGAAATTTTCATTACTTTTCAAAATGTGATTGATTTTCAGGCCTGGAAATCCCAGTTCCTGAGACTTCCAGATTTTCCAGGGACTGTGCAAACCCCAAAATCATACCGTAAGTGAAGCAAATGCTTTCAACTGTAAAGAGAACAACCTCATTAGAAGTATGAGTAAACTGAACCTGCCCCTAACGTTTCTACAACGTTTGTATGGTACTGTGAACTACTCTCTGACCTGGATTAATATGCAAATGAAATGACATTATTTTAGTAACATTACCTTACAGTGGCGCCAATGTAAGTTTTATTATTGATGTTCTACATGTTGAGAATAAAAACTGCAACAAGATTGAGAAATGGAAAACAAACAAAGCAACAAGGTTTTAAAGCGCACTGTCTGAGAAAATGATTGGTGAAAACAGTTGCGAAGTATTAGTAAAATGTTTGAGGCAGGACTTAGCAACGTTTCAATGATCAATCTTTCAGTTACTTTGGATAAAAGTCTGCTAAATTACTACTTCCTTACATAGGGTTCAGTATTATGCTAACTGCATGCTCATTTTGAACCTTTCTAAATAAAAGCCTCATTTCACAAGATGTGCACAAAGTGCTTGCCTTCAGAAAATGAATTTCATTCCGGGTCTGTTTTTTCAGTCTGTAAAGAAAAAAGATACCCATATTGAGAGCACAGGTGTAAAAAAAAAATATGGCAGGCAATACAGAAAAAAACTAAAACCTTTCGTTGCATCCTGCAATATGAAATTGATATAGGATTCTGAAAAATAGAAATATCATGATGAGAGACGGAAAAATATAGAGAGGAAAAAGTACAGTAAATTGTCAAGATGACAAGACCACATCCATTCGTCTGAGATAGAAAAGTCTGAAAAAAGTAATAGATTCCAGTATGAGGCCTTCACAGAAAATAGCAGAAAAAATGAACAAAAAAATATGGCAATGGCAGACAAGTAACAGAGCAGGGAAACAAAGGAGAAAGTGAAGAGGGCACACAGCACAGGTGGCAAACAGATGAACGATTCCATTAGCAGAGTATATGTGCTATTTGAAGCAGTTCTCTTACTGAAACAGATGCTTGCCCATTCATTTTCAGGCACATTGTTTGGAATAGGCTTGTAACGGGGCATTATTGCGGAAGATACAAGCCATAAAAAATTATATTTGGCTCACGTGCTTGTTTTTGTGATAAAATGTCTTCATCTTTTTTTAAAGAAACTTCCTGACCTCTGCAGGTCCTCAAGGGATAGGAACAATAACTTCAAATTCACCTGTATACAAGCCTAACTGTGAGGTTGCCTGGCTTTTTTTAACCTAACAAAGGAAGTGAGGGACATGGCCGGTCGGTCTCTGAAGTGCCGCTCTGTGCTTTGTTCTCCTGTAAAGGTGCAACATCCAACTGCCGCCGCAGTAATAAGCACCATCTTTCTACCGCATTGTCGCACACCTTCACAATCCCCCCTTCTTAATTTGCTCCCCGTGGAGCAGTGAATGATTTCGTCTGTTCTATCCTTTATATTAAACATTTCACCCTATTAGCTCTCAATAATCATTTCTGCTGCCACAGACAAGGTGATTTCCCCAGGCGCATAAAAACGCAATAACATCAGCCCGGTTGCCGAGCTAATATTGCCATCATTCGTTTTTATGTGTCTCCCGCAGCCTGGGGAAAACACCTCCTAAGAACTAACTCTCTCTCACTCTCTCTCTCTCTCTGGTCTTATGAGGCAAACCCAGAGCACGTAGAATTTGTACATTTCAAAAGTTGCAGAGAATCCAATTTTCTGCAGCGCTAGCAAAAAGTCGCCATATGAGGAAGCATCAAGTGCCAGAAAGGGACCTCATTTTGTCCTTCCTTCACAGTACAGATAGGTAACATAATCCTGCTCTTCACACACCAAAAAGGACAGTAACCCGGAACTAAATGTCCCCTTAAATAAGCTCTTGGAACGTGAGGCAAAGCTTTCAAGGAGGTTTTCACCACCACTCGTAATTCACACAATGCTTCATTCTTTGAGAGTAAATAAGGGTTTGTGTAATTGTACTGATACAATTGACTACAGAATGGATATGATATATACAGGTGTGGCCATTATTGGCACCCCTGGTAAATATGATCAAAGACGGCTGTAAAAATAAATCTGCATTGTTTATCCTTTTGATGATTCATAAAAAAAAATAAAAAAAAATTCGAACCTTTCGTTGAAGTAAAATAATTGAAATAAATGTTTTTCAAAAAGTAAGTATAGTAAATGCCTGTGCATATATGTAATGTGTGTGCGTGTGTGTGTCTGACTAACTGATTCATATATTTACATAATGACAAAAAATAATTAAATGTAGATGAATATATTGTATTGTAATAAATTATCAGAATTGCGAGAATAGTTGAATAAAGTTAATACTGAGTTTAAATATAAATATTTTAAATATTAGTCTAATTTTTGCACCACCAAATAAAAATGCACTGCAGAATTAACAGTAATGTGTCATCACGCAAAATAAAAAAACAATAAAAAAAAACAATATAGAGATGTTTAGTTCCTGAATTAATCTGAAACTAACTGATTCAGCGAATGATTCAGTGACTCACACAAAAAGAATCACTTGAGTGAATGACTCAAAGATTCACTCATAAAGTAAGTGACTTGTCGCCACCTCTTGGCATAACTATAACCTGCAGAAAGAGTCACTGAAAAATCCCCACCACTAATGCACTGACGAAACTGTCTGGAACATGAACTAGAACACAATATGAGGGGGAAAAAATACAAACTCCATTATAATGTGTTATGTCATTTCAGGTTATATTTACACAATACTCTTACCCTAGGAAATGCACAAGCCCTCTCCAAAAGTTCGAGAGACTCGCATATAAGTGGTAGGCACCATGTGTGATTGCTACATCTCACAGACAGACCCTTTCTCTAATCAAAGAACTGAAACTGCTACATGCATGCATTTGAGTGTGACGAAATATGCAAAAGGAAAATCTTCTAGGTCAGATTAGCTCACTACTTTATTAGACACGCCGTGAAAGAAAACAGCAATATTTTTTACACAAAAGCATGCGGCATCTCTTCAACTAAGTGGTCTTAACAACACATCCTCCCTCTTTTGTTATGGCATCTCTCGGTTTCTGCAGTGAGTGAGAGGGAAAAAAAAGAAATCTCTCATTAGGAGCAGGTCCAGAACAATCACTCAATATCTGACTCACTGGCATCTCTGTGTTTTTGTTGATTGCAGGCTAGAGCAATCAAGAGATTCTCTCTCTGTCTCCCTCTCACTCCTGAATAGCTGATTACTTTTTTTTTTCTTTTTTTGTCAGGATTAGTGGCATCCATCTTATTCTTTATTCGTGTGCTCTCATTAACGCTGTGTGCTGAAAAGTGCCACTATCAAGCAGATGAACAAGGTGGCGGCGCTCTTTTCTGATAATTGTAGAGAGGACGGGATTTTAGCCAAGCTGGAACACGCTGTGAAATCCCATAATTCTCAGTCTGCTTACGCGACGCGTCCCCGGCACCTCCATCTTAATTGGAGGCAGGCTTCAGGTGCAAACTCACCAGCGTGAGGCAAAGATGAAATCAAATTACATGTCAGAGTCCGGACAAAGTGGGAGCTGATTGAGGAGTAAATGGAGGCTAATCTCCTCTGGTGTTTTCGGAGGCGTGCGGGATGAGTTTCTCTGAGCTTCACCACCGAAGACGAGAGGCAAGCTGAGAGCAATAAATAGAGCAGGAGGGAGTGCAGGCTAGTGTAGGATCTAATCACACAGACAGTGTGCAGTGCTAAGGTATGGCATAGTGACCTGATGTATGTGCCAATTGAAATACTACCACATGATGTGGAATATATTATGCAGTGTGTACTGTGCACGGTATGTACATTTTCTACTTCATTTGCCAAAATCTACAGTACAAAACTAGATCACACTGCTTGGTCAGTGAAGGTCTTGCTAAAAGGGATAGTGTACCAAAATGAACCTGTATGACATTCTTTCCTCTGTGGAAGAGAAAAAAAAAAGGTATTTCGCAGGGGGGGGGAAAATAAGGGATTTTTTGTCAATGGGGTCCAATTTTGTTTGCCCCCCAACGCTCTTCAAAATATATTATTTTGTGTTCCATAGAAGAAATTAAGTCATACATGTTTGGAATGACATGTAAGTGAACAAATTATGACATCATTTTAACTTCTGATCATTTTTTCTCAATTACATTATTTACACGTTTTTGTCGCTTATGCTCATCAAGGCAGCATTTATATGGTTAAAATACAGTAGAAACAGTAATATTGTTAAATTGTACAATTTCAAAAATTGTACAAATTGAAAATTTGCACCAGCCATTTCTTTAGTCTACAGCGTCACGTGATCCTTTGTAAATTATTTTAATATGCTAATTTGGTGCTCAAGTAACACTTCTTATAATCATCACATTTGAAAACAGTTGTGCTGCTTAAAAATTTTCACTGTCACTTTTGACAAAATTTCATATATATAAATTTACATAATTATACATAAATATACATTCCTGAATAAAATGATACATTTCTTCCATATATATATATATATATATATATATATATATATATATATAAATAACTGACCCCAAACATTTGAATGGTTTTTCTATGCATGTACACCAGCATACATACTGTACCCGCCAACTTGGCTTTGTCTTTGAACCTGGATGATATCCTACTCATCTGACATTCACTTTATACTTACTATTTAGAAAGGAAGTATGCATTTTTGAACACGAGGTCTGTATCCTATGATGCAACATGCTCAACTTGCTCTTTCATGGTGTGATGAATGAACTGGATCTGAAATGTGACTGGAAGCAATATAAAAAATGGATTAAATGCAGAACAACCGTACTTATTTCTGAAATGACACCCAAACAAGCATATTAAGCTCAGTAATATGACATACTACGGTTTGAAACGTTTATCGTTGCATAATGCAGTAGGTTTCACACATTTTAAAAAATAAAGCAGTATGCAGTATATACAGTATTGCATTGCTCTATTTTATAAGGCACACTTAGCATATTTACAGACATGTGGGCATCCACTAATTGATCACATTCAACACATTATGTTACTATGTTTATTATATAACAGATGTCTTCCGCTCAGGTGAGAGAGAGAACGCTATAAGGCACACCAACCAAACTCCTTAGCACAATAGATAGTTCAATTAAAGCGCTACGCACAGCAGAATTAATGTTGCTGATTACCTGCGAGCTTGATGGGAAAGACTGCAGGCGAATACTATATATCAGATACCACTGACAGCACTTGAATTAGAAGCTGTAAAGTTGTTAATTAGAAACTCCGCTTTCAAGTTTGTTAATGGGCGCCATATTAAACAAATCTTTGAGCAACTGTCTCTAAAGTAACTCCTTCACTAATTACTAAAGACTACAATTAGTACAACAGAAATTATCTGCTTCTAATTAGACCAGACTCCACATTATGAAACATCCCTAACATGAGAAATCCTTCGGCTCTGAAGCTATGGCAACTGGCGAGGAGAGAATTCATCTCTGCTCGTTAACTCGTCTTTTTTTTTTTTATTACGAGTGGAGGAAAGCCATTTGCCTGTCATTCGAAGAAAGTCATGTTCATTCAAACAGTATTTACATAAACATTGTTAGTCGTAGCTAATTTGCCTGGTTGATGCTCAGTCCTTTGAAGCGTGGGAGATTTAGCAGATTATGTTCTCAGAACAAGTTAGGCAACAAGTTAGGCTAGTAATATGGGTTATTATGGAAGCCCGTCTCTGCCTAAGAGTCCAAAAAAAAAAAAAAAAGATAATTGGGAAAAAGTTTAAAATAAGCATTATAATTTTTTTTTTTTTTTTTTTTTTGTGAGATGGAAAGTTGCAATTATGAGAAATAGTCACCTTTGTGAAATATAAAGTGCAATTCCTGGATCTAAAAAATACAATTATGACATATAACGCTGTATTTATGAGAATTAACGTCATAACTCATAATTATGATTTAAAATCACAAATGTGAGATAGACACAATTATATGATATAAAATCACAACTCCGAGTTATAGCCACAAATAGAAATCAAATCACAGTTGAGTTATAAAATCAGAATTGTGAGACATATTTGCCTTTCACAAGAATTAATGTCACAACTGTGAAATACAGTCAGTTATGAGAAAAAAAGTTGCAATTACAGGATATAAAATAACAATTGCAACCTATAAAGATGCAATTCTGAACAAATAAAGTCACAATAAAAGTCATAATTACTTTTATTTATTTTCTACTCTGAGGCATAATCTGGTTTCCATCGGCTATTAAAGGCTTCTCCCTAAGAAACTGGTTGAGGAATAAAAAGAGTGAGAAAAAAAAAGTAATATGTTTTGGCAACGTATAAGACATTTGGATCAACAAATTCATTCCCATAAATCTGCATGATCCTACATAACATAGCCTATTTACATAGTAAAAACAGGAAAGATATGCAAATTGTCTGATATTTTGTTACAACGCCAGTAATTCTCTGCCGAGGAGCCACAGCAATTGCAGAAGCAAACCAAGAGATGGCGCTACTGTGACTCTGCAAGCACACATGCCAATCACAAAACACCATTTTCTGGCACTTTTTACAAGACAAACTCAGATCTTCTGGGATCAGATTTTCTTTTGAGACATTCAAAAAAAGTAATGTCACAGCAATGCCCTGTTACGAATGATCAATGTTAATTAACAATAAAGAAATAAGGGGAAAACATCTATTACAACCACTAGTAGATACAAAAAAACCCAGTCATTGCTACATTACTCATCGTTTAAGAGTAAAACAAGTCATTGGTGTCCATTTTAGCAGCCTCTCAGAATCCTTCAAATGTAATACAAAGCAAATCTCTGGCACTTTTTTTTCCAATAATAGCAATGGAGGGATAATAGCTAAGGCAAAACGCTTGGTTTAAACAGACTCCATTCTACCCTATTACATTTAAATTCTACTCCATTACTGTTGGAAAGATCTGCTGTCACAGACAGAGAATGAATAAGTTGACGAGGCCTGAACTTTCATTAGAGCTGCAGGCTGTGAACAAAGCCGGAGACGTATCGGGTGTTATTCCTCAGTCCAGACCGGTGACATAACAGCCTGAACCCTGGCCCCATAACAATAAACCAGCGTCTCATGTGCCACCTCTGCACTGCGCACAATGACCGTAGGTGGTCGGAATCGCTATAAACCTGCATCAATCTCTGTATTATGGGTTGCGGGTACAAAAGTACAACAGTTAAAAAAAAAGAAAAAAAAAAGTGAATTGCTGTTTGTTTGAATTCCTGGAGAAAAACTGTAATGGTCTTTTCCACATCCTAAATAGCAATCCAATCACGCACTCTATTCTGTATGTGCATTTACTCATAATTTCTCTTCTATTGTTAAGTTTCCTTATCTCTGCTAAAGCTTACATGGATCTACAAGGTTTGATCATTAAATAAACACAAGAGTTCTCTGCTGTGTTTATCTGTGTAATGAGCGATTCATGTTATTGTAATATTCAAAAATGATGTTATACAATTATAATCATGACAATAAAGAGCTTTGAGTGACATTTACGGGACTATCTTCCATGAGGTTAGAGTGTGATATGTTGTTTGGGGATTTGTTCAACATTCTATACGGTTTGTGTTAATCATCTCACTATGACACAAATGAGCTTTGGTTTAAAATCTGGGGTGGTGTAATTAGGAGGACAGATAATTAGTACTCAGAAATGGGGCTCTGAGGTCTCAGACCCGCTCTTAGAAGAGGTGCGGCTCAGTCAGACGCTGTAAAACAGAGTTAGTTCTTGCAGGTTGGATTCCAAAGTAAAGAAGGCAAGTCTGATCCTGCTCGCATTCCAGATCTCTCGGATATGTTCTGCAACCTCACGGAAAATTCCATTATGATGCAAGATAGGAGGAAGAAATTCAACAAAATGCTCTTTCTCAGTGTAATATAGACTTTAGTACTTTAGATTTTGATATCGCACATACGTACTGTAGATGGATGCACTAATTATACAATTCTGGCCGAAACTAATAAGCCAATTATTATTCTTACACTTATTTTTGTCAAAATAAATAAAAAATTAAACATTAAAACTGAAATCAATTGTTTTGGGGCATTTAGGCATCGCAAACATTATGTTCAGTATGAAACGAATGGATATTCATTTTGAGATTTCCTAAAGATTACATTTAAGTGTTATTGAATTATTAGTGTTTTTAAAGATTAATTTTAAATGAGCGGTACAACAAGTGCAAAAGTAAACATAGGAGAAATGAGCATGTGCAATATATTAAACAATATTGGCCAATACTGATCAATTAAAAAAAATATCTATAGATAAGCTATATATCATGGTGGATTCAGACTTGATTTTGATGTGTTTGTAAACTAAAACTTATATACTGTATGTAGATGGGGCAATAGGGATGCACTGATATTACAATCTGATACTGATGATAAGTTGATTTTTATTTTACATTTATGTTATGGTGGATGACCGGTAAATTGATGATATTAAAATGACATGCTATTTTGCCTAAATTATTTGAAAATAAAACATTAAATACTTAAATCAGAACTCAAAACTCACAAAATGCAACTAGTGAATTTAGGCATCACATTACAGCATGAAAAATGGATTTTGAGATTTGCTAAATATAACATTTAACAGTGTTATTCAATTATTAGAGCCAGATTTACTAAACAGCGCAAATTAGTTGTTTGAGTATTTGCAGCGCGTTTCTGTATTTGGTTGCTTTGTGAGTATTTTCATTGCGTTTCTGTATCTGGTTGCATTGCGAGTATTTGGTTGCATTGTGAGTATTTGCAGCACATTTTTGTATTTGGTTGACATTGATTTGGCACGTTGAGTTCTCTCAGCCACCGTACGTAAGATTTTTTCGCCACAAGCGCAGTTTCCAACAATAACACAGGCGTAGGTTGATGACGCAGTGATGAGCTGAATGATGGGACTTGCTGTCAAGCTGATGGATCTAATAATGTTTATGGATGAGTGCAAACATTCATGTTTTTTAACATTACAGTGGTATGAAGCAGGGCGCGATCGCTAAAGAGACAGATATCACACGCGAGTCCCGCGGATATAAAGAAATAAAGACATTTAATTCTACCGAACCCGCAAGTGCTGGATTACTCACACAGGTCAGTTTATTATACGAATTAAACTTGTGAGGTAACGCAGCGCTGCTTCACTTGGTCTAACGTTACACTATCACACTAAACGGCATTTAAATGTGTGTTGAAAGTTATAATGTTATACTACGTGTTAGTTCGTTTGCTATACGAAACTAGCAGTAACGTTAAGCTAGATCAACATTGGAATAACATACTGACCATATTCTAACATTTCATCATGTTGAGCTAACGTTATATAACATTGATTTGTTTTATGTGCATTTGCTCACCTGTCTAATAAAGCTGTCAAGTCGTGACTCGTGAAGCTCTGTCAAGTCCAAGTTAGTCGCGGACGCTAGCTCTCGGCATCTCAAAAACGCCACGCTGATATTGATCCTCATTTTAGTTCTCCTTGTTTGTCTCAAAGTCTGCTTGCCATGGTCTATGTTTGAAAGAAACAAGAACTGCGTGCCGCTAAACGTTACGCACTACGCAGTTGTCCACGTCTGTCGCCATGGTTACGGCATGGCTATGGCAGTATGAGCGGAAAACGAGGATAGCGCGGATATTGCGTCATTGACAGGCGACAATTTTCTCCGGGACAGCCACTTATTTAAAATTGGAATTTCTCTGAAATAAAAAATCTTTGGAGACTTTTGGGATATTGTAAGTACACAACTGCAGGAAATATATCACACTGTGCAAGTGATTTTTGGATATTTTATTAAAAAATTCTTACATATTGTACCTTTAAGTGCTTGATCTCACGGAAATGACAACTCAATACTTGTTCGACAACTTTCGTGCTGTTCAGACAAGCACATTTGAGATTATATACTACGCAAAAAAGTATATTGTTTTTGACATCGTGTTCATCGTTGGATAAATGCCTTCAATTTAGCTGCATCTCATCAAAACAAAGTCTGATAGGTATGGTACTTTCAGTTGCCAAACTTTCAAAGCTTGTTTGATTGCTGGAAATTCAAATCAAAACACAGAGATGTACTGGCCTCAATTCAAATGTTATAAAGAACCACAGGCAACATCAGTCAAAGATATTTACCCCCGCAAATATTTATTCCTGCTATAAGCCCCCTTATTGTGTCAATTATGTCGTGCCAAACTAATTTGTTCGAACGGCCATTCGGAAGGCTTGTGTCAACATTTTCACCTGTCACTCATCGCCCGGCTCCCTGCCTCGCTAAATGGCGGCTGCTGGTTCTGGTTCACGGGCTTTTGTAATATCCCAGTCATTTCTTGTCATAGACACGTCTGAACTGTCTGCCAAGGAACAGGCCTCCATTTTAGAGGCAGATTGCATTAGCTATTTAAATCACCATCAGCAATGGGCCTGTCACAGTCGCTCTCTCACTCCCAGCGAATGTCTCCACCCCTCAAAACGTATTTATCGTGGGGATGTTTTAGGAAGTGCTGACGGCTATTAAGCAGAAGGAAAATGATAACCCTGTCAATGCTGCCGTCGCCATTTTGCGCCCCAAGAAAATAAATGTATCAATATTCCATAACATTCTACCCATCAAATGAAATCATATACGATGGATGCTGATAGTGGACATATATGTACTGTAACTCATGTAACGCATCACAAGACCGTTAAAAGTCTGAATGTACTACTAGAGATCAGAGCATATGTCATTTTAAAGTGCCAGTCCAACAGAGGAGCAGGTAATTTTAGACAAGGTATGGCTGTCAGTTTTCCATCACAGCAAATACAGGAAGCAAGCTTCCCTTATCTACTTCTGAAATGGAAAATATGCATCTCTCTCTATACATATCTTTTCCATGGTGATAAATCTAGCGTGGGAGACTGTACGTCTGCTGGCTTTGTCACTCCCTTCCTAGATAAAGCATTGAGTTTGCCGCCACGAAAAAAAAAAAATGGAGGTAGATTCATAATTTACTTTTCCCGCCAGCTTTATCCAACCTTTGGCATAAAATAAATATGTTAAGCCAGGGGCTGGAGGATCATATTTTCACAGCTTCACTCTGAAGCTAATGTTTCATGCAGATAAGGAACAATTCAAAAATAGACTGGAAAAGATTAAAAACCATCAATTGAGCTCGACTGACCTTCAGAGTTTTATTCTCTATTGTACTCCGTGATGCTAAATCATTTCATTCCTCTATCAAATGTAGTATTATTAAATTATTTGAGTCTATAATGAAAAAAAGGTGCTACTGAGTGTGACATGCTCATATGTGGTGTAAAATTACTAACGATATTTTAATTTGTCAACGGTAATAAAGTCGAGATGAAAAAAGTGCTTCGTGACAAATAATTTAATAATTTTCATTAAAACATTGACAATTAAAAATTTGGAGGAAAAAAACACCACAGGATACTAACTAAATTCACTAACATTTTCTCCCCCTGAAAGAAACATCTAGAAAGATCTTTTTTTTTCTTTTTTAAATAATCAATCATAGTCAATATTGGGGATTGACATGCTTGAGCTGTACAAAGCTGAATGAACAGTGAATAAACACTAGTAAATTAAGGCACTTTTTGGGTTCAGTAAGATTTTAAAAGAAATTCATACTTTTATTCAGCAAGGATGCATTCAATTGATTAAAAGGGACTGTAAAGACATTTATAAAAAGTATTTACAAATAAATGCTTCAGTTGGACTTTCTATTTATCAAAATACTCTGAGAAAAATGTATCACAGTTTGTTTTTGTTTTTAAATACAGCAGCGCAACTGTTTTCAAAATTAATAAATGTTTCTTGAGCAGCAAATCAGCATATTAGAATGTTTTCTGAAGGATCATGTGACACTGAAGACTGGGGTAATGATGCTGAAAATTCAGCTTTGACATCACTTGAATAAATTAAATTTTAGAAAATATTTTAAAATTGAAAACAGTTATTTCAACTTATTTTTAACGTTTTACTGTATTTTCAATCAAATAAATGCAGCCTTGGTTAGCAATAGCATAAGACACTTCTTTCAAAAACATTTTTAAAAATCCTACCGACCTCATTTGAATGTGAATATTTAAGTTAATAAGTTTTGCACTTTTGTCAACTAAAATGTTTTGTCTAAAATTTAAACAACTGATGTCGACTAAAAACAGATGGCATTTTAAGTCAGAGTAAAACTGACTAAAATAAAAGGGATCGTTCACCCAAAAATGTAAAACTCTGTCATAATTTTCTCACCCTCATGTCGTTCCAAATATGTAGTCTTTCGTTCATCTTCAGAACACAAATTAAGATATTTTTAATAATATCTGAGTCGCTTCTGTACTCTCCATTGACAGTTACGCAACTACCACTTTGACGCTTCAAAAGGGTTCATTAAGAGATCGTAAAACATAGTTGTCTATGGAGGGACAGAAAAATATATGAATTTGTGTTCCGAAGATAAAAGAAAGTATTTCGTGTTTGGAACAACATGAGGGTGAGTAATTAATGATAACATTTTTGGGTGAACAAACCCTTTTACTAATATGACTTGACAAAAAAATTCTAAATTACAATGATATTTGTGCAAACAGATCAAAACAATGGCTAAAACAAAAAGCTCTAAAAATGAACATTCCTCACATGTAAGATGTCACAAACAACAGCTACTAAAAGTTTGTTTCAAGCAGGCTTAAATCAGATCAAGCATCCATATAACAATTCAAACAAGCGTTCATGTAAGACCGTATGATAATACCTCTTTTGTTCATTGACTCTTCCGTGACACACAGCTTGAGTCCCATATCCCAGCTGTGGGTTGTTAAATGTAAATGAACAAGCATACAATTTAAATGATCCTCTTAGATACATGGCACATGTAACATGTATTTTTCTGATCGTTAAAAAGCAACCTATCATAGTGAACTTGTAAAGCATACTCTGAGCTTGGGGGAAAAAAGGTTCTTACAATCTTTAGTGATGCGAAAGAAAATGGGAATAGGATGGAGGAGAAAGCATGAAAAGGAAAAAAAAAAAGACTTTGAGGGCTGATCTGGGCTCATCTCTTCTTAAATTACTGTTGAAGTAAACTTGGTTGAAGCTCTGACAGGATTAGACAGATAATCCCATAACACAGATATCGTAGACTTCTCTAGGTCCACTGGGGTTCCTGTTAAAGCACACTATATAATCCAGAGCTCACTCCAACTGCATCCTGGAACTAGTAATAATACAGAAAGTGGCCATAAAAGGGAGTTTTACACACCTGGACAAGGAATGTTTGAGAAATTCTTTATGAACATCACACACGACTTGCTCCCCCTATGTGGTCACATCTATAACACTGCTTCTTTTGAAACTGATCCCTTTGCACTAAAGTAACCATAGCCGTTTCTTTTAGCCGACTTTCACCGGAAATTATTTCTCTCGATTTTTCTTCACACCTTTTTTTTCCCCCTTTTATATTAGCGCTAGTTTTATTTTAGTATCATCTCGGCTGTCTGCAGTGTTCACATATTATGGCCACCATGGATGAGTGTGACATTTTTTTCCCATTGTTGTCTGGTTGTCTTTTAGCATTCGTGCAGTGAGGCGTTTTATCACGCTTCGACCCTATAAAATCTCAGCTTTGTGACTGACTCATCGTTTTTCAATTCTGCTTTAAGATCGTGGGTGAAAATAGTAGGCTGGATAAGTATTCTCACAAAGCTTTTCTTCATCTAACTCAGCTTTCATACCATGTTTTGGTGGGTGTTACGATTTGCAACATGTCTAAAGGGTAAACGCATTCTTTTAACAGCTGAGAAAGTGCCAATCAATGAAAATGCACTGCATTGAAGGGATAGTTCACCCCAAAATTAAGAAAATGAAGTTGTTCCAAACCTATATGTTTATATGCTGAACACAGAAGAAGAGATTTTAAAGATTGTGGGTAACCAAACACTTGACGGGAGCCATTGACTATCAACTGTTTGGTTGGAAATATCTTACTCTGAGTCCAGGTTCTTCATCTACATACGGGTTTGGAACAGTTTGAGGGTGAGTAAATGAATACAGAATTTTTACTTTTGGGTAAACTAACCCTTTAACTAATAAAATCAGAGATAGCAACTGTCCACATATTCCCCTCACCCCTCCCAGACATGTTTTGTCTGTCCGTTCAAATTAGTTTCCATTGACCTTTTTTTGCACGACACTCACAGGATTCGGTTTAATCTAGACTTGCTCGGCACCCTAATCAGAGTCTCATTATTTCTGCAGGTACCAGTGAAATGAAAAGATTTGAGAGAGTGTTATGAGGCATTGACAGCTGTTGGGCCCAAAAAAAAAAAACAAGGTCAATCCATGAAAAGGTCTGACAAAACTTTAGAACTCCAACAAAACTTGAATTCCCTTTCTGTCCGTTGCTACAAAATGAACAATAGGTTAAACTGATTGACAACTTCAGAAATTACCTCTACTGATGAACAGTTCTGAGAACTAAAATATGAAATGAAATCATTATGCCTGCTTAGTTTTTGTTCTTATTAAATAGCATTTCATGTCTCTTTCAGTGCAACGCAGACAGATAAGCTAAGAACAGTTAGTCTTTTAAAGGTAAAATCAGTCATTTCTGCAAAAACTTAATATTTAATTAATTCACCGAACCGAATTTCAAAAATAATGACTTTTTGAGCCATAATAATAGCAAATTGTTGAACTAAAGTTCCGATGTTTACACATTTCAGAGAGAATCGACAGTCTACTTATAGTTTTCTCTGATTATCAAGCTGAGAAAGTATTTTAACGGCACAAATCACCTTTAAATACCAAGCACTGTAGTTTTCAGTTCTATAATGATTTGTGTCAAGTTTATGCCAATAACACTGTGGTTGATCTTGCTCTCGGCTCATATCTAGTAACATTTAGAAAACAAAAGAGCATCTATTTGAAAAAAAAAAAAGAACAAGGCTTCAGGATCCAACATACACTCTGAATATTGACTTCATGGTGTTCGAATCCTATTCTGCAGAATTACTTTCTCTCCTATCCCACAAGGCACTTGGCTTTATTACTACTTGGGTCAGGCACTGGCTGTCCAGCTCCCACACAGTTGTCTCTGATCAAAACTTTTCTTCTCAACTTATATGCTTTAGCTTCTAGCAGTGAAAAAGCAATAAGTTCTGGATTTAATTATGCAATACACCCTAGGATGTGAATATGCTGTTAAAATATTCTCCTTCACGTGAACCTCGGATTAAACAAGGCCCGCAAATTCCTGTGGCTCTGAGGACAGCGCTTCAACCTGCAACCTGTGTGAAGCGTGCACAGTCTCGTCCACAGAGGGATGCACTCCGTTCTAATCAGGCCCTCCAGCTGTTCTTTCCTTGGCAAGGTTTAAGTTACCATAGTGATGGTGACGAGGGTTCCAAAGAGTTTTACAGAACACCAGGAATTTAGCTCACGGAACAGGCATGCACAAGCTCAAGGAAGGCAACTCTTAAAGTGGGTGGAGTGCTTTTGGCAAGTCATTCTGCCTCGCATGGTCGTCAACCCTTAAACGTGCTACGACTCCTATAAATATGCGTGCCTCTCAACGGCAGGCGGATAATTGTGCAAAAATGTCTCAAAGCAAACACTAGCTCACCCTTTTAACAACCAAAAAATGTTTTGGGGGGCATTTTGTCAGTCTCCGTAGCAGGCAGAACAAGTAACTTTAGGAGTTTGCTGATGGTCTGAAGCGCCCGCGGTGAGCCGGGGAGTCAGTGAGATGGTACTAATGTGTTGATTGGGCCAAAAGTGAGGCTGAGAGAAAAGAGCATTTTGATGATGGCCCGCTGGGATGCCAACCCTCCACTGTCATTACCCAGCTTTTAATTACAGCGTGTCAGGAAGAGGGGCGGAAAACCACTGGTTTCTCATGTCTAATGAAGGGGACTGTGCATATGAGATGCTCAGGGCATTCTCACAAAACACACGAGGCGGCGGAATGCAAAATATATATGTATTCAATGAGTTCCTCCATGAAAGAAAGCAAGAAAGTGTGAAAGAGCACATTATACAAGCGTAGAAACTATGGACCCATTTACACCTGCATTAACATGCGTTTTCGGTGATTGGATGATGATCAGATTATGCTTGAATACATTAACAGATGCAATGTGAACAAATCACTGAAAGCAAATTTGGTGGCGGTCTTGGATAGATCCTGACCAAATGTTTTCGTTATCCGCATTCAGCTATACACGTAAGGTATTGAGGTTAAGCCGCAAATGATCATATATGTCGCTTTGGCGAATGTGCAAGCACTTTTGCGGGTTGCATTTCATTTTAATTGTGCACTTGCATTATTTCACTGAATTCGTTTTGGAATCTCATCTGTCCCCAAAGAAACACTTTATTCTTTTTTATTCACTTCTAAGTCCGATTCATTTTCCTTACCAAAGTATTAGTACAGAAAAGAAAAGCAAGGAATGACGGAAAGCATTTTGATTTTATCATTCAATCAATGCTTTTAAAATTCGGTAGATTAAAAAGAAAATGTTTCAGTGAACAAACCTCTATCCAATCACACTGGAGACACACGTTTAATGTGTAGAGATGGTTAATCAGGCCTGTGTGCAACATGAATTTTAGTGGGACTTTTTTTGAGTCTGCATAAGTCCAAAAATGATAAATAAATGTACCTTAGTAAACTAGAATATCTACAACTTTTTGTATTTAATGTTCTGGAAATACAACCCACTGTAACTAACAGTCTTCTTGGAACGTGACTGAGCGTTTGTCCCACATAAACAAATCCGTCTCTATACACAAACACACACAAACACACACACACACACACACACACACAGCTCCTCTCGCACAAATCACATTCTGAGTTAGTACTGAGCAAATAAAGCCCATCCGTATTCCAATGGCGAAGCCAATTTCCATCCAAACCGGGAATGTACAATTTATTCTGTAAAATAATGCTACTCTTCATTGTCAATTTGCTTGGACATAAAAGTACATTAGATGGCTGCCGCATTCCATCTTGGGCAAGTCAGAACAGACTCGGGCAACGAGGATGGATCAGCAATGGAGAATAGAGAATATAGCATACATCAGCTATAAGGAAGCCCCCACCTTCATTACAAGTTATATAAGTTTACTACATTTAAATCTGAAGCATCTTTGCCAAGAATTACAGGTTAATTTGTTTAAAAGCAGTTTGAAGGGGACTTGTTTTGGAAGCATGGACTTGTTTTAAGTGTCAGGGGATATTTTCTAATCATGGCTTTCATGTCGTAGTGTGCAAGAGGAAGGTTTTCGCATGAGCAGAGCAGAGAACCACAATACAGCTGCATTCTAGCATGCATGAGTCAGACGTGGGGGAGCGGGATGCATTTTATTCTTTAAACCGATCAGTATTCATGCTCTCATGGGAGACAGAAAAGAGTAAAGGTAGATTCTGAGGTAGATCTAGCTTTCTCTGCAGTTCCACACACACATATAGAAAAGAAAGAAAGAAGGAATACATTCCTGGACGCGTTGAGACAGATTTGCCGCCTACAGGGAAGAGGCTACTGTAACCCAGCACCATTGTGTGTGTGTGTGTGTGTGTGTGTGTGTGTGTGTGTGTGTGTGTGTGTGTGTGTGTGTGTGTGTGTGTGTGTGTGTGTGTGTGTGTGTGTGTGTGTATGTGTGTGTGTGTGTGTGTGTGTGTGTGTGTGAGAGAGAGTGTGTGTCTATTTGATGGGGGTCAGAGAAGCATAACTCTGCACTGACCTGAAGTTTCAAATACAGCCATGTATATTACACATGCCTGGTTTGTTGACCAGTAGGCCATCTCTTCCCCAGTTCCAGAGCATAATCTCATTGCACTGCCAATAAAAGCTGGTCTGAGTCTACATTAAATTGTCTCTTTTAACCTGAATTAACTTGTGATGTTCTCTGATTTAAGTAAAAATTAAATCAATAATCAAGTGTTTGCTTTAACTAATATTCTAAATCGGTAATGTAAACATTTCATTTGAAATCTTTTCTAAATTCTTCCTCAGTGCCACAGCAGTGTCCCATTGCATTGCCAATATAGCTTGTCTATGACTATGTCAGCACGATTCCATCATGAAATATACCCTTTATCCTAAATGCATGTACCTGTCAATGAGATTTACTCATCGTAATATCCATCAGTTGTAGAAATCGCATACTCTGTCTGCAAAGTCATTGGTGGTCAGTAACTTAAGTATATTTTTCAAGTATCTGTACTTTATCAGAGTACTTTTATTTAGGGAAACTTTTACTTTTACTTCACTACATTCCAAAGCATAATATCATTGTTGTTTTTTACACCACTACATTTCATAAAAAACATGTCGTTTCTCGTTAACTGAAGAAATAGTCACCATCTCCGAGAAGCGACAGTGCCGTCTGATTCTTGAACGGGCTAATTCTTTTCAAACAAACTTTTAAGAGGTCAATTGGTTTGATTCGATTGCATCTGCTCTCAAGTCAACAACTCACTCATTCAAAGACCCGGCCTCCAGTTAGCAATTCACTAAATTCACGTCCGACTCAAAATGAGCCAAGAACGGGAGATCTTATGAGCTTGAGTGTGTTCAGATGGCACAAAAATGTTACTATGCCGAATTTTAGGCACTATTAGTGTATATGAAAACCATATTTAGATCGCACCATCAGTTGTTTGTGAACTAAATCTGCTGTAAAAGCCCACTATATGAAATAATTGAATGTGGACATGTCCACATAGGTTTTAGGTCAAATAAAACGTTCAAATATTTGCATAGTGTTCTTTTTAATATGTTAACACATTTTTACCAAAAATTATATACTATATGGTATATACTGTATAAGTGTATAAGTGTATAAATATCTAGCCCCCACCCACACATCTTGAGCAGTAGAAGTATTTAAAATTGCACATAAATTAAAATTTAGTTCACAATCAGTACTGTTTTTACTTTAAATACTTAAGTACAATAAAAATGTAGTACCTCTGTACTTTTACTCAAGTAAAATTGAAATGGAGTATTATTTTATTAGGGTATCTTTTACTCAAATACTTGATTTGTGTTCTTCGTCCACCACTCCCAGAATTTTAACTATAGTAGATGACAAATGTAAGCAGTGTGATGCTTTTTTTTTTTTTACTTATTTAGTTTTAAATGAATAAATTAAAAAAAAATATATAATATATTTTCACACCATTAACATGGTATCCATTCTAGTGTGCATTTAAGATTTAAGATGGGGACAGAATGAGTGATTTCTGCAGCTGATTGTTTGGACAAACACTTGGGCACAAAGACTTTACCCTCACACAGAAGGGAGGATGTTTGCTTTTAACCTCCTTTGACGGAGCTTTTGTTTTCCCCCAAAGTTTGACTTGGGTCAGTTAAACTACTGATTTTTTTTGGAGAGGCCGGTTTCTTTGGTTTTTTTTTTCTTAGGGTTGAGACCAGGTGCTTGCCATGAAAGTTTAAGAATGCTGCAGTGGTCTTAAGAAAAAACAGTGGGGAACAAAAGTCTCATGCGAAATAGGAAAAATGTTCATTATAAATCACCACAAACTGATACAAATATGATGTTCTTGTTTTACAAGTTGTTCATCAAATGGAATTTTGTCTTCACTGTATATACAACATTTAGGCTTGTCCATATAGACATACACTACCTTTCAAAAGTTTTCTCTTTTAAGTATCTAATGCTCACAGAGGCCATTTATTTTCTCAAAATCATTTTATACTGATTTTGGTGCTCAAGACACTTATTATTATCAATGTTGAAAATAGTGCTGCTTAAGAATTTTGTGTATTAGCATATTTTTGTTGCTTTTTTTCAGTATTCTGTGATGAATAGAAAGCAACATTTATTTGAAATAGGACTCTTTTGTAAGATTTTAAATGTCAAACAATTGAATGCATCCTTGCTGAACAAAAGGACAAATTCAAATTAAACGTATAAGTAATTATGCTCGTAAAGTGCTTGGAGACACTCACAGAGACAGTGCTGAGAGTGACACACCTGCAATAGAGATCTTATCCCACAGGATTTCAAACCTCCCCCTCTGGTGTAGAGTTCCTGGGGTTAAGAAGAGACAGAAAGAGAAAGAATGGGTGGTCACTGCATGCTCAGACAGCTCTGCTGACTCCTCATACAGATTCATAATGTACAAAAATTGCCTCAGAACATCTAATGAAGTGAAATAAGTTCAATATCTTCTATTTTCTTTGTAGAAGCGGTCGACGCTAAACATGAACCTAGCTTTAGCCAAAACAGAAAACTAATTGACATTCTGCAATACCTCAAATGTGGTGTCATACCACATTATATAGAGTGGACTGGGTCAAACTATTGAGTGCCAAATCCTCTTTTTTTGCAGGCCTTTGCAAAGCGTGTCTTAGTACACTTTTTATTGACTTCAGAATTTCCAGAAGCTGCCCTAATTAACTTTATCATATCATCGTATCAGCTTGCAATTTAGCAGATTACACAAGATGAGCGAGACAAAATCCTACAAAATAAACACAGCTCTAAAAATGTGCCACATGAAATCATATTCCCAGGTGACTGTGAGAATTAGAGCTCAGGAATTCCATCAGATCTGTAATCATTCAAACCCCCGCTACTTCCTACCCACATGCCCATTGTCTTGTTCCGAATGCCTATAGAAATCAACAGGAGGGGTGGGGCATTCCTGCTCCTGTTCAGACTTGAGCTCATGGCACATTGTACAAAAAAAAAAAAGCGTTTTAAACATGATTTTTTGATACAATGTGTAAGCAAGTTACAGTCATAAAGACCAAAGTCTGTGTCTGTTTGTCATGTCAGCACAGGTAATGGTACTGTTATATTTTTTGCCCATTTTACAGTAAAAACGATTGAATATGTATGCAAAAGCCAACCATTAAACAATGAACCCAAACTGTCATAAATGTATTTGAGATGAATCTGCATATAAGTAGTGTGCAGTAAAACATCTATTAAGTTAAAGTATCGAACTTAAATTCTATTATAAATTAACATTACACTTAGTGAGTTAGTGGCACTAGGTGTGGTTCAGATTTATGATACAGAGGGGTGCGGTTTACAAAAAAAAGGCTAATTCCCATTGGTCGCTGGCTGCTGGTGTAGCTGCGCTACCTGAAGCAGGTAGGCAAATAAAGAGACCTGAGAAAGAGGATCACACTGCTGCTCACCGCGATGGGACTCACGCGCACATTGGGACCAACTAAAAACATTCAAGTACTTCATACTAAAGGTTTAGGCCTTTTTTATTTTTGACAGAAAACAATGTTTGTTGTTTGTCTAGCACCAAGTCGGATCTAACACCATGTACAAGGTAAGTGTGTGGTCAAAATCAAGGTGGGTAACATTTCTCATTCAACAATGCCTTAAGAAACTGACATTTGTATTGTATTATAAATATTGTGTTGAATTGGTTTTTTTTTTTACGTTTACCTAAAGTCTTTCTACATTCTGCTTGGCTGCGATGATGTTAAAAAATAAACTAAAAAAGTACTTTTGAACAAAGTTTAAAATATGTATATACATACATGATGATTGTGTGCATGTAGGAAGGTAAATCAGTATCAAAACACTTGGAAACCCCCTTATCAAGCACACAAGCATGTTCGCAGGGGGGGGTTGGGGGTTTAGGGTTGGGTTACACTGTGTTGGGAGTCATAAATGTACGGGTTTTTTTGTGGTTGGCAAAGCAAACAGACCTCGTACCTGTATGACCTACAGGCATGAAGGGAGAGACAGGTTTGGGCTCGCTGAAGGGAGAGGCCAAGTCACAGGATACTTGCTCTCACACTCTCTGACTCTCATTGCAACAACATTCCTTGAGCATGGAACATCCTGAACCTGCACAACAAATAATCCGTTCAGAATTTGACGTTTACATTTTCAAAACTTTTTGCAGTTAGAATGAGTACAGTGTTTTGAATGGTCTGTAATCCATGTGATTCATTTATTGACAGTGTGCTTATGTTGTGCCGTACTTTATACAGGTGTGGACGAGCTGCGGAAGCCGTAAAGATGTTCTATCTGCTCTGTGAATTCTATCCTTCATTCCACCGGAGTCTGTGTAGCTGTCCAATCAGATTTCAGTGGTGTGAAGTGTAGGAGACATGGAAAGATCTCATCACCTTCCACAACCTGCGAAGGCCTGTCTCATGTTAACAGGGGGGGGAACAGCACAGATACGAGGCGAAACACATGTCAAGAGTACAAGTAGCTTAAGAAAGCATGCTTGACTAGATTTCAGTTGTTGTATAATTTGCCATGTGCTTCATGCTTGCACGGATTCATGCAGGTCGTGAAAGCTGTATGCTAAACGCTGTGAATGTTAAACCTCAGCTGTCCTATTATGCAGTGAACGCTTTTAAGATCAGCATATCTAAACATCTATGTAAAGCAACGTACCTCACCCTGCCCTTTAGCGCACCGTAGCTCCGCAAAAACATGGCATGTTTGTTCATTTGCTGTTGTGGAGAGCCGAGGCGGGCTAAGTACACACACACACATGAGCAAGATTCACAAAGCCTGCCAAGATGTATTTATGTATGCTGGTTCAGCCTGTATTCTCTCAACCCACACTAATAAACTCACTTTACAAAATGTGTTTGTGTGAATTGCTTAATCCTGACAATAAACTTATATAATAAAACAAGCCCTTACTCGCTGCCCTGGCATTTGTAGTATGAATGTTGTGGTTTATGAATTTCAATTAGCCCACCAAATGTGCTCCAAATATGTGACCTGCTCTTTGCATTCATGCGGTGGAGGCTGAGATGATGTTAATCTTGGAAATGATTTCACAAAAAGCCAAGCTGAGGTGAAGCGAGTTCAAAGCAGGGCAAGTGTACTGCAAGACACCCCCATCTGTACAGAGGGCTTTAAAGTTCATCAACATTCAATGCAAAAAAAATAAAAAGCTGTTTGTTTGATTCCCCTTGTCGACAGACATGCTCCTCGAAAATGAAAAATAAATGCAAAGTTAGAGTTGTGCCTCAAGGTTACGCCTGTGGCTTATCATGCCCAACAAAACTGTTTTCACTGTTAAATCATGTTTTGACTTGATCAAACCCTTTTATACTTGTGTCTAGATAACAGCACTGAAAATGCATGTTCAGCCAAATGTAAAGCACTAGGAATTTCATTCAAAACAATGCTATATACAGAACATCACATATAATTGGTCAGTTTCGAACATAGCTTTGCTAATAACGCCGTTAAAGAGAGTTATGTAAGAGATAATGTTAGGCTGGTCATTATCACAAATTAAACCTTGATGCAAAGCAAAGAGGTTTTCCATCACACTGAAGGGGTTTATTTTGTGATAATGACAGACTGACTGTATATTATACCTTACATAACACCTGCCAATGCATTTATGTGTTAAAAATTGTATAAACAAAAAAATCTGCTTTTTATTTAGATTCTCATAGTTTACACTGTAGAGCCTTACAATGCCAGGTTCGATTCCCAAGGAATGCATGAACTGCTCGAATGCATAAATGTAATAATAATAAATAAACAGATGTACAGTACAAGGACATGCAATACTGATTTGGGTTTAAATTATTTTAATAATTGAGATATTTGAACACCGAATGCAACGAAAGACCAATTCGAATGAAGTATTCCAGACACCAAGCTGGCCACAAGAGGGTCTGTGGGAAATGTAGAGGGCCGCTGTTGAAACAATCTAAACAATCTAAGATCAATGTGCTACAAATATGTTCACTTTTAAGGCACAGCACTGTGCTTTCCTATTTTGCATTGATGTGAACCATGGCAGCATCACATTTTAAAAAGCTGGAACTGCATCAAGGCAGTGTTTGAAGTACAATGACTTAAATTGCGGTGACTTTTGGTTTTTGCCTGCCAGACAGCTTGCCAAACACCACAGTTAAATAGTTCAATATCCCCATTAAATGAAAACGGGCTTTTTAAATATATAACATGCACGATTGATCTCAGATATTGTTCAAAATAACAATATTTCACTAAAACTGCTCAAAATAACAGTAGGGTGTAGCAAGAAACAAGCCATGTTCCACTATTCTAGAGAGAGAGAGAGAAAGAGAGAGAGAGAGACAGAGACAGAGACAGAGAGAGAGAGAGAGAGAGAGAGAGAGAGAGAGAGAGAGAGAGAGAGAGAGAGAGAGAGAGAGAGAGGGGGGGGGGGGGGCAATTATTGAGGGGTTTTAATCACTGGGTGGTTGCAGGGATGTACGTGGAAGTGCTGTGAAAAATGTATCATATCGAGCAAATATTAATCTTTTGGCTGAAAAAAATATTGCTTGGTGCTAAATTCGCAATCATGGTGTTTATTAATTTAAATCCTCCAGGAGAAGAAACAAAGTGAAAGAGAATAAGGAGAAATGGAAGGTGACCTTGACTATTTCAGGCCGTGGTGATAATAGCTTCCAGCACTGGCTGTTCCTTCCAGCAGAAACCGGCCAAATAGAGCCATTTGTCCACAGAACAGAACAGACTGTTTAGTTTCAAATTCCACGCATGACGACTCATGATTCCGGACCATTTGAAAATAAAGACAGACCCACAGATGTAACTGCCATCTCAAAGATTTCAGTTACAATGCGAGGATCGGTGCTCGGCTTCTTCCTCCTCCTTTTCTTCAGCCCAAGTCTTGCTGACGATACAGGTAAGTGGAGACGGCTTACAGCAGATGCAAATAATGAATAGACACAAAGTTCTGTGTGACTGATCCACCTGCTGTGCGGTATTGACATGAGAGGATGGCTTATTCACTGAAGGTGACAGTGATAGAGAGGGAAATGCGTCTCCTATCACACATCCCCATTAATTGATTACACCTCTTCCCCGCAATGTCACTCGTCTGCCGCTCCCATGATCTTCACAGCTGTTCTATACATTCCTCAAAGGATGGTATCAGCTGCCATCATAACAGCTGCCATAAAGCATGATACAGGTACACCTAGAATGGTAAAGGCACAACTGTATGTATATATTGTGTGTGTGTGTGTGTGTGTGTGTGTGTGTGTGTGTGTGTGTGTGTGTGTGTGTGTGTGTGTGTGTGTGTGTGTGTGTGTGTGTGTGTGTGTGTGTGTGTGTGTGTGTGTGTGTGTGTGTGTGTGTGCGATTGTGTCGGAGAGAGTGAAAGGTGTTACATGACAAATTATTGCACTGCACCTCAAGACATTATTGGATCCATTGAATAATATGTTAATAAGAAAATGCAGGGGAAATATGAAACAAATCAGAAAATGGAGAACATATAAAAAGTCATCATAATGTCATGTTATTAATATGCCTAGTTAAAAAAATTCTTTAAAAAATAAACACTTGTGCTGTAAAATGCATTACATTTCATTCAGTTGCAATACAGCTGTTTGAAGTTTGAAGAACGTGTCTGGCGTGTGTGCTCCTGCTCCAGAGTGTTCATTACTCCTATAACCAATCACACAATTTAAGATTATAGAAAAAGTCAATTTTTTAACTAATACGAAATATTTCAATTTGACTACAGATATGTCCATGCCTTACCCAGTTATTCTCCCTCTTACCCATATATCTAAAGCGTATACTATCATTCATAAGTTTGGGGCCAGTTAGATTTTTTTTGGTTTCGAAAGAAATTACTTTTATTTAGCAAGAATGCTTCAATTAGACTGAAAGTGACAGTAAAGACTTTTACATAGTTATAAAAATGTATAAAACGGATAGTTCCGGTCCTTGATTCTGATTGATTGAGCCGCTTCGAAGCCGTTGTAAATTACTCAACAAACACACCTGTGGCTGTGACCGGCCACATTACATTAGTATTACTGCGCAACTGCCGTTTGTGATTCTTTGTTGCTGCATGTGTTGCTTGGCAACCTCTTTGGAACTACATTGCTTGGAGGAGGAATAAATGTGTTATAACGTTTTATGCCTTGGTTGAATACTAATGTAGAATGCGGTCTGTTATGTAAGGGTTAAAGTTAACTTTAACCGCGATTTTTCTCTGCGTGAGAAAATGGATGTGTGGCGTGAGAGCGTGTGAAAAGGGTCAATTGCGTGAGTCTCACGGTCAATGCGTGAGAGTTGGCAGCTCTGCTAGTAATCTCTATTAATCTCCAGTATTATTACATTGTTTGATACAATATTGTTTTATTTGATATTATGTAAATGTGTAAAATGTAATGTAAAAATTTGTATTTTATATTGGTTTTATTATTACCATATGTTACTTGTATTTATATTGTTTAAAGATTTAAGTTAATATTGTGTCCAGTTTGGCCCTGTAAATAAAAGGGTATTATTTTTTGATAAAGTGTGTGCGGTTTCGTTTTCTTAAGTAGCGTTTCAAAAACCGTTTAAGCACCGGAACCGTTTAAAAAATACCGAGTAGGTACTGGTATCGGATAAAACCCAACCGATACCCAACCCTACAGCTGATGTAGCCAGCGCATTTATTTATTCATTTCGAACAGTTAACAGTCAGTTTCACCAGAACTCCTTTACTAGGTGTCCTCTATCACTTTTTAATGGACACCCTGCAGCCAATCAGAATCGAGTATTCAGCCAGAGTCCCAGACCATGGTATAATTCTTGATAACAGACCGCTGCTAAGTATAACCAGAGACTATTTAGATAACACACCGTTGCCATGAAAAACATAGCGTTGCCATGGACTCAGTTCTCACAGGAACGGACTCAATACAATCGTTTTTAAATCAATAAACTCCTTTTTTAATCAATATTTTGTGTCAAGTTATTGATTTATTTGGTAGGTAGCCATGTAATAAGCGAGATAATGTAGAGCGAGGCGGTTGTTATAGCGAATACAACCCCTTCAGGCTGATTCAAGACCCCTCCGCTTAGCGTAGGGGTCCTGAATAGCCTGTCGGGGTTGTATTCGCTATAACAACTGCCTCGCTCTACATTATCCCTTACATATTTATATTTCCTTGACTAACATTATAAGCAGGGGGGAAACAACATATTGAAATGCGTCTGTTTTTTCCTCTTCTGCCACAGTGGCCGAGGACATTGGACCTCACCAGCTGGAGCGTCTGGTGGAGCTACTGACAGATCGTGAGTGTGAGGAGTTCATCTCGGCCATGACTCAACCTGAGGACAACATCTTCCAACACTTGGACCGACTATCTGCAGAAAGGAACCAGTTACTGCAGTCAAGAAGACGCAGACACACAGGAGGTAACCGTGATAAACACAAGCGTAGTTTAAATCAGCTCTAATAAATTGATACTTATTTGTTTCATGCTAATGAAACCCAGCAGTGCGATGTGTGACGAGACACATCCTGCAGTAAATGAAGAGGTCATGAGCAACCAAATGTGTTTGTTTATCTCCACTGAACACATCAATCTGCCGTTGAGTGGTCCACTCGAGAGACATCTCAACCAGACGAATTGTTGATATAATACCTTTTCATCAGAAATGAAATCTATCGAGGTAGTGGGACATGATTGAATTGTTTAATTGCCTGAACAACTGAAGAGCTGGCTGCTTTCCTTCTGCCTGTCTGGAGCACGTTTGATATTTTGCATGTGTGTGTGATCGTCAGACCAGAAGCCCCCCTGTCGTTCAGCGCTGAAGGACTGGCTGCAGATTCACGGCAAGCAGATATACTACGACAGGCTGTCTCGTGCACTGCAACAGATCGGCAGGACTGACATCGCCATAGGTCAGCTGCACACAACAACATTCACACACACACATGCATGCACTGCACCACCACACTCAAACAATCAAACTGATACTACAATCATTTGTACACTATTCCGAAAAGATGCACAATATATCATTACCATAAAGGGTTTTTGGCTGATATTAGAGATTCTTTCATTTAGCAGTATTTTTTTATAATGTATGTGAATTGATCAGATATTGGATATTTAATTGTGCATGCTCATTTCCTCCATTTTTATTTATTTGATATAATTTAGACTAACTTTGTTAAGTGTGCCGCACACATCCAGAAAATTAAATGCAAAACAATTCAAACGCCCCCTGGTGGTTGGCTGCAGTATCTGTCATAAACCCCGCCCTCTCTATCCATGTAATCAAATGGGACGCAAGCCAAACTAAAAAAATCCAATTACACTTTTCTGTCATTTTAGGTAGTTTTTAATAAAAACTACCTAAAAAGTTTTTAATCACACTGACGTATGTTCAAGTGTTTGTTTTTCCAATAAGTTTGGTTTTAGTAAGTTATTAGATGCTATTAAATTGGGGTGTAACGTCATGATTGACAGCTGTGCTTGCGATTGAGTCTGTGGGAGCGGGAGTATGTGCGGGACCTTGATACCGCGGCTCCACCTCAGGATCACTGCGAGGACTCGGGCTCCAAATGATGTCATCGCAATGACTGTTTCTGGGATATTTTGGCTTCGTTTGGTGGAAGGAAGTGGAGATGCGTTGTCCATCTTTTTTTACATTCTATGCCTCCAACTCTCACTTAAAGTTAATACTTATAAAAAAATATATAATTTAAAAACACTGAAATGTAATCTATATCAAAAGGATATCAATTTTTCATACTGATCATTATAACGTGATGCTTAAAGTCACTTGTTAAATGATTAAAATTATTGATTTGAGTTTTTAATGTTTTTTGTTTTAGTGTTATATTTTTCATTTTATTTACACAAAATAGTATAGAATAGCTGAGTTGTATTGTTGATCCAAAGTGGTCTACTATTCACTTTCCAAAAACAGTCGTACACATTTCTCTACATTTGATTTTTATTTGTTTTTTTAATATATGATCAAATGCTCTACTTTGCAGAAGAAAGTATTTTAACTAAGACTGCCCCTAACTAAAGATTTTTTGGTAACCCTTTAGTTTAGGGTCCAATTCTCACTATTAACTAGTTGTTTATTTGCATGCAAACAGTATATAGGATATTGGCTGTTTATTAGTACTTAAAAAGCACATATTAATGCCTTATCAATTTCTACATGGCCAAATTCTACATCACTTAATCCTACCCAATCCCTAAACTGAACAACTACCTTACTAACTATTAATAAGCCGGTTTTGGGGAGTTTATTGAGGCAAAAGTTGTAGTTAATAGTGAGAATTGGACCCTAAACTAAAGTGTGACCTATTTTTCCAATCGTCTAGTAGTCATTCACTTAACCCATTAGTCGAGTAGTCGCACGTTTATGATATTAATTTAATTACTTACATATATACTGGGAGAGTGGCATGGGAAAATGGCTTGAGTTTCAGAGCTAAGAAAAAATATTATATGTAACATTGCTAACATTGTTCTACAATACAGAAAAATACTAAACCATGATAAAGAGCCTTTAACATATAAATGAAGCCCTCAAGTGCAGACATAAAGCTTACCGCAGATGCTGACTGATCATCTCAACGGGATAGTGGATGTGCCGACAAATGCATGTTAATTTAAACATGTCAAGCAGTAAGCAAGGTACTAATTTAGTTTCCATACTCCGCACAAACACTTGGATATGCGCCTAATTATAGCGCACAATTATCATCAACGTTAGAGCAAGAGACCATGTGAACATAGGCTAGCCTACTACTTGTCTTACATGCTTCAACTGATAAGCCATGATTGAGACTGGATAATAATAATAATAATAATAGGCAAACATTTGGATTTCCTACCCGACATACTATAATTACAACATGGAACAGCCGTGTTAACAATCGGTAACACTTTATTTTACAGTGTCCTTGTTATTTGTAGTTACTGTAGTAATAAATATAAATTATGCATAATTACATGCAACTAAACCTAAACCAACCCCTATTCCTAATTGCTATTACTCAGTACTTAAATGTATAATTACACAGTAACAGGGACACCTTAAAATAAAGTGTAACCTAATAATCTGTTCGTTGTGGATTTCAAATTTTAAATTAAAATTTGATCGACTTCTTGTCGACTAATGTTTGGTTGACTACTAGAGGGGAGTCCTAATTTTAACATAGTAAAACTACATACTTCACCTTTAAGGACCCCTACAAAGCCACAGCTAACACGATATTCATTTACCAACAATAAAGTTTGTCAAAAACTTAAAAAAAAAAGTTTTTCCACCTCCTTTTCTTTTGTTTTTGCACACCACTAATGCAACGACCACCGAGGTAATTCACAGTCATTCATCTTACACGGCAAAAGATGAAGCTCAGCAGACTGCATAATGTTATTTTTATACATTTCTGATAGAACGCACTTTGCACCCTGTCACTCCTCTGCCAGTGATTGTGGTCCGGCGTACAGGCGACTCCGCAGCCGAATGGCATCGGATATGAGAAGGTGCAAACGATATGACAGCAGGCTCGCTGGAGCTGACACCAGATTCACTACACGCCATCTGTTCCTTTCATCATCTCCGTTAAAGGGAGAAAGGGATAAACAGAGAAGAAGAGGGGGGGGGAAATGACAGGCTCGCTCGACAGCCCAAGAACATCCTTCAGTCAAAAGCGGTGCATTGCAGAAAATAAAAATGATTCCTCTGCAAACACAGAAACTGATGCGTATGGGAATTGCACAATGCCGCAATTACAAGAGCTTTAATTGGCGGCCTGTAAATGGGCTATGATGAGCAGTAGCCACTCACCTTAGATAAATTGCATACTTATGTTCCGGCATGTGTGTCTTCTTCAGTTGTTCTTGCTTCATTATACTTGGTACATTTATTGGGCCCTGCACACTTAGTTAATCTCATTTCAAGGCGTTCATGGAGGCTATTACTGTGTATTTGATTTCTTAATGTGCTGCAAGAATTGCTTGTGTCTTGTACGAATATGAAATGAATGTCACAAATAAACAGCTGCTAGAGCTGCCTCCAGCATAATTGTCATCAAGTACTGAAGTGAATTAGTGTTAAAACACTATGAGTAAAGACAACGGTCACCACTAGAAAATTGGACTGGAAGTAATGCATGTGCTTTGTATCTAACAGAGGTGGGTAAGAACATCAACCAGGACAAAACTCTTGCTATACAGAGATATGTGGAAGGCTACCATGAACTTGTTAGCCAAAGGGAGAAGAATCAAGCAGAAAATCATGATGATCATGAGGAGGTTCTGCAGTACTCTGCAAAACAGGGTGAGATGCCTCAGAAGGTTTACAAATTATAGAAAGACTGATGTGTTTTAAACAGGGTTGTCCAATCCTCCTCCTGGAGGGCCACTGTCCTGCAGAGTTCCAACATGACATCATGACTTTGCGTAAACATACACGCCACTTTCAATTCAAGTGGCGTGTTATCCATACGCATTTTGAGCTATCCGCGTGTATGTCCACGCCGAAATCTTTTGCGTGTATGTCTACGCCATTAAATGTCCGAGTGATTCCGCGTGTATGTGTACGCCGTTAAATGTCCGAGCGAAACGAAGCAAAATTCATATCTACATCTGTGGAGCGATATTTCTTTTCCTAGGATGGTAGGAGAAGACTCATAAATGGTATTAACCCCAGTGACGGCTAGGTTTAGGGACGGGGTTGGGGTAGGTCATATATTTATATATACATAATACAGTAATATAACGTTAAGTCAAAGGCGTTGATAAACACGCTGAAAAGCGATTATGCGTGTTGATAGCACGCCAAAAATGGAAATACGAATTGGCGTGTCATACATACGCCATTTCATGAGATCAGTCTGAGTTCAGCTCCAATCCCAATTAAACACACCTGAGCTATTCAAGCTCTTACTAGGCATACTAGACACTTTCAGGAAGGTGTGATGAAGCAAGTTTGAGCTAAACTCTGCAGCACAGTGGCCCTCCAGGAGCAGGTTTGGACACCTCTGGTCAAGAAGGAGCCACGTTTCTAAGCACTGATTAGGCGTTGTTGATGAATGGAGGTCATGTGTTAATATTTTGGGTCTTTGACCTCAAAAACCTGACAATCTCAGAACAAGTTATTTTGTCTGCTTAGTGTCAGTTTCTGCTGAACTGGCCCCATCATTATATATATATATATATATATATATATTTATATATTATTATATGCTCATATGTCTGCGGTTGGCAATATGTACCCATGGTTTCACAGACAAGGCTTAAGACTGGTCCCAGACTAAAATGCATGTTTGAGCTGTTTTAACTGAAAGCTACTTGCACTGTAAAATCAAGCGGCAACCTTGCGCTCTCTCTTTTGAATCCAACACGGAAGTGACTTAAACTGCAATTCATCGACTGTCCACTAGAGACAGGCTCCAAATGAGAGTCAATACCATAGACCACCGGCTCTTTGCCCATTTTCGGTTATCCGCGAATGACGCACAGTGACACGCTGTCAAGATAGCGACGGCTGCGGCTCCGCCCACTTTGGGCTTCAAAATTGATTTTCAGAAACCTACGGGTGACGTCACAGACACTATGTCCATATCTTGTTTATAGTCTATGCTTAAAATACGTCACTGCCATTTCTTGTCACACCAGTAATATTTTTTACTAAGGCATGTTTATAAAATCTACTTGTATGTCCTAATTGAATTAGTGATTTGTAATTTTTTGGAAAGAAGCTTCTTATTCTAAGAAAAGCTACATTTATTCAAAGTATTGATCAAAGTACAGTGAAAACAGTAATATTGTATATAATATAAAAAACTTACTAAACATAGATGTCTGTAAGCAACTGTAACTTATCTGAAAATCAATGACTCATGCTAACAACTCTTGCCACTGATTGCTTCACAGCCAGAGGGTTAACCTGGAAAGACTTGGACTTGGTGGTGAAAAGGCATCCAGTGCCACCTTATCAGCACCATCTGCTAGACAGAACATGGCCTCTACTTTACGGCCTCCTGTCTGGATTTTCCATCGCACTGCTTATGAGCATGGCCATCTTTCTTATTAGCATATATGTATCCCATGGCAACAGAACCAAATCCAGGTCTGAGCATCAACCCTGTTGCTGTCCCCTCCTCAGTGTTGTGACATCATCAGAGGTACGTCGCCCAGAGGACACATTAAGACCGAGTAATGGATGTTCAGGATAATAATGAAGCCATGTTCATCAGTATGAAATTCATTATTAAACGTGCCTTTGATGGCTGATTATGACCCACACTACTTGTCTCAAAGTGCCGTCTTATTGGCTGTTATCTCATCTAGTGTGCTATTTAAACTATAGTTAGACAGCCTATGCAGACACCTTCAGCGCAGACAGTTCCCACTGCCTCTCATAAAGACATTTCTGCAATAAAGCACCTGACAGAACATAATGACAGCAATCTGTTACCTCCATCGGGACCGCTGCCATTGTCCTGTCAGTGATTTGATGGTGTGTAGGGGAGGCTGCGCTGGAATGCTGTTGCCTTGACAATCTTAGCACTTCCTGTTTCCAGTCCGCGACAGTGGCGGTGTGCTCGTCTGGCATTGAGGAAAAACTAATTATCCAGCCTGGCTCCTTCTCCCCTGAGCTTGCACATGCCCCCTGAAGCAATCCACAAGGCTAATAACAATGACAATGCCTGCAGACAATGCAGTCAGTACATCAACCTCAGAAAGACAGGATAGACTGGGCGAGTGTGGCAACGAAAACACATGGGAGAGAGCGCTGAATGGCTTGGAATGGAGCACAGAAGGAACTAATTCACCAAGATGAGCAATGCAGCAGGAAATGAGCTCACACGCAAGCAAAGTATCTCTCGCACACACTGGGATCTTCTCTCTTATCATTTAAGTGCTTCTCTTGTTCGAAAAAAAAAACATGCCCCTTCCTCATCCTCGTCCTTTTTCTTTCCTTTTATTTCTTCTATAATTGAACTAATTACTTCATTATACAAATCCAGACTAATGTGCTCCTGGAACCACACATCATGGATTAATAGTGGTGCTAAGCAGCAATTATAGGCAATTAGTTCATAAATCAACATCTAAACAAATTATAGTGCCGGGGAGGGGAGGTGTTGTATATTCAAAACACGGCGAGGGCCAAAAGGGCCACATACTCAAACTTTAAAGGAACACTTCACCCATTTCAACATTAATCTTTATTGAAAGTGGGTCATATATGTAGTCGACATGTAAAAGAAATTTTGAATTTGGTGCCCTCTTGACCGAGAAAAGACAGAAAATAACTTTAGGGCGCATTTGTATGAAAGACAACAACTCCCACAATGCACCACATTGCACAGCTCCGCAAGCCACTCCCACTACTCCAGAACAGCGCAAACATCAGATAAATCACTCGTCTACAAGGCTAACGTGAGCTGCCACCAGAGTTAGAAATTCATTTCACACAAAATGTATAGTTAGTTGGCTGTGGCGAGCAGGACGAGGGACGTGAGAGCGGCGCGAGGCCGGTGGCGTGAGTGATAATGATCGACATCTGTAAGACGCACCGGTCTCTCTCGCGTCTCTCACCGAGGAGCGGACGCATAAAACGAGGAGCGACGACAGTCCAGATCGAGATAGACGGTGGGCCGAGGCCCCGTATCTGCTTTACTTTTCGAAATGAATGATCCCCATGGAGGGAGAACCTGAATTTGTAAAGTTGGGACGGTTGTTTTATCCTCAACGATATGAAAAGTGTTGCCACTCCCATTTGTTGCACATTTTCCCCCGAAATCATAATGCACGACCGTAAATATGCAGGCAAACGCGGTTGCCTACTATATCAGTCGAGCCAATAGCGTGGCAAGATACTGACATAGGATTATTATTAACCAATCAGATGTAGCTTATTTAGAACAGTTGTTACGCGGATGATTCAGCTGTCAGACACGAACAGCATCTGCGGCGGCAGCACAGTGACAATCGCCAAGGACATTGTTTTTGTGATTGTAAGTATTCATTTAATTAGAATATGATATCTATGACAAATGTTTGTTTTGTACACTGTGTTGTTCAAACGTATGTAAGCGTCTCGTTAGTGTCGTTTTAAGTAGGGTAGTTTCAGCTGGCTAACTGACATAGTAGCTAGCATGTCTAACGTTAGGTCACAGCTCTGAACCAAAACTACAACATTACTAGTAGATTAATGCATCCTTCATTTTAATTCCAAAATCTAAACCAAGCTAATCTCTTGCGATCGTATGCATGAGATTAGCTTGGTTTAGATTTTGGAATTAAAATGGATGTAAGCGTCTCGTTAGTGTCTTTTTAAGTAGGGTAGTTTCAGCTGGCTAACTAGCAGTAGCTAGCATCATGCGATTACATATTTGATTTGGTGTAAAGTTTTAAGTACTTAATTCTAACTGTAACACTTCGTCCAACTCACATAGGCTACAGCTCCACTGTATGTCCCCGGATAATTACCTCAGACTGTTTTGCAAACGTTCGCCAAAAACTCAAGGTAAACATGAACCTCTTGATATATAAAACATATTTAATTATCAGTTATATCTGACATAACATTAAAGGGTCAGCAAGCAGCCAATATTATAACCAGAGAGCTAAGAGCTCAAGAAGAACGGCATGTAATAGAAATAAGATTAGACTATCAAAGAACATATGCTATCAAACAGAGCAGAGTTATAATGTACATAAACATCGTACAGATTTACTTCTGCTGGAGTAGCCAACACACACACACACACACCCCTCCCCACATGTGCATTTACATAACCACATGTGCCCTAGTCATCTTCAAGTGACTTATTGTCACAGTTTACACACTGACAGAGGTTTGTACATGGCAGCTCATGCAGTTTACATGTGCATCTACCCTTAACACAATTTGTTTTTTTACATGAGCAGTGCACAAGTTCCAGAATGGCCTCTGGAGCTGGCGGAAGTGTCATCCAGTCCACTCCGTAGAAATCCCCTACCATCGTGTAGAGATCACGGGCATTAGACCTCAGAGCCCGTGTTTTTACTGGAGTTGCCTCACCATCCTCTGCCTCTACCACTAAAAAAAGTCTAAAACAATAGATTGAGGTTCTGCACCCTTCCCCACATCACTGAATTAAGAAATGGTTTGAAACTTTAGGCAGGGGAAAACTCATCCTTCATATATTGGTTTCACCTGTTCCCTTAACATGGTTAATAAACCAGTTTCACAGCGTTCAGGTGTCTGGCCTTGTTGATCTTAATAATGCCATAATTGGAAGGGTACATTTTTGCAGGATGTTTTTATTATATACAGTGTATTAACAGTAATATATTTATATTATTTGTACTATTATACTGTTACTGCTATTACACTGCACATAACTGTATGTGTTTGATCGTACTGGAAATCCATATCTATTACACTCTTATAAGGCTACTGCTAATACATTGCACATTTATATTTAATTAATATTACTGTAAAACATACTACTTTCTTAAATGTATACTACTGTACTGAATGTCTTATACTGCGCCACCTATCTATACAATATAATACTGCACTGTAATATACTGCGCCACCTGTCTATACAATATAATACTGCACTGTATGTCTTTTACTGCACCTCCTGTCTGTACAATATAATACCAACCTTCATTTGCAGTTTCTTCAACTAATACTGCCTTCTCTCTTCTCCTTTGTGCTCGTTCTATCTTCGTGATATTTGTGAAATGGCTGTAGCACTCCCTGTGGTAGCCAATGTTAGCTGGTTTGACTAACTGGTTTGTTGGTTCCTGGCTTTGTAATTTGTATGCCTGTACTGCCTCTTCTGCTATAATACTTTCTCTGCATTCAAGGTCTTTCCACAGAAACACAGATTTAATAAATTTCTCCCAACTTATGTCTGTGAAGGGAATGGTGGGTCTATTTCCCTCACATATATGCATGCAGCACTTCATGTTTTTGCGATTTCATCCATAGTAAAAATGTGCGGGAAAAAGAGAAATGTGCGTTTTTATCATAGACATAATCAATACATAGACGCCCAATTGCCCGCTGGAGCGTACGTCAACGGTGCAGCCATATTGCGGAGGGCAACTTTCCCATAGATTTCATACCGGGAATTGAGAAAAATGTGTTTCGTGTGCTGCTTGGGGCTGTACAAATCGCCACACAATTGAAAACAGGTCTCGAGCAATTACTTTTCACAAGCAAGACTGAAAATTTGTTTCTGGTTGTATTTGGCCATTATATAATTAGAAATTTCAAAATACTACTGTTATTGTGTCACGAAATGTAGTTTTAATAGTTTTTCAGTCGACAATGTAGTTGTCTAAAGCTCAAATCTATGGTTTATTCGTAAAGATAGAGCCTATTTAAAATTTTTATCTGACGTTTTTGGAGTGAGAGATCCGGGCGCTCATGTACCCCACCTGGAACAGCCTTACCTCGGCTATAGTGCTTCTGACGTTTGCCGCTGGCTCTGATGTCTAGTGGTTAAACATGATATATAATTCGACTTGTGTATATCTAACAGGTAATCTTTGGTCTCATTAATCTATAATTTGTTCCTTGGCAAATCGTTTTGGCTGAGGGCAAAGTAAAGTTTCATAACTTTATATTTAGGCTATTTTAACGTTGTATCCTGCTGTAGATGTCTATGGTTTTCATGATGTTGTGTTTCCAAGCAATACCATGGATTAAATGTGTGAAATCAGAACGGTATATTTATTAAAGATTACAACGAAATGACAGGACATCGTATGACAAAAGATGGTTACATAAAATAAAAACAGTGACAATGCATAACGTTACCTCTACATTCACATTTTGTGTCAAACTGAATACGTAGCATAAGTGGGCAAAATTAGTTAACAAGTTCAATCTTTCCTGGGCTAAAATCACTTCTCGAAAAGATGTGCACAGAGCATAGACTGTAGGTCAGACAGCAACTTCATATCAGCGCGCCCGTGTGTTGACAAACGCGTCACCAACACCGACACTTTCCCACGCACGCTATTGGATGAAGGCAACAAATACGTCACGCATGTCGGACCCAACACGTAGCCGCCTGCTCTATTCGCCGGGAAAATAACCTGGAAAAAGTTACCGATATTATAGTAATGTGCAAAGTATGTGAGTGGCAACAATTTTTATTTGCTTTGTTGAAAAGTGTAGTGGTTATATATAAAAAACTGGGTTATCCATCCCCAGAGATCGTCTGAAAACACGAAATCCCCCCTCGGCCCACCGTCTAAGAGAGGAACAGGCCTGGTTTTATGGTGTGTTTTGTTTCTGTTGTGTGTGGCCAGCAGTGAGGGGCTGCTGGCTTATACTTTTGTTTTGTATTTGTTTATTTTACTATTAAAATGTTTAAATGTTCGCCGATTCCCGTCTCATTCTTCCCACAACAACGAACCCCGTTACATTGGCAAACTCATTAGCGAATTACTCCTCGTTTGTATTTCTTTCTATATGGTGAATTATTGCATGATACCTGTATGTTCCAGTCAGAACAAATGCGGTGCGACACTAGGATTGTTCACATCACAACACAAACGTCCGTGTGCTCGTCTGATCCAGAGATTTCGTCCAGGAGAAATTGCGATCGTTGAAATTCTCTGCAGCAGATGGACTCTGTCCGTAGCGCACAGCGAGAGCACACGCACCAGCAGCCCGCCTCAGCTCGAGCCAGTCCGGGCTCCTCGTCCGCTTCAGTCCGCCTCAGCGCGAGCCAGTCCGGGCTCCTGTGCTCCTCCTCAGCCTCAGCTGCTCTTCACTATACTGCGGCTCGTAAAGATAGCCACGAACACCGGATTCGAGCAGCAGAATTTCAAAATCCTCTTCTTCCATATCATGTTTAGTTTCTTCCGTCATTGTCGTAACTTCCTATCTCCACAGCGCTTGTCAGCTTAGCTTCCAAACAAGATGGCTGATATTGCTTTCTGTATCTGCAAGTGAAGTCCCACCCACTGATCTGTAATAGGTCTGTAGCGTGAGTGAGTCCCACGCCCTGAATAAATGATGAGCTTGTGTTTGTAGTCTCTACACTTTTCAATGAAATGGGACTTCCTGCTTTTTATGACGCAAAATGACGATTTTTACGTCATAAAAAGCAGGAAGTAAAACACTTAAATCCTTATTTCTCCCATCTCAGGGAAAAATAAAGGAAAAATCCACGATCATTACAATATATGACTGGGTTTCTAACAATACAAAGCTTAATGCAAATGGGTGAAGTGTTCCTTTAAGGTCCTGATTACACCTGGTATTAAGATGAGGGAGACACATTGCCGTTTACAACTGGTGTTTTAATCCGTCTCTTTTGGGGGGGTCTATGGGCGGGTGAATGTATGGGCTTTCTTTGTAATGGATGAAATAAGCGCACACAATTTACAGATAAACACGACCGGAGATGTCGGAAAAACATCCGGAGACTGAGCATCAGCTTTCGTTTCTGCTCGGACAGCCGCAAAACTACGCCGAACACTGTGAGTGTGTGTTAGAAATCAGGAATGGTGAGAGAACATTGTGCTTGGTATGTTTTTAGTCAAACCAAACTTGGGTCTTTATGCGACAAAGTTTAAAAACCGTCTGGCTAGCGCACTTCCCATGATGTTTATGCATTAGGTCAGTAGGTGGAGAGTAGGCGGTCTTTTTGTGGCTGTTCGAACACATAAGCGTTTACAATAGATAGTAATTGAGGCTGTCAAGACACCTTTTCATTATCACTGCATAGAGTTCCAATCAAAATGCGTATATGGAATTTTCAGGTCCAGTTTGAGCTTCGAGATCATTGAAATATTTTAACTAACTGGATATGAAGCATACTAATAAAAAATAAGAGTGTGAGATGAGAATTACCAATATTTTTTTAAACAGTATTTTTCTAAAATGTGCAGTTGGGAATAGTTATGTCTGAAATAATTATAATTATAAAAAATTATATAATTAGCTATTACATCATTGGTTAGCCCTAGAAAACCAACTTTGCTTTTCTTTCATACGTATTGTTGGTCATTTGTTTTGTGTGTATATATTTTGATACATCATATATTCATTAATTTCATGCATGATGAATAAGCAGAGGGTAATGGCTGTTTCATGACCAGTTTAAACGAGTGAGCGGATTCGGACAGTGAGTGTGCCAGAAGGGCTGCCGCTTTTGCATAGTTTTATATAATTATAATTAAAATAATTATTTAAAACTTAGCAAACTGACAGCTCCAGTAGTCCTAAGTATAAACCTTAATTAAACAATTTAATAATCACTTAAAAAAAGGAATTTATACCTGTATGACATTACGCTGTAGCCACATTAGACCAGCGGTTTGGAAAATGGATGGATGGATGGATGATTCAGCTTCAGGTGAGATGCGGGAATTCATTCACATATTCTCTAGTCTAGCCGTTGAGCATACATAGGCTGAATCCAAAATCACCCCCTAAACCCTCATTTACTATTACCTACGTTAGTCCACTAATGCTGTTCACTTGATAGAGTGAATGAAAACGAGTGAGCGGATTCGGACAGTGAGTGTGCCAGAAGGGCTGCCGCTTTTGCATAGTTTTATATAATTATAATTAAAATAATTATTTAAAACTTAGCAAACTGACAGCTCCAGTAGTCCTAAGTATAAACCTTAATTAAACAATTTAATAATCACTTAAAAAAAGGAATTTATACCTGTATGACATTACGCTGTAGCCACATTAGACCAGCGGTTTGGAAAATGGATGGATGGATGGATGATTCAGCTTCAGGTGAGATGCGGGAATTCATTCACATATTCTCTAGTCTAGCCGTTGAGCATACATAGGCTGAATCCAAAATCACCCCCTAAACCCTCATTTACTATTACCTACGTTAGTCCACTAATGCTGTTCACTTGATAGAGTGAATGAAAACGAGTGAGCGAATTCGGACAGCTGATTTATTGCGGTGCATTGTGGGATTGCATGAGTGCACTCGATAACGTCCACTATGGTTTCGGACACCACTACAAAAGGCTGTCCCGTCAAATAGTGCCCTATTTAAGGGTATAGGTCAGGGGTAGGCAAGTTCGGTCCTAGGGAGCCACTGTCCTGCAGAGTTTAGCTCCACCCCTAATCAAACACACCTGAACATGCAAATCAAAGTCTTCAGGATTACTAAGGCTATAGGCCGCTGAGGTTTTTTTTCAGGGTTGGACCCAAACTCTGCAGGACAGTGGCTCTCTAGGAACGAACTTGCCTTCCATATAGGTAGTGATTTCGAAGATAGCCGATAAGTGCCATAAAGTATAACAAAAGCATTACACAGTTCTTCCAGTATTCAAAGTCTTCTAAAGCCATATAATAGCTGAGAATCTTTACATCAATGCATTAACTGGCAGAAGATATACACAAGAACTGTTTCCATACACCCAAAAGTGCACTGAATTCGACACCACAAAAAAGGAGCCAACACTGAATCCGAACTTAAAGGGGTAGTTCATCCAAAATGAAAGGTCTGTAATTATTTTCTCACCCTCATGTTGCTCCAAACCTGTATGACTTTATTTTCTCTACAGAACAAAAGAAGACATACTGAAGAGTATCTCCAGAAAATTAGACCACATTGACTCTCCTTGTACAGACAAAAACAAACAAAAAACTCTCAAAATATCTTCTTTTATGCCCTACAGAGAAAAAAAAAAAAACATAAGAGTGAGTAAATGACACAATTATCATTTTTTGTGACCTATCCCTTTAAGTTTAGATGCAGCTTTTGCTCCTTTATCTGTGGTGTGTGCTTCTTCTGGCTGGTGCTTTCTTGTATTGTAAATATGCCAGGTCTAAACATGCAGTAACCCAAATTGGTAGTTCTTATTTAAACAGCCATTAAATGACCGCTAATATGAAGCATGAGCCATTTTGAAATAGTTACAGAATCTGAACAAAGACCATCATCATATAACTAGGAGGTTAAAATCTTGCTGTATTTTGCAGCATAATTTAAGAGGCAGGGTCAAGTAAAAAACTAACGGAAACTGCGGCTCAATATTGGTTGTACAACAATGGACCAATCAGATGAATCTGGGGTGGGATAAGCATCTATAGCGGCAGTGTATGGGATTTAACACGCTTATAAACGTCCATTATGTTCCGTCCAGTTGTTTGTAATGCAACAAGAACGCAGCCTGTGCAAACAAAAAATGATGTGTGACATAATGCATATCTTACATCTGACATGTCTGTCTTCCTGTTCCTCTCTGATCAGTAATGATTTGCTGATGGTGTTGAAATGCCATGACACAGCAAGCAACCGAAAACTCATCTATACAGCGCAATGAAGACAAAGCCTTGGTGCAGATGGGCTCTGTCAGAGAGAAACACATAACAACATGAGTATATTGCCACTCTCTCTGACAACTACTATTTTTGTTTGTCCCTCATGCACACATATAAATGTCAAAAAATGAATTCTGTCTCTCTCACACACGCATGAAAACAGATGGAGACACACATGGCATAACAGACTCGTCCATGCATTCTCACAGTCTCATCCAAACTTTGAATAAGATGATGCATGTTGGCATTTTTGCATTGTGTGACATGCTAACGGAGATATTTAAAAAGAGACGCATGTGCTTGTATACAATTATAAATCATTAGAGACCAAAAAAAGACTTAAGCATCATATTTGACACATTTAAAATAATGAGTTGTCGAGAAAAAATATATGTTTAAAGTTTGTTAGGTTCACATCGGAACAACATTGAACAGACTGTACCTCTGTCTGTCGCATCATATAAAAAAACATGGTATCTGCACTGACTTGAAAGCGTTTTAACAGCATGCGCTTTCCATTAGCAAACCTAATGTCAAATATGATCTCTACAATAAAGTTCTAACAGATGAACATCAAATCAATGTTCTTCTGTCGAGAAGGATTGATTGACATCCTCTTAATTCAGCTTTTTCCTCAATGTTTTTTCAACCGGGGTTGAATAGACAGATATATGACAAAATGTAAGACATCCAGTCAGAAATGTCTACAGGTCCTTCTCAAAAAATTAGCATATTGTGATAAAGTTCATTATTTTCCATAATGTAATGATAAAAATTAAACTTTCATATATTTTAGATGCATTGCACACCAACTGAAATATTTCAGGTCTTTTATTGTTTTAATACTGATGATTTTGGCATACAGCTCATGAAAACCCAAAATTCCTGTCTCAAAAAATTAGCATATCATGAAAAGGGTCTCTAAACGAGCTATTAACCTAATCATCTGAATCAACTAATTAACTCTAAACACCTGCAAACGATTCCTGAGGCTTTTAAAAACTCCCAGCCTGTTTCATTACTCAAAACCGCAATCATGAGTAAGACTGCCGACCTGACTGCTGTCCAGAAGGCCATCATTGACACCCTCAAGCAAGAGGGTAAGACAGAAAGAAATTTCTGAACAAATAGGCTGTTCCCAGAGTGCTGTATCAAGGCACCTCAGTGGGAAGTCTGTGGGAAGGAAAAAGTGTGGCAAAAAACGCTGCACAACGAGAAGAGGTGACCGGACCCTGAGGAAGATTGTAGAGAAGGACCGATTCCAGACCTTGGGGGACCTGCGGAAGCAGTGGACTGAGTCTGGAGTAGAAACATCCAGAGCCACCGTGCACAGGCGTGTGCAGGAAATGGGCTACAGGTGCCGCATTCCCCAGGTCAAGCCACTTTTGAACCAGAAACAGCGGCAGAAGCGCCTGACCTGGGCTACAGAGAAGCAGCACTGGACTGTTGCTCAGTTTTGCATGTCATTCGGAAATCAAGGTGCCAGAGTCTGTAGGAAGACTGGGGAGAAGGAAATGCCAAAATGCCTGAAGTCCAGTGTCAAGTACCCACAGTCAGTGATGGTCTGGGGTGCCATGTCAGCTGCTGGTGTTGGTGCACTGTGTTTTATCAAGGGCCGAGTCAATGCAGCTAGCTATCAGGAGATTTTGGAGCACTTCATGCTTCCATCTGCTGAAAAGCTTTATGGAGATGAAGATTTCATTTTTCAGCACGACCTGGCACCTGCTCACAGTGCCAAAACCACTGGTAAATGGTTTACTGACCATGGTATTACTGTGCTCAATTGGCCTGCCAGCTCTCCTGACCTGAACCCCATAGAGAATCTGTGAGATATTGTGAAGAGAAAGTTGAGAGACGCAAGACCCAACACCCTGGATGAGCTTAAGGCCGCTATCGAAGCATCCTGGGCCTCCATAACACCTCAGCAGTGCCACAGGCTGATTGCCTCCATGCCACGCCGCATTGAAGCAGTCATTTCTGCATAAGGATTCCCGACCAAGTATTGACTATTGAGTGCATAACTGAACATAATTATTTGGAGGTTGACTTTTTTTTTTTTTTATTAAAAACACTTCTTTTATTGGTCGGATGAAATATGCTAATTGTTTGAGACAGGAATTTGGGGTTTTAATGAGCTGTATGCCAAAATCATCAGTATTAAAACAATAAAAGACCTGAAATATTTCAGTTGGTGTGCAATGAATCTAAAATATATGAAAGTTTAATTTTTATCATTACATTATGGAAAATAATGAACTTTATCACAATATGCTAATTTTTTGAGAAGGACCTGTATATATGCAATAAGTGTTTAAACATTTATTTCTAAATGTTGTTATTTTTTATGTGCGATTTATCGATATTATTGATAAAAGATATTATGTCAACAAATAAACTCTTGGCTTTTAATTTAATAGGGTTCTTGGGTTGGACAAGCGTGTATGGGTTGAGAGTTCCTTGGTTGAAAAAGGTTGGCAACACCAGGTTTGGTTGCGGTGAATATTATTTGGAATAATTTCAGATTGGAATCTTTTAAACCCATTCACCAAAAAAGATTCATTTATTCACTGATTCGATGAGGCCTTTCCTCTTTCTTTCATTATGCCAGTAGACGGCGAAAACTGGGTGACCTTTTGTGTTATAAATGAGTCACTGAATCACTCATTCAACCAATTCGTAACTAACGTGACGAACGGCACGGCTACGTCCGAAATCGCATACTTTCTTGAGTAGGTACTTATTTTGAACAAGTAATTACTAAAAAGTATGTTCTACATAGGCTATGAGTGTGTGTAGTGAGTGTAAACTGTACTGTATTATATTCGCCACGCTGTCATTATCATGTGACCTACCGTTGCATCGCTTCACTGACATTCATAAATCCCTTCCAGTGGCCTCAGGGGCAGTACAGGGTGCTTCTCAATTCTTATTTGTGCATCCTCGTTTCATTTCCTCGCTTCCTTTCCTCGCGTCTCAGCTCCACCCCCTGTAGGACACGAGGGAAGGCTGCAAGGAAAAAAAATGAGGACGGAGGAATTGAATGAAAGCTTTTTTTATACATTGGAATACTTGATCACTCGAGCGTCACTTCACTGCATCATCAGCAGTGCTCAAAGGATCTGCCCTTAAGTTGTTAAAGTTTGTTTATTTAAGAAATTCATAATAAATATTAATAAAGCAAGATACCTTGTTGAAATATGTGAGTTGTGTGGTTTATGTAAACTACAAAAGTAAAGTATAAATTCAAATGTTTGTGACAGATGTGAAGGGGGAGGAGAATTGATACGTGCGTCATGTTTAGTCGATAAAACTCTTCCGCAAAGGGTACACCTGAGTATCCTCGCTCATTGCTCCTCTGGAAGCCTCCTCACTCCTCGATCCAATTGAGATGTCCTTCAAGATGGCTGAGCTCGATTGGTTTCCGGGTCATAGGATGGAGGACGGAGGAGCGAGGAGACGAGGAGGGATGAGAAGCACCCAAAGGCCCTGTCCCAAATGGCACACTTCATGTGCACTTTCGGTCTTGTAGACTTACAATGGCTGCCGCGTGCGCGTGTCCGTTAAGTCCGTGAGACCGCAGTGTGTCCCATTTGTCATTTTTAGATCTCAGAAGGGTGCTCGCGAGCGCCCCCTCTGCGGTCGATTTGCGCCCTTGGTGCGCACTTTTGCCGAGCCCACGCTGATGCGGACTCCACAGCAGACTTCTTCCCGACATTCAAAGCGGCGTTACGTCGCGAAAGTGCGGACTCAGAGGAAGACCGCGAGTGCTTAGGGTTCCATTTGGGACAGGGCAAATGTGTCCATCCTATGCACACTTCAGAATCTCGCCGGAAGTAGTTGGTCATCCGGGTACTTTTTGCCTATTCTTTTGAGTACTGTGGCCCGGTCCCAAATGGAACCCTAAGCACTCGCGGTCTTCCTCTGAGTCCGCACTTTCGCGACGTAACGCCGCTTTGAATGTCGGGAAGAAGTCTGCTGTGGAGTCCGCATCAGCACGGGCTCGGCAAAAGTGCGCATCAAGGGCGCAAATCGACCGCAGAGGGGGCGCTCGCGAGCACCCTTCTGAGATCTAAAAATGACAAATGGGACACACTGCGGTCTCACGGACTTAACGGACACGCGCACGCGGCAGCCATTGTAAGTCCACAAGACCGAAAGTGCACATGAAGTGTGCCATTTGGGATTGGGCCTGTGAATTCGGACATACGTCACATAAGTTACTGTTTTTCGCCTGCGTATGCGATTTAGGATGCACCCCAGGTCAAAGCTTTAGCAGATCCAAAGGAAACGAATGGGAATATGTACGTATATTCAAATAAAGTAGGCCTACCTACATCCGAGTGTGTAACTGTTGTGAAAATTAACATCTCATGGGGTTTTTTTTTTTTTGTGTCCTTTTAAAATCTTTATGTTCGCTTCAATAAAAGGGGATTTCAAATACCTGTGCTTTAATGCTCCACCCCTCCCTCAGTCTTAAATTTATCATCTACTCCCGTGCCCAACATGCGCCAAAGCGAACGGGTCTCCAGGGAATGTTTAGTATCATTAGATGATTTTACCTGATTTGTGCATATCTTTGACATCTCTCGGGAACCCACGCGCATTTAACACAGACAGGTCCCGTCTGTAAGCCGTCTCCTACTCACGTATACTGTTGAGATTACATCTGTGATTTAAAAGGGAACTTTTTAAACCTTATGTTTCCGAAGTTGTGTGGCGGCTTCCTTCAGAACACAAACGAGTCTCTTCATTGAAGTTTTACTCAAGCTCTCCAGGTTGACTTGACAGAACCACAGTGCCCTCCAGTGGTCCAGATAAACACTGCAGATCATATTTGATCTATTTAAAAATATGTATTCTTACACTGTGTCGCTGGATTCGCCAAGTAGAATTTTGGTTAAAACAAGATGTGTCACTTTTTAGAAATGTAGTCTTTGCTTTCATTTTTGTATAGGCCTGCGTTTATATTTTCTGCAAACTCAAAAGATTTGAGGGTGGTGTAACCACCATCATGTAGCCTAACCTAAAAATTACTAAAACCTTCCATTCACTTTGAATACAAAACTTAATCATTTTCGTAAGTCATATTAATGTAATTGTTTTTACAAATATCATGAATTTTTGAGTATCAAGAAGCTTTGTTAGGGTTACTCCTTTTGACAAGTGTAAAATAATAACAATAGTATATATATATGTTTTATTACTTTACTATATATATATATGTTTTATTATTTTACTATATATATATATATATATATTCTGCTACTGCTGGTTCACATCACTTAACACTATAGCACACAAATAACTGCCCCATTATCGGGTCTAAAGGTCAGAGAAAATGAACTTTTATTGATTACCACATGAGGTTTCTGAACAGCTAGTTTTGGTAGAATGGATTGCAGCCACAGAATCCGCCATCGTGACCTCACATGCAACTGCAATCATTTTTTAAAGTAAATAGCTGCATGGCTCACTATGGTCACCTCCATTGCCTCCTGTGCTCACTGCATGCACTCTATTGCATCCAGTCAACCACAAAATATAAGTTGAACGATATAATCAGATGAGGCTGTGATTGACAGTAAAAAATGGACACCATATGTGTGTGCATGTGTAAGATAAGCGTGATGATGGGGAAAACAGGCACATACACCAAAGCAGAATCACGCTGGATTGGTAGCATCAAATAGCCATTTCATTATTTTTCAAACAAACACACAGCTATTCGCACTCATCACCCTAGTAAACTCAGTTATGAGCATGGAGCCGGTTTTTGGAGTCAGTGTAATAATGGAAATCACCCCACTACATAATCAAGCACTCAGCACATACAAGCATGTTACAATATTAGCATGCATGGAGGCGACAGAGTGTGCATTGACCTCTTCATATAGTTCATAATGAGATCCCTCGGGAGCATGTTTACAGCTTTACACGGCCCGTTTAAATTTCTGTCCGGCCACTGAACAAAGCCCGGGCCACCATTTGCATTAATTCGAAGAAGATATCTTTAACATCTGAATTTCATGAATGCTGCCAATCCTTTCAGCTCAACGGAAGAAAAATGACATTGGGTTCAGTTCAGAAAGACAGAGGCTCCTTGCCAGCTCTTTCTTCTCCGACGACGAGTTCTTTTCTCAAGGATTTCTCCTAATGCTTTTCCTAAGAATACAGGTTTTTTATTGTTTACACAAAGGTCAAGAGCTAGAGACACTGTGCATAATCAGGCAGATGGCACTTTGCAGAGAATTATGTGTATAACTATACGTTAAAAAGTGATCAGTTGTCTTAACTTTAAAAATGTGAGGAAACCCGTTGCCTTAAAATTAGGTAATAAACTTAATGCGTACTTGAAAAAAAATTAAGTTATGTGAACTAATTTTCCTCACTTTTTTAAGTTCGGTCAACTGATCACTTTTTACAGTGATATGAAGGGGAAAAGTGAGTGAAATATCAAAGTACGCTATAACTCTGAACAGTAGCCTGTACCTAGATCGTAAATGTTTCCCCATTCAATTGTATAGTTGCATTACTGGAAACAGTTACCTGGTGGTGTTTTCAAGATGGCTGCAGAGTAGACTGACTTGCCTTAAAGAGACCTTCAAACTCGTACCATGTGTTTCTGCCTTTTGAACGTCATTTCATAAAGTACAACATGTTCCTGGATCAACATCTTTGTTGATTCTGGAACAACATTCCAATCAACCAATCAGATTTGAGGGACACGTTTATGTCAAGTTTTAGCTTACAACCAGAGTTAGGTGCTTTTACATCCGTGTTATTCCAGCCCGTTCTCATCCCAAGGCGTCATATACTGACGCCTTTGCCAAAGCGTCTATATCCAACGCACATGGCACCCTTTAGCGTCAATATGAGACGCAGATATATGGCGCCTCCTAGTGGTCTAACCCTAACACTACCCCAGACCTAAACCTACCCATAACCGAAGCGTGTTATATTGACGCTAAAGGGTGCCATGTGCGTCGGATGTAGACACTTTGGCAAAAGCGTCAGTATATGATGCCTTATGAGAATGCGTTGCATGGTTATTCACATCATTTCTCTCTGATTTTAGGGATAACTTATGGGTAGGGTTAGGTTTAGGGGTAGGGTTAGGGACAGGAATGTTTTACTTAGTGAAACCTCGTTCATCGCTTAGGCTACAAACATGATGAAAATCATTCAGCTTAATAAGGAGAGATGTGATTTTTGGGAGTGATTCTTATTATTTTCGACTGCTAGACAGTAAAAGAGGTGAAAAGTCTCACAAACGTACACTGAAGGAGTCTCTTTCGAACAAGTAAGCCCCAAAACACCACATACCATGGTAAAACGCCACTCAGAACAGCATAGCAACTTCACATAAACAACCTGGCATAAATCCCTTTCCTCAGAGAATTTCATTTCTCATATTGGAGCAAACAGACAACAGAGTTAATTGTATGCTATATGATGCATGGCCCAGTTGCTCAAGTGGACTTTAAGCAATTAAAAATCCTCTAACCAAATGCAGAGGCTTTGCAATTTTATGCCTAAATTAATTACTAATACCATTCATGGAACATTTATTTGCAATCAGACCAGTGGAATGAGACAACGGACAACATAAATTATAATATTAGCCATCCAGCAATGTCCAGAATTGGTTTGTAATGGCCAGCGCTGGCCAGAGATTTATAGCACCATATTCTGTGAACAACAGATTTTGTCAGGAGAAGATCTGTACGATTAATCACACTAGTTGATCACTGTCCAAAGGTTGTTTGATTCTGTAAAAGCGCTTGTGTGTCATCTGTAAGTCTGGCTAAAATGAAGTGGTTTATTTATGCTGTCAGCTGCTTGTTAGGGTGCTGCAAATTGGAATTTCCATTTTAATGAAAGGACAGAGAGGAACATATCTCAGTGCTGTTGGTTCGTTTTCGAGTTTTATAGATTAATAAACTTCAAACACTCAAAGACACAATTAAATTGGGACTATACTGTATCTTTATCAAAATGGCACTAGGCAAAAACGGTCCCAAAAGACAATCTTGTGCTTCCAATTTCCCCTTCTCTAATTCACTTGACAGAAAACGGACAAATGGTTCAGAAGAAGTTAAATTGTTGCCTGGTTTTGTCATTTCACAGTGTCCTGGCAGGAACTATAATTTAATAGCTGCCCAACGTGGGATATGGATCACTTGCTCACACTGGGATATTGATTAAATAATCTTGTAACTTTTTTTTTAAAGACATTTTGAGTCAAATGTCATGTAGATGTGAGAAATGAGGGGAAATAATTGACATTATACTCTTAAAGGCATGCTGTACTGCAGGGTTATTCTCAAATATGATGACAAACATGTCACTTTTTGTTTATGAATATATTTCATGTAGTAAGGAAACTCAAAATAAAAACATAATTTAAAACAGTTTATGAAATAATATTAAATGGTTTGACGGACGGACGAATCAATTTATTGATTGATTGATTGATTGAACTACGGAGCCCTTAAAGGGACATGGTGAAAAATATGAGATGGGAGGAAAAAATTTATTTTAATGCTTTTGTTTTCCCCTGAGAAACTGCGTTTGCTCACAAAACTTCTGTGTTATTTGCAAGCGATCGGAAAGTTTCTCGGGTGAACGCATAAAAGCATTGACATATTACTTTTACTACCATCTCATATTTTGTTCCATCACCATGTCCCTTTATGGGCTCCCGATTACTCATTTTGTTTTCACATGTGAAAAATAAGTGTAAAGTTTAACAAATGTGCAAAAAAGATAATATTATTAATAATTAATAATATAAACAATAAAACACTTGTCCTTTGTTTAGTTTTTTTTTTGTCTTTTCTGTGATCAGTGTTAAAAAAATGAAAAAAAAAAATGGAAAAAAATGGAAAAGTTATCTTAGAAAACACAATCTTAGAAAAAAAAATTATGATAATTTGCCTCTATAGTGTTCTAAAATAAGAAAATAAAGAACATTAATTGTGCCAAGATGTTACTAAATACTTGCCATCAGTTTTTATGGGAGAACACTGAACTGAATTTAAAAAAATGTGCAATGTAACACAAACACATTCTTCTCTAAAAGATGCTAAATGACAATCACCAGCCTGTGATGCAGGGATGACATTAAGGAACGTGTTCTCGCACAAGGAGAGAATGGCCTGTAATTTACACGAGTCTCCAAACGCTCCCAATTAAAGCCTGAAGCAGCAGGATCCTTGTACATACCCACTGTGCCACTGCACTTCTGAGTCACAGGCAGCCAGAGAACCAGGTGTGTGTGTGTGTGTGTTTGTGTGATGTACCCCAGGACGTCCAAGTAATAGCCTCATAAATCTACTCATGCATAAACTAAAGCAGATCTCACTGCCATTGGGCCAGCCATGCCTACACCTGCCGCTCCAAAAGCAGAAGCCAATCGCCCTCAAGAGGCTCGATCTCTGGATCATCCAAGCCTGGTTTTAATAAGCTTTTGCTGGAACCGTAATTTCGGTCATACAATTATAGCTTTGGAGCTTAATGAACTCAGATGCTGAGGAACATCCACATGCACAAGCATGAATCTCTCACAGCTTTGTATTACTGTCCCAAGAAAAGAATGTGAAACCTCTGAGACTTTTGGAATACATATTTATTTCATAATGCTGTATTGATCTGTTATCAAGCTCTCTGACACACAATAACACAATCTCTGTGTTTTAACACTGAAAAGCATGATTATATTGTTACATTGTTACATGGGGGGGGGGGGGGGGGGGGGGAATCCTCTACATTCACCATGTAGAGGATTTCCATATTTTATGCAAATTTCATACATATACGAATATAGTGGGATTTTCTGCATCTATGGTTTAAAAATACAAAATATGTCCCCAACTAGGGTCCCCCAATGAATCTCAGCCATTTCCACCCCTGATAATAAGCAATTAGTGAAAACATGAAAACAAAAATCTCATTACCATAATGCAAAACAAAATTATTCTAATTACTATAAAGCAAAAAATATATAATTCTCAGTACTACAGTGCATAAAAAATTCTCATTACAGTAATGCAAAAAAAAACTTTTACATTACTATATTGCAATGTCATTGGCATAACTACAATGCAAAAAAAAGCTCATCACTATAATGCGGAAGAAGTAATATTTAAATGGTACATTTTGTGTGATTTATATATAAAGTTTGATTATTTTGCCTCAAACTTGAACTTGTAATGTGTAAAAAGTAATATTTAAATTTTGTATTATTAATATCATATACGTATTATATAATACATATATTTGATTATTAAAACTTACTTAAACTTGCCAATCTTAAAACACCACATTTGCATGGATTTCATTAACTTACATCCTATGCAAGTTCACTCCACGCCCTGCTGTTCTTCCCGGGTCATGTTGCTTTGAGGAGTTATTGGATGGGGGTGATGGTGATGGTGATGGTGATGGCGATGATGATGATGTCCATGTCTGTGGGGATGATGTCTGTGGTGATGGTGACCAGTATCATGGCTGCCATGAGGAAGATGGGAAGAGCGATGATGGTGGTGGCTGAGGTGATGGTCCCTTCTGTGATGATGATCATCACGCCCATGATGTGAATGCATAATCACTTTTGATTCAACAATTCTCCTTTCATCTTGATTAATGTTTACACATATGGAGTTAACGAAGACGTCTAGATCTATGAAGACAACCCCTATGCCACCGAAGCCTTCCCGGAGCACCTGGACATTAATAAATGCAATATCATTACTTGTACTGTGTTTAGTAGTTTACATTATGTTACTGATTTAAAAATATACTTTACTTACCTCCTTAACAAGACTATGCTCATCTGAAAGAACTGTTAAAGTAATAAACTGCTCTTCTCCACTTTTAATGACCTGACACACCTGAAAGGATAAGAGTTTCAGATCATTAAACAATTTTGCCTAAGCTCTCCCTGAGGAAGCTAATAATTAATGCTAAGCTAATGCCATCTATGGTTATAGCCTACCTGACCACCCATGTATAAGCCCAAAACATGGATGTGATCCTTCTTTCCTTCCTCTGAATTCATGTCATCATGCGTGGAATGATGTCTATGATGATGCCTTCGACGTGACCTCCGGAGAAAACCAGGCATGACTAGATTGAGCTTTTGCAAGTCAACTTGCTGATCCTGCCAGTGTTGGACTGATTTGTTCTATAAAGTAAAAGAAATATGAGTTAAACACAGAGTTAGAATGCTAATGTGCTAACCAGCAAACAGGGAACGTTCTCAGGACTTTGGCTAACGTTCTGGCAAGGTTCTCTCAAAGTTATGAACAAACGTAACGTCAATAGAACATTAGTTCAAAGTTATCTGGTCTTTAATAATGCTCACAAAAAGTTGACGCATAAACATAACTTTTTTTCTGAAACGTTCTAACATTTTTCATATTATATTACTTGTTTCAGAGATAATTTAAAAGTAACGTTCCCATAATGTTTGCAAAATTACAAAATGGAATGTTCCTTTAAAATTCGCATAACCCTTTGTTGTTTATAATACATGTTAAAAAAAACTGGGCATTTTGAACGATTAGAAATAGCGTTTTCATAACTTAATGGGAACGTTAGCAAAACACTCTTAGAACATATTTTTGTTAGCTGGGTAACAACAAAATATGATTTACATGAATATTACAGATCTACATACTACTTGATCCTCCAATAACATTTAGGCCCTGTTTCCACCTCGTATTAAGATGCGCTTTGGTCGATCAGATCACAAGTTCACGACGCTTTCGACCACTTCCAGAGGCATTACTTTCATAGTGTAAACGCTTATGTGGTCGAACAACCACAAAAGACCGCCTCCTCTCCACCTACTGACTTAATGCATAAACATTATGGGAAGCGCGCTAGCCAGACGGGATTTAAAATTTGTCGGCTGGAGACCCAAGTTTGGTTTGAAGATGAAAAACATACCAAGCACAATGTTCTCTCACCATTCCTGATTTGTAACACACTCTCACAGCGTGTATAAACAGAGTTACAAATGCAAATTTTCCCTTTTGGGAAATGGTTTTAGTGGTAGAAATGGTGTTTGACCTATTGTTCGTTTACATCACGCGGGATGCAATACAGTATATTTTAAAACCAACAAATAAACGACTGTCATAGCAAATTGTAATAAATGTAAGCAATTTACAATGTATAGTCCATCATTTTCAAGATGAGCAGGCAGAATGGAGATGAAGTCCACATACCTATAAAAAAGAAAGAAACTATTAAGTACCAAAAAAAATTAATAATAATAACTGAGCAGAAGTGAAATATGAATGGTGCATAAGAACGAGACTCACTGTGAAAGTGTTCGTTCATCATAACTGACCGCACTGTTGTCACTGGGCTCTAGTACAGACACTGACAAAAGTAGAGGGTCCGTTTCTTCATCAAAAGTGCCTTTTAGACTCTGCAGACAACACGGAAGTTTGTGATTAAAATAAGATTTGTATATTTGTTGTTTCTAAAGTAAAACTCATTACATGGTGATTTGTATGAAAATAGTAGTCCTTGCCTTCAGGAAATTTGAGAACAGCTCTTTGCTTCTGGTAGATGCGTCAGAAGTGAGGCCGTCCGGCCAAATCACGTCTAGACCGTCTAAACTCTTGTCCTTCAAGAATGTCAATACCGTTTGAGTGAAATTCTCAACACTGCCCTCATTAGCAGACATCAGCTCCAACCTAAACAGCAGCAAATTTAGTTGGTGTCAGGTGATGCTAATGTGAACTGTGAATACTTCATCCAATACTTCATCCAATGAACTCAAATTAATTAGTAAAAAACTGTTATTCAGAGTTTTTCTTCATCAGTAAGTACATTTAAAGTGGTCTAAAAAAAACAGTTTTTAATCTTAAGGCCTGTTCACACCAAGGATGATAACTATAATGATAACAATAAAGACTGTTTTAAAATCATTTAAAAAAAAAAAAAAAACAGATGAGTCCACCAGAAGTGTAATGATAACGACAGAGAAACGTACGGTGGCCGAGAGAGCTCAACGCGCTGCAACTGAAGAAAACACATGCAAATAGAAGAACACACATGCAAATAGAAGAAAACACACATGCAAATAGAAGAAAACACACATGCAAATAGAAAAAAACGCGTGCAAATAGAAAAAAACGCGTGCAAATAAAAAAAACACCCGCAAATTAAGACAACATCTTCATCAGTTTCACAACACACGTGTGCTCCAAATACTCACAACAACACCAAATACAGACACATGCTGCAAATAACACAGAGCACAACGGAAATGTTTCCAGGGGAACCAAATATGTGACGAACCCGGCTGGGACGTGCTGGCATAGATATTCATAAATCTATGCGTGCTGGTGCTTACAGCTTAAAATTATACTTTATTTATTTGTTTATTTATTTGTGCAAAACATACAGAGATTACATTTTTTTATGACATACAACTTGTATACAATGTACAAAATGTATTAACAATATGTTCAATGTCATCAGAATACAAATGAGAAAAGAACAATGAGCTGGAAACTAAAATAAATAAAGAAAAAAGAAAAAGAAGAAAAACATGAAGGAAAGATATGTATCTATAAGTTACATCAGTTACTCTGTACAAATTGTTTCATGTTATTACATTTTCATAAAGAAAAGTTTCGTAAGAAATGTTAGGTAATGTAGGGTCCAAAATTTTAAAGTTGAGACACACAGATATATAACGCATATTTTAACAGCTTTTTTGTCAAATAAAAATAAAAATGTATTTGCATCCGTTATGTTAACAGCATTATATTTCTGTTGTAAGACCAGCTGATGGACACCGTGCTGCGTTGTCATGGGAACATCCCAGGTGAAAATAATGAGGAAATTACGTTGTCTTTAGTTGCTCCCTTCATCAAGTGCGCTCCACACGGCTACATAACAGCACACTAGAGCCCTGCTCCCTCCACAGTCCCACTTTAAGGGCTCTGCAATCTGCCCTTCGAAGGGAGTATGGCATAGGGAAGCTCACGAGCAATAAGCACGTCTCAGCCGGGTTCGTCACTTATTTGGTTCCCCTGGAAACATTTCCGTTGTGGTCTGTGTTATTTGCAGCGCGTTTTCTGTATTTGGTTGTGTTGTGAACTTTTGCAGCGCGTTTCCAATTTGGAGCACACGTGTGTTGTGAAACTGATGAAGATGTTTTTCTATTTGCATGTGTTTTTTTCTATTTGCATGCGTTTTTTTTCTATGTGCACGCGTTTTTCTCTATTTGCATGTGTTGTTTGCTTCAGTTGCAGCGCGTTGAGCTGTCTCCGCCACCGTACAATGGCGAGTCACGCAGGCACTGGGCATCTACACGGGATAAAATAGTCCGAATATAAACACTTATTATAGGCGTACCGTAGTGATTCAGGATAAGTCAAAAACACGGTTTGAAAAATGGATTCATGATGTACTCGTTCATTTTGAACATAAGTTACTGTTACGGACTGCAGCAGCCGCTGATACAACGGCGTTCTGTTGCGCGAGCGTCCACTCGCACAAATGCGACCACATACAATTTTAACTCGCACATTCTGTAGTTACCGTTATAGTTATCATTAATGGTGTGATTTTAGTAGGTTGAAATTTTTGGTACCTTGATGATCTGACTTCCAATCCAAGCAAAATCTTCAAAGTTGGATTTCTAGGGAAAGTTATATATTTCTATGAATGTATATATATATATATATATATATATATATGTGTGTGTGTGTGTGTGTGTGTGTAAAAGACTGAAATTACTGAAAACAATACATGCAAAATGTATACAGTACAAATAAAGTTTACTGAAAACAATACATGCAATATATATATATAGAGTATGGATGGATGGATGTATGTATTGGATGGATGGATATATGATCATGTTGCATGTGGAATTGAACAAGTGGTTGTTTTACTGTCAATTTCTTAAAATGTCAGAACACCAGTCAAATAATGAGTCTAGAAAGAGATATCAATAATCAGACCTCTCCTTCATCTTTCTAAGAATAATGCGGTCATCTTCCGACAAGCTTTGACGGTAAAGGTCTTCCTCACTGGAGATCGAGGGGAGAATGATATGAGTGCATGGACCCTCACGTGTGCGGTGTGTTAAAACATCCAGATAACAGGTCAGTCTATGATTCCTCTGCGCACCTGTGATGGACGAGTGAAGCAGAACATGTTCTTATTATTATCATCACTCTGAATGCCCTCTGCAGCACTATTTCAGTTACAGCTTGTTCTGCCTCTCAAAAGTGTCCCTCTCGAGTACTCTCTAATCTAGCAGCGGTGTGCTTGTACCAAATACAGCGTTCTCCTTGAGAGGTGGTTGAATGACATTTTAAACAGGTAGTGCACTTACCCACTGAAATCACCAAGCAAAGGAATGCAAAAGCTGAAAAAAAAAAACAATTATTAATAACTTGATACATTCCATCGATATTCAAAATTTTCTATGGAAGATGTTAAAAAGTAGTTTGCAACAGTTGTTTTTTAGAGCAAGTTAAAAGGCCTGTGGCTGTTCCAGTGTTCCGGAAACCTGCATTAAAAACCACTTCCTGATGTCAGTGTGAATGTTTTTACAGAAAATATTCAAATGCACAATTTTGTAGCAACGAATGGCAAAAAAAGATACAACATATTAGATGCAATACCTTTAAGAGGTCTTACATGCTGAGTAATTTTATGTTATTTAATTATATTTTTTGTGGTATGTGACACAAGAATCTGTTATTTTTTGACAGATTCAAATTCAACATCAGCGAATAGCTACTTTAGATATTAATATACTGCACTGTTTAAAATGTTGTGGTTGGAAAGATTTTTGTAGTCTCTTATATAAAAAAAGAAGTATTTGCTGTATGTATTTGTACAGTAAAAGTAATATTGTTAAATATTATTAAAATTGAACGTATTTTTTTCTATATAATATATTTAAAAATGTAATTTATTCTTGTGATGGCAAAGCTGAATTTTCAGCATCATTACTCCAGACTTCAGTGTCACATGATCCTTCAGAAATCATTCTAATATGCTGATTTGCTTAAAAACAGTGCTGGTTGTTATTATTGAAGAATAGAAAGTTTAAAAAAATGCATTTATTTAAAATTTGAACATTTGATAAATGTAATGTATTAAATAAAAAATAAAACAATCTTACTGATCCAAACCTTTTGAACAGTATAGTGAATTTAAAATATGTTAAAAGAAAAATGATTCATCACTTTTAAGCCGCTTAGTAAAACATGCAAAACTATCATCTGCTGAAAATACTGGTTTAATAACAACATTTAAATGTCAAAGGCACTATGGTTTGAAGATAAAAAATAACAGTCTCAAAATAGCATTTAAAATACAAAACAACACAGAGTATACTTGCCTCTGTTGAGCTGCATTGTGCCTGAAGCAGTCATCTGGTGTATGGTCTGATAAAGGCAAACTGTATAATAAACATACAGAAACAAACCACTTCCTGTCAACACTTGTCCCAACAGTTTCCCTTCTACTTTTACACTTCGCTGATGACAAGCCCACATCCTGAAGACTAGTGTTGCACAACAGGCCTGTGTTGTTTCTACACATGCTACATTTATGTTAAAACATGTTGATTGCATTTATTTAAGTCAGCAAAAATTGCATAGCTACAGCACAGAACATCATGACTATTATTATTTGAAACTACTAAATTTAAGCATTTTCTGCCAATAGATTTCTGATTAATTCTATTAGGTCTGCAATCTCTTCTCATGTATTCATAGTTAGTGTATTATGTGATTAGATAAACAAAAAAAAACTTAAAGTGATCCACACGCTGCAATGTCATAACAGTTTTACAATGTACTAGGCTAGGTATATTGAAATTATGGCATGATTTGATTATACTTAATTTTAAGGTGTCTGTGTTACAGTGTAGGCTGTGTAATATTATTACTGTGTAATAATAATTAACTACGTGTAAGTTACTTACATTAGGGTTAGGATTTTGTGTTTTCTTAGGGTTGCGTGCAATTATGTATAATTTATAGTTATTACTACAGTAACTACATGTAACATGTCATCATGTGTAACAAGGACATTGTAAAATAAAGTGTTACCAATGATTCTTTAAGGAGTACTTACATGTAGCTTTTCGTGTGGTTTAAGTGAGATTTCACATTCAGGGTTGCCAGGTCTGCGTAACAAAACTAGCCCAATGGCCGAACAAAAACAGACCACAGCAGGTATCCCAAAAATACAGCTCAAATTAAGGCTCCCGATGACCCTCCTTCACAAAACTTAACATCAGACACAGTTTTATCTTTGGTAGAATATAAAACCTTTCAATACAAGCATTTTAGTCGAATATAAATTACGTACTATTTCAAACCTTTAACCCGCGCCGACAGTTTTAAAGTAGGCCAATCCCGCGGGAAAAACCCGGGTTTGGCAACCTTTCTGATGCGCTTAAAGATGTGATCCCTTCTTCACTCCAGATTAAACTTTGTGTTTTTAACCAGCTCGAAGAGCAGCATATCGCCACCCCTTGAAAAGGAGTGAAGGTCTGTTTCAGCCTGTATACATCCTTAATGTAACAATTTGTATTTAAGGTTTACATTTGAGTCACAATGGTGAGTCAGTCCTACAGAGCTAACGTTATATAGGCTACATCTGTTAGTCAATGAGTCCGCAGATATAAGCTGCAATGTTAACTTGTTTACAAGCAAATGTTCGAATGCTAAACTTTAAATGGAAAACACTTACCACCAGGACTCATGTGGAAGCTTAGCTGAAGTAAAATAATATTATATGAACTACTGCTCCCTGCTGGTAAGAAGTGTAATATGCTCAAACATGCAAAAAATTACATTCGATAGCCCACTTTAGACATTGATTCGACTGACTATAACTTTGCAGCCAAGTACGTCAATTTTTTCTACTAACCTTAACCTAACAGTCTACTAGTACTCTAATAAGAGTTAGCTCATGTAGTTGCAAATTAGTTGACATGTAGTTGCAAAATTACTTATAGTTAGAACACCTTAAGTGGACTATCGAAATGAAGTGTAACCACAAAATGCATGGCTTCAGATCACTTTGTACATCAGGAACTCTGATGGATGGATGGAAAAAAGGTGAAAAAATGAGGCAACACACAGGATTTGCGGGAGAGATTAAAACTACTTTAATCCCCTTAAATGTCCCAATGTAACAAGTACTGTGCAAAGTTTTAAACTGCAGGTAGTTTAACTGTAATCAGGGATAAATTTGCATACATCTGGTTAAAAGCAAACGTGATACAAAACTGCTTCACATACATGCTATAGAGTGAAATATTGTCTGAAAAAGTTTGTTTTGAAGGTGACCTTTTCTATTTGTTTAAACAAACAATACATTTAACATTTCTATGTGACCTAGTGCAATGTAAATCGTGTTTTGTTACTTTTTGGCTCTTAAAAAATGAATTATTTTTCAAAAGACTTAGATAAATAGTCAGTTCAAAAATTATTTACTCGCCTTCATCATGTCGTTCAAATCAAAACAATGTTTTTTCCTCTCATTGGACACAACAGAGATGATTATCAGGGGATAACAAATTAAATGTTGGTCTGTTTCTCATACAAAGCTATGAGCTATAAAATACTGTACTTAGGATTTGAAAGACATGACAGTGAATAAATGACTGAATTTTTTAAACTATTCCTTTAACATCTAAAATCAGACTCAAGCAACCACACTTAATATCTGCTCAACAGACAGACAAACAGAACACTCATCTTTTAAAGCACATGAATTTAAAAAACATAAACACATACTTGTTTTGTCTGCCAGAACATTCTAAAGAAAAGTAACATTTCAGATGACATAACACAGATATTTAGTATTCAACAATATTGTGAATTCAGCTACAATTTAGTGATTAGGCCTATATGTAACTAAAAACAATATCTGCAGATGCAAGCACAAGTTAGTCCTTCATTCAATTTCTCCATCACCCTCACTAGTGGCAAAGAGAGGAACTGCATAATAATAATAATACATCGTGCGGAACGGAATACTAGTCATACTGCCAAATATTTACAGTACTATGCATTTAAAGATAGTATGCATGATGAAGGCATGATGCAATAATCACCTTGGAATGCTACATTGTCTTACATGAGCGAGTAATAAATAATGCATGATCATTTTCATTTTTGCATGCCTTGACTTTTAGTAATCTGATCAAATAATGAGTCAAGATGTTAAAAATGTCTGAAATTCTGTGCAGCGTGTGCAGTTGTATAATGCACTTTTTCAAAAGTATGGGGTTAATAAATAAGAATTTATTAAATACTTTTCGATTTTTTTATAGTACTTTAAAAAACATATTTGTTTTTTCTTCAGCAAGGATGCATTAAAACGATCAAAAGTGACTGTATCATTTTTAAAATTGATACAAAAATGTTTCTATTTTAAAAAAATGCTGTTCTTTTGAACGTTCTATTCATCAAAGAATCCTAAAAAAGGCAACAAAATGTTTAATGAGCAAATCAGCATATTAGAATGATTTCTGAAGGATCATGTGACACTGAAGACTGGAGTAATGATGCTGAAAATTCAGCTTTGCATCACAAGATTAAATTACATTTTAAAATATGGTTTACTCTTTTACTGCCTTGTTCAGCATAAGAGACTTCTTTCATCATTTTTCAAAAAACATATTACCTCCCCCAAAATTTTAAATGGTAGTGTACATACTGTAGAAATAGTAGTATGGTAGTATGCTGTTCCGATTCCGAACACAGTCACAAATAATTCTCAACTTCCAATCATAAATAAAACTAAGTATAAACAACATTTAAAAAGCAATAACAGATGGCAAACAATAAAGAACACTATGTCTGAAATCTATAGCAACATTAAAACCAACATTAAAGTCAATTTCACCATCGCTGACTGAAGCTCCTAGATGGCCTACAGCTCTGCAAAAAAAGTTTTACCTTTAAAGTTACAACAACTTGTCACAACAGCAGTCCCCTCAAAGCAACTTTTATTTATATATTATATCTGCCCCAAATGGGTTCACAGTATAGACTGCATATTATCTGTGTGGTTTCCTATGGCCAGTGTATTTTTTCAATTCTTTTCAATGGGAGCACTGCAAATTTAAGAAAGCCAGCAGCGTGACGAGGCGGGGAATTTTTTCTTGTCGCAGAGATTTGAAAAATATTTGAGTAAAAAAACTTTGGGTAAAACGCATAGACATAGAAAACGCATAGCAAAATCACAATAGATATACTTATATGCCACATTTGACCCCTCCAAAGACACGTTGATGTCCGCCATATTGGAACAGTCAACATTTCAGATGCTGTTGTCACTCACAGTAAGCAAGCAAACGCTGCGTCCGAAATCGCGTACTGTCCGAGTTGGGTGATCAGTAAAACAAAGTATGCTCTAGTCTATATAGTATGAATATGGGTATTATGAATGAAATTTGGATGTACATCTGCCAAGTTGTTACTGTCACGTGCAGGGCTGTCACTTTTGTGAAAAAATCCTGTTCGATTTTTGAGACATAAGTGTTCATTGAATCGATTGTAAAATCGATTTTCCATGTCATTTTCAACACCAAATATAGGCAAATCCACGGACAACTAACAGGCATTAGGACGAACGTAAAGAGGGCGCTTGAGACGCACAAGTCAGCAATATTTCTGATGATTTATTGGCGTAAGTTTCGTGCACAATGACAAACAGGAGTGCAACATTCAGGGATTGAAATGAACACCCTCCAACCCGCCAAATGCGGGTAAAAATGAACTTTGGCGGGAAACGCTGTCAAATCATGAGCCAATTTGGCATGTTTCTATGTTTACTCACTATCTTTGCTGGGGAAGTTCGTGTAAGCCAAATTTGTGGGGATTTAGCGCAAATACGCAACTCGTGAGTCCTCATGATATATTACATACAGTGTATTGCGCAGAATCTGCTCATATCTGGCTTACTTGAACACACACGTCACTAAGCAACAAATAACGACGCGCTTGTTCACTTGCATTGAAGTAATAGCGAATATTAAAAAGCATTTGGTTAACAGAAAACACATTGTTATTTTCCAACATCCTACATGTTCTGTGTCCTGTATTGTTCTGTCCACCTAAAACACATTTTTGGTAAAAAAGGCAGTTAAAATCGATTCCCTATTTTCGTTTTCGAAACTTGTGTTGGTTGGTCCGATCGATTGTGCATTCGAACGTAAAGTGACAGCCCTAGTCAACTCACGTGACCTACCAGGGGCAGTTGGGTCGCTTCACTGCCATTCATAAATTGTCTCCTGTGGCCTCACGGGATAGTAAAGCGTCCACTTTTTTGCCTACTTTTCAAATACTATGTATACTACATACTACTCTTTTGACATACTGTTTTTCAGACGCAGCTAATGAGTTTTCCGAAATGCCACCACACTGCGCAGCCTTGTTGCAAAAACTGCAGAGATTAAAATTCCCGAAGAAATGGGATAACCTTTCACAGGTGAGAATGTGTTGGTTTGTGTTTTTATATGGATTAACTCAATATTGCAGGTTTTTATGGTAACTTGGCAAATATGGTAAGTTTTTAATGTCATGTTAGCTGACATTTGCGTCTTGTGTTTGTTTAACAAAATCATCTGCTGTGCTTTGCAGACATAGATATTCATATATGCATATAACTACGACTGCAGACCCACAGTCAACTTGCTCTCGAGAGTTCACAGACCAGCTTTGACCATTCCAATATGGCGGACGGCTTACATATAGCGGCCCACAGAAACAGCCGCTAATGAGGAATCTATGTATGTATATGGATGGACACATGAATAATCTTCAAAGATGGCCACCGTGTGAAATGACTAGCCTTCAAGGGACTTTGCCAATATGCATCCTTATAAGGTACAAAGGTGTCTCTTTAAGGGTACTGACCCAGTGACAAGTTTTTGCACCCCTAAATGTACAACCTTTGCAATTTTTTCCGGCAGTGAAGGGGAGCCATCACTTCACGTCTGACATTTATAGAGAAGTTGCCCTGAGTAAAGTAACAACTACCTGTGAACACATTCTAGTGTATCCACTGCCTTTGAAACACTTTGACCCAATGTCAATATAAAACCCCCTATTAACTCAAAAAGACAGGAAAGAGGCAGATCACAGACATTCACCAACTTCTTACTCCAGGGCCCGGATCTGAGGGGAAGGAAGGGCTGAGATTTGAGTCTTTTCTGTGAAAGCAAGGAGGCCGTTAAGACGGTATTAAAAAAGGAGAACCATCAATCCATCCTTCATCTCCACATCGGTGGCTTCACCTGCCAATTGCAACTACAAATCCTTTGCAGCTGAAGCAGCCAATCAAAAGTCACTGAGGATGCTGATGTCAGCAAACTCCTGGCGGTAACGGAAAGAGTACATGCCCAGCAGGAAGGCCCATTTAAGAGTCATGAAGCTCCACACGGCCGACAGATAGAAGCTCTTGGGGTCAGTTAATGCTGAAGACAAAAACATACAGAACGGATTACAGACAACACTACAATCTTGCATTATTACAGATTTTGTGTGGGGAAATATTTTATTCGACAAAGCTGTCCATGTGAAGGTACTTACACTGCTTTTCTATAACGGCTAGAGTTATGAAGGTGGCAAAAGCAGAAACAGCCAGGAGGGAGAAGACAGAACTAACAAACATGAAGAACTTGAGTCCCTTCAGCCATGTGCGCCAGTAGTCCTGAATGTACATAATGTGAGTGACCAATGCCCAGAGTGCCAGAACGCCTGTAGATTTAAACACATAACATACACAAATCATGAGATTAATAATCTATCTATCTATCTATCTATCTATCTGCAATTATAATTACAGTGGGACCCAAAAGACTGAGACCATGAGGGATTTTCTCTTTGCTATTTCCATTTTTATACAAAATAGATAAATTATAAATAATATTCATATCAGCATAACAATTTGAGTGAAAATTGAAAATAAAACTCAAAAACTGAAAACAAAATCAACTTGCATCAACACTGCTTATTTGATTCGTTGGTGTAAATTATTTAATATACATTATTAAATATTGTTGATTACTTTTATCATAACTTATTGTTATTAACATTTTCTGTTTATTCCATGACTTTTGCAGCACTGTAACGTTAACGTTACTGTGTGTTTCTTTATTCGTCTCTCTGTCTGCGTAGGCTACAGTACAGATGGTCACATATCTGCATATTTACGGGTTATTATTTCCAAACTCAATCTAAGAATATAGCAGGCTGATTTTTTCAAAGAAATACATAATATAATCACCAGTTTTATCTCTATTGGAAAGGCAAACCTTCCACAGCTCAGCAGACTTATTTTACACAATGTGACAGCAGATCGTGTCAACCGCAAGATCACACAATACGCAATTCACCAAATTAAAAAAAACATGACAGTAAAAGAAACACGATGTGAAATCTTTATATTTGACAGTGGATGTGTTAAGGCTGTGTGTGGCCTTGAGTTTATTTACAGACCTGATAATCCGCCCATCGCCGCCGTCCACGGTTGTTTATAAACCACATTCCACACGATAAACGCCGAAAACCCCACCAACATGCCGAATGTGGCATAACCTACACTAATGTAAATTCTGTTTGGACCCATTAATGATGTATAAAGTACCGCAATAAAGCTGTAGGAAGAGGCTGGACAGAACGATTACACCATCGACGAGGGATTATGCAATTCACCGCTGCTTATTCGTAAACACGACTTTAAGACCCGGAAGAGCTCCGCGTATCACCCTCTATGGTATCACCAAAGCAACCATCAACAACCCGCCATAGGCAACAGGGAGGCAACAACCTCGCAGTCCCGGATGTTCAGTTGAACAAAACGTTTTATTAAATATGCATTTAAACCAACAAAAGATTTGCTATATCATATCACGGCGTCATAATTTTATGTAATACATTTAGAATTGTATCCTTACTCATAATTTCTGTCATTTCATTAGTCAACATTGGCTACTCACAATGTGCACCAATTACGCATTAAGTTTGTTCATTCCTGAGAATTTAGTATTTACTCGTGAAAATTTAAATTTACAGGCTATGCATGCTCATTTAATACTCATTGTTTATTAGATAATTACAGTAGGCTATAATAACATGGGTATAAAATGTGACCGAAGGTTGCCAAATAATATAATAAATAGTATTACAAAATAATACAATATTTATGAAATGTGGTATGCACCTATTTTTTTTATTTTCCATGTTTAATTGTATGAATCCATATGACAGCCAGCCTATAACTTTCTTTTCTTTCTAGGCCTAATGCAGAACAAACAAAACAAAAGGTGATAATCTAAAACTGAGGAAAAGTGTATAGAAAAATGTTGTAATTTACCAATAAATGCTGCGTTAGAGCCAATAGTGTTTCTCAACCAGTGGGCAGGGCACCACTAGGGGCCGAAGGATGACTTAAATTATTCAAATTATTAATTTAATTAATAAATTAATAAAAAACAGTAACAAAATGGAGACATCATATTTCTTTATTTCATTTCCCCTCAATAACTATTGTTTCCCAGTTTCTCATTTAAAAAAAAAGAAGATTTTTTCATAATTATTGCAAAAATACTTTTATTTGAAAATTGTGTTGGACAATGATGGGCCTTTAAAGATTGAGAATTACTGCAATAGACAAGGTCACATATTTCTCTTGTTGTTTGTGCAGCACTGAAGGTAACAGTTTAATCAGTTTGATCTTTTCTCAGTGGTTTTCATCTGAAACTCCCTCTCAGAGCTCGACAGTAATCGTGAAACAAACTCAATTGCAAAACCTGCTGCAAGTGATCATTGTACAATAAAAGAAATGCTATACAGATTTTATCACTGCTGACATCATTCACAAATTTTCCCTCGCGATCTTCTTCACTCTATTGTCCTTCAAGCATAACAGAATGACATGCCTTTAGGTACTATATTTAAAATACAACAGTCAATTAAAAAGTAGGCTATTCATTAAACAAAAAGTGATCAAATAAAAACTGAGGAAAAGTGTGTATTATTAATTAATTAGCTGCACAGACAATATGACATATAACAAAGTAGCACTTTATTTTACAATCCTATTCCCCACAATCCTATTCCCCACTTTTGATAACTAGGTAATAACTAGTACTAACCCTGAACATACCCCTAAACCCAAACTTATGTTGTTACAGTACTTTATATTACCCAATACTTTCTTAGGTATAAAATAAAGTGCAACCCAACAGTATGAACAGAACAGAAAAGAGTCAGATCCATTCAGATTCTCAAAATCTCAAGTAGTGTTAACCATGAGCACAACATTTTTGGGTGCACATGTAAACAGAATGAAAGTCCAGTGAGAAGTGAACTAAATCAAGGGGTCACAGATGTACTTTGGCCTCATTTCCCCCAGTCACTGTGGATAATTGAAATATTAAGGCTTTTACTCGTACTTCGAGGAAATGGAAGACAACAAGTGTCATCATCAAGCTTCTCGACACACCTTCTTAAATCAACCTTTATGAAATAAACACCAGGCCACATTTTATGTCACCAATGAGAGCGCAGCAGGAAGCCGGTAACTCGCGTGGCTTCAGTGATTCCAATGAGATCAAAACTCAGTGGTTTCCTCTGTTTGCTTCACAGGCAACACAGAGACACACAAAGAGATCATACAGAGATATATACATCGCCTTAAAGACAAGAAACACAAGATTGTCCAGACTGGCATTAAAGAAAACTATTTGGAGAAATGAACACACTGCCAACATCAGATATACCAGACATAGATACAGGTAAGTGTGTTTGTGAAATATATCACTGAAAGATGCAACCATTTACTTTGTGTTTGAGACAATGTGTGATTCTGTGTATAACCTCGCACTCTTATATAAAGGTTCTTTATTGGCATTGATGGTTTCATGAAGAAGCTTTAACGTCCCCTTTCATTCCAAAAGGTTCTTTATAAAAGGGTTCTTCACACTAAGACAGAATTTGTTCTTTGAAATGGCTTTTCTTTCTTAATGGCTTTTAAGAGTGTAAGGAGATATTACTACCTTATTGATCCTAAAAAATGACTTTAGTTAAATAATAATTAGATCATTATATCATATTTTTTGATTAGTGTTATATGTAAGGTTTCATTAGTTAACTACATTAGTTAACATGAACTAATAATGAACTGTACTTCTACAGCATGTATTAACCTTTAATGTTAATTTCAACATTTACTGATACATTTTTAAAATTAAAAGTTGTGTTTTTTTAACATTAGCTAATGCACCGTAAAGTAACATGAACAAACAATGAACAGATTTTTATTAACATTAACAAAGATGAATAAATACTGTAACAAATGTATGGCTCATAGTTAGTTTGGTAACATTTTAAGGGGACAGTTACACGTTACTATATGTACTTACTAATAACAGTAAATTAGGCATGATTACAGTTAACTAACCCTAAACAAAACCCTAATCGTAACTCTATAGTAAGTGCATGTTAATTAATATTACTCCGTTATTTGAGTACAATGTAGGCTAATATCGCCCTAAAATAAAGAGTAACCGTTAGTAGTTAATGCTTAATGCGTTAACAAATGAAACCTTATTGTAAAGTGTTACCAGTGTTTTTGACTCATTTCAAACACATTTAGAATAAAATTAATTTAATTTAATTAATTTAGGTGTACCTATGACACATGAGTACCTGACTACAAAATATTATACAGTGCTGATAGAAAACAAATAGGCAGATTTGCCTACATTTATCCTGAAACATGAAACAGACCGCAGTCCAAAAGTAGCAGTTTAACAAGATTGTGTCTCAAATTGGTTAAAATGTTGCCCATGTATGCGCATTTAATAATCTTCAGTCCATCAGATAACTGTTGGAAATTCTGTGGGCCAGTGATTCACCGTGATGCTGGGAAAGTTAAGCGGCTTGTAGGTGACAGGTGGGCACGAGAGAGAGAGAGAGAGAGAGAGAGAGAGAGAGAGAGAGAGAGAGAGAGAGAGAGAGAGAGAGAGAGAGAGAAGAGAGAGAGAGAGAGAGAGAGAGAGAGAGAGAGAGAGAGAGAGAGAGAGAGAGAGAGAGAGAGAGAGAGAGAGAGAGAGCTGTGAACTTGCAGAAGCCCCCAAATAACACACAGGAAGCAACACGATGGTAATGTGGCCGGGTGAGAAGGTGTGCATTTAAAACATCTCTGTCTTTTCTCCATCTCCCTCCCAATGCTTCATCGCTTCATATATCACTGGAGTTCCAATATAAACACTATTTCCTTCCTGCATGGCGCTGAACATGCATGGGAAGGAAAGGCTGATTTGGAATGACAGGATTTATGAGCATGTAAAATCACACAGTGTTCTGGAACTACAGACGGATGGGCAAGAAACCGAAACAATCTTCATGCACACGAGTGTGAAGCTCGAGATTCCAGTGTGCCAGGACATTAATGTGTGTGATTTTTGTTCCGTTTTTAAAATTGTGTCTACAGGGAGCTGATGATTGATTACAAAAGGCTGTGATTTGTTGCAGGAAGTCCTACACCCTTTCCCATAGGAACTGTGTGCTTTCTTACTCTGTGATGGGAAAGGTTTTATATGTAGTACTGGTCTGCCAGTTAAAACCAGCTGTATGTGTACATTCTGGGTGGGGTGTTTTATGGAAATATAGAATACTAAGATTCTTAAGACATTCTGTAAAACATCTTCACAAAATTGGCTCCTATTTATCAAGTGTGTAAAATGTACTAGCTATAAACGCACACTAGAGGGCACACTATGTTATTGTTCAAGCAAGCATCACAAAGCAAATAAAATTTTCAATGTAATAATTTAATACTTAAAAAAAAAAATTATAATAAAATAAATATAGGGCCTACATTAAATGTAGCCTATATTTAAGATAAATAGGCCTATGGAAATAAATGTAATTTTAATTTACCGAATAAATAAATAAACTGATTTAGTCAAATAAATTATAAATAAAAATAAATTGCCTATATTTAACCTTTATTCACTCTTAAAAATAAAGGTTCTTTATAGGCATGTATATGGTTCCATAAAGAACCTTTAACTTCCATGGAACCTTTTGATTTTACAAAAGGTTTTATAGTGGAAAAAATGTTCTTATTAAAATATTACTGTTCAGTGTTCACTGAAAGGTTAGGGAATCAAAAACGCATCTTCTATATAGCGTTGCTGTGAAAATAATGGTTCTTTTATGGCATCGCCTTTCTGGACCTTTATATTTAAGAGTGTTTTACCAGGAAAATAAAAACTATTGATATCTAAAATGTCTTTTACAAGAGTCCTGGCCAAGACATTACAAAAAATAAGTCACGATAATTGAAAACAGCAAAAATGTAAATAAAATATTTAACATCACGGTCAGCTCAAACAGCGGTTTGAGACAAAATAAAAAGATTTTAGGTGTAAAATAAATGATTTCCACTGCCATTATATTTTAGAGGTAACTAGGGCTTTGCAAAATGTTTCTTCTTTCAGCTGTCCTGTCTAAATGAGTTGGGTGTTAATAGCCTATTGTCTAGTACTATGTGTGAGTTAAATATCTTTTGTTCTCATCGCAGCAACTACATATCTAAAGGCATCTACATCTGTACATCTCACTTGCACACAAACACATTTTAACCCTCTAAAACAATGGCAGACCAAGTGTCTCTTTCTATCTGATCTGAGTTAAAACTCTTTTTCTCACTTTAACTCTTTATCAGATACAAACTACCACGTTCAAATGCCTTGTGAGGGTCACATGCAGGAGAACTGGATTCCTGAGTCCTGTCATAGGCAACCACTGACACACACACACACAAACATGCAGAAATACACTTTGAAATATGCAGAGAAATAGTCAAGCACACAGTTAAAAGGAGCGATTGTGGATCGTCTTTCTTTCATTTACTGCGGCCTTAGGGTTTATATCATTAATTGCTGTGAAGTGAGAAGTACATGGAGGATATACATGCCAGAATGTTTTCGTTCTTTAAACAGATCTTGTCTGCCAAGAAGAAAAACAGATTCGGTAAGAAAAATCTGATACTGTTCTGTTGAAGTGGAAGCCTGTTAGAACTCATGATCAGTGTTGTGAGAGTGTGTGAACATCAGTTCAGTTCACATAGCGATGAGTTTTCTACTTGAGTGCACAAATGCATGTACGGGTATACTTGTGTATGGCACTTTCCACAAACAGGGTACAAAATATGCCTTGATACTCAAAATAATAATACAAAAGTCATTAAATAGTCAGTCAAAGGAGTCTATTGGTGAATCCTGATCACCAACCTAATATTATATAAGCGGCTGCATGTTTGCTTATTTCATTTATATGAGGTTTGAAATTTTTACAATCATGTTGCCAAAATTTAGGACATTTAAAACCCTGATTTAAAATGAAATAAATATTTAATATTTTACTAAATGTATAAAATCTGGATGGATGGATAGTTTGGGTTTTATCTATATGTCCTGTAAATGAAAGAAATTAATATTTTTTAATAGGATAGGTAGCATGATTGAATGGTTGAGCTTGACAAATGACTTATTGATTGACAAATGACTTAGGAAATATTTGTCAAAAAAATATAAAATGGAATAAACTGAATTTGAATGGAATGGAATTGACTTGCCTTCTGGTCATGCTGTAAAAAAAAAGGTCAAAATGAGGTTACTTATATTCTTATGCAAAATCAATATTGTATTCTTAAACAATTTACTTATATAAAAATCAAGGTAGGAAGCAAAAAATGGGACAATTATTGTAACTAAATTTTACATTTTGGTTGCACTTTTTTTTCAATACTTCAATACGCACTAGTGTACTTAGGCCTACCTATAAAGTACTGGTTAATATAACTAGATGGGTTAAGGTTATGTTTAGGGGTAAGCTAGTAGCTATATTACCCAGTTATGTACATAGTATGTACATGGGGAACAGGACTGTAAAATAAAGTGCTACCTAAATTCTTGTTAATTAGTTAGTCATTAAAACATGTTTTATGGCATTTAACATCAGTTAAACAAATTGTGTCAAAATCATATTTTTGCATGATTTTAACTCTTGACGTGTCCATGCAAAACATAAAAAAGTATAGATATTTAATGTTTAAAACAAGCCACTTTTCAGGTTAATTTAATAGGATTTGAGCCTCTAATTCTTTTTAGTCATAGAACATCAAAGAGTGCCATTCATGGAATGGGTCACACAACTTTGTCAAGCTCATGTTGAAACACCGATTGCTTTAGCTCCAGCAGTTTTGGAGAAAGATGTTGGTTTTGTGGGTCTGTTCCTGCAGTGCTGCCAGACAGAGATAATATACTCAGGGCAACAGTTGAGAAATATTTTGAGGCCCTCGTTGAAGGCAGGTGAACAGAGCCAAAACAGGGACACGCTTCCAAAAACTGTGCTAATTCAAGGAATCTTTGCAAACACTCAGTTACAACATATTAATCATTCATTACTCACAGCCAGGAGTTTAACACATTATCACATAATTAAAGCAGTTAGTGTTAAACCAATGTTCCTAACTAATTTAGCGCAAAAATATGAGACCTAATACACAGCTTGGATTGCGAGACACACCTTTTCTGTTGCTGTGTGTGTTTCTCCAAAGCTTCACATATCATTGTAATGCCTACTTAGCATGCATATGAAAAATAGCAGCAAAATAACTGGTATTCCACTATATTTTGGATTGAGGAGCCAGTCTAGTGGCTCTGTGTTGTTATATTTCACTTCTCCAGGAAGGGAAGATACTCCTGAAACAATAGCCGGGGTCTAAACAAATATTATGTAATGTTCCCTGACCTCCAGCCACATGGACATTCTCAAATTGGGACAGGTTTTAAGATCGCCCCCCAGCGTGACCTGTGGGTATAGGGAGGACGTACAGTATTGCCCACGTTGGGATGATGCCTATTGAAGTGAATGACACTCATTCCTCAAAAAAGTAATACATTTTGTATTAATACAAATCTTTAGTATTGGACACCTGGTTTAGTATAAGTGCTGTTCCAATCCTTATGTGAGCTGGTCACCTATGCAGTATATTTTGGCATTGCTCCAAATAGTTATTTTTGTAATGGATTTTACATAAGTAATGTGGGGATGCATGTGTCAGGGTGTTGCTGCACATTAAGCCAGTTACTGTATGATGTTTCTTTTCAGTTAGGATGCAGTTGCTAGACATTGAGACAGCGCACTAGATTTTGGAACAGAGCTAGAGTTTCTATCTTTGGGAACAACTTACAATAAACAGTAGGCAAACACAATACTTTCCATCAGAGTTCACAATATCCATCCACTGGGTTTTGTGGGAGTCATGAGATCTCACAAATCATAAGCATGAGATGGGAAATAACATGATGTAACAGTAAAAGGAGAGCAGATTGAATCAAACAGCACTGACTTCCTTTCTTTCTTTACTTGTGTCTCCTCATCCTCAGAGGCTCCAGCAGCAGTCATGTGTTCGGCAGACACAATCTTCCGGTCGTCTCTGCGCTCGTCCCTGGAACAGGTACAGAATAAAGATCACTAACTTAATATATAAGTCTTATGTGGGGTCAGAGTATCTTTAAGAAACATAAACTCAACTATTAATTGATTTTTTACTTTGCATTGGGATAATTCATGGTTATCTCATGCACCGACTCTAAATCAAACACAGCAACCCCAGTTTGCTACATTGTAAACATTCGAAACTCATTTTGAAAAGGGGGAAGTGTGTTCAAATTTCAAAAGGATTTTAAGCAAAGTTGGGGAAATGTGTCCTTTTAATTGACTGTTTCACCTCAACCTTGGCACCTGCACCAGTAAGTAAGGTGGGTTATGGACACGCCCCCTGATCCTCAACCCCTCAAGGTTTATCATGCAGCTGGAACACACAGATAAGAGAGCTGAAGGAGAGACAGAGTGTGTTATTGAGTCAAACGCATTATTTTCCCTGCTCTAGCGTTTCTTTAACTGCTTGATGCAGAGGTCTGTAATGCTAAGTTCTACATATCTGGATGCAGACGGAATAATCCTTCAGTCTATGAGACTACGTAAATGGGAAGCTGTGTTTTGTTCCACTTCATAACCTTCTTTTCTGTCTCTTAAAATGTTTATTGCTATGATGTCCAAACATTTGATTACGCTTAAGAGATTATTCATTCATGCACATTCAAATGTTTAGATATGTCACAAAATATATATTGTATATTTTAATGTACAGTCTATGAAATATATGAAATAGCATAATAGCAGCTGTCACTGCCTTTGTACCTTATTTACCCCTTAAGGGTATATATTAACCTACCTTTTGAAGGGTGCTGCCCCAGTGACAGCTTTTGTGTATAATTCACATTCATATTTTAATATAGGCTAAATAATTTACTGATCTGTTAAGCATATGCAAGAGTACAGTTTCCATGTTTTAAATATCATATTTTAACTGATTTAGTCACTGTAACGACTATGGTACAACCATGTTCAATACATTGTTATTTTAGCATCATTTTTTGTCACATTTTTTATTAATATTTTGAATTAGTTTTTATTTTTATATTTTCCATTTTAATTTTAGTTAAAGTTGTAGTAATTTGTAGTGTTTTTGACCTTTTTATTAGTTTGTGTTTTTATCCCTATATAGCATTTTTAATTAGTTTAGTACATAATCTACATGAAAACAAGAAATGTTGCCTTGGAAAGTAGCTGAAATAAAATAAGTTTATATTTCAAAGTTAACACTAGGCCTACATTTATTTAATGCAACAAAATGTATTTAGGTTTTAGTAAAAGTCCCCATAAAGTTTTTGGGCTTTTAGTATGAATGTTAACCTTACTGTTAGCTAATGTGCTCCAAGACGATGACAAAATTCGCATTTAGATGTGTGCCCACATTTCCCACGAAGTGAATGTCATTAGGAAGTTTTTCCATGATTATTTCACACAAAGAATAAACACCAAGCGAAAACAAAAGGCTATATATACGATAGTAAAGTTCGTTAGAATAATTTGATGTAAACAAACACCTGCGGAAATCAAAGCGGACGCTGGTTGATTTTGTGGAGTATGAGGCGCGCGCCCTGACAGGGGCGGGAGCGGGAGCGCGCAGGCTCGTCTGACAGCGAACAGCAGGTTTTTAATGGCATTCGCAGCCTGGACTCACACGCACGTAGGAATGCAGCGTGCCGGTCAGGTTGTCTCTAAGCAGGGGTTGTCAAATCCTTATTGGAGATGTAGTTTTCGCCATGTGTTGCTGCAACAGATGATCTCGAAGTAAAATTATTTGTGATACATCGGACTTGACTGAAACATGCATCTCTTTCGGAGTTGTAATTACCGAATCTTTCCCGATCGTTGTTCCAATGAAAAAACACCTCAGATCCGGGGAATCAGCTGGGTAAGTGGGCATATAATACATAATAATAAACACGTAGAATTGTTATTCAAGAGAGAGAGAAAGGTTATGAAAACTTTTAGGCTATTATCTGGCTATTCAACGAAATATGTGCTTGTTTGAAAAGGTTTGAAAAGATTTGAAACATTCTTTCAAATGATGTTTAAATGTTAATAAATTATAGTATGTGAATATGTTGCTTTAAAAAAAAATTAAATGCCAAAAGTTATCGCCATGGAGAAAGAATGGAAAACATTTTTGTTTACTTAGGCCTATTTAAAAAAAGTTTATAATACATTAGAAAATATTAGGAGTCTGATTTTCATCGTTTACACATATCCACAAAAGGCACCCCTTAATTGAAATACCTCAAACAATATTTTCTATTTTTGAATGTTATAGTGCAATTTTCTCAGAGCACCATATTTACTGTGTACTAGGCTATAGCTAAGTGCATTAACTTGTGTGTCATGATGTGTTACTTAAGTGTGTATGGCATTGAAACTCAATGCCAAATGATGTAAATCCAGAGACACTTAAGAGTCCCCCAGACATTGAACATGACCCCAAACAGCCGGAGCTTTGGATTTTTGTTGTAGCCTGTATTTTTGTTTTTTTTGTTTACATGTTGTTAAAGGGTTAATCAAGGATGAGTTATTTATAGCGTATTGTTCATTGTCCATCTTAAGGTTTGTTCCCTTACGGTTTGGAAAAGAATGTGCACAGGAAGACCCACACCGCTGTAGACCTTAGTGAACAATAGTGAACTTTAGTGAACTACAGAGTAAATCTCATATAATGAGCATGTTTTCCCAAAATGAAGGATGTAAATTCAAAAAGACACTGATCTCTTTTAGATTACATTTATTTCTAGATTTGATCATTTGGCTTTCATGTCAATATCAAAAAGAAAATACTCAAAACACGAGATCAGGAAACATAGGGCACTGTGTAAACCTTACGGGTGATTTCCCATTTCTATATCACATTAACACTATTAACTTGAACATACACTTCTTATACTTATTCAAATACACGTTAAACAGATGATCCAATCAGGAAACTGTTTCTGCACTGATGATTGTTAGTAGTCGTGGAGCAGTGGTCTTTTATGTCGAGACCCAATTGTCCCTGTCCTATTCATTCCAGCAATAAGGGTCGTGACTCAGGATGAAATACCTCACATTGCACAAGGACCCCCTGAGAAAGAGATAAAGAGGCTCATTTAAAGAGAATGTGTAATGTCAATATGCCACGGTCTGCCCATCAGGGTTGGAGTGGGGTGTTTTTCCTACCTGAATTTTTTTAGTATATTTCAATTGAAAACCACCGAACCTCAGCCTGAAACATCTGTCTAAGACTATCCTGCATTGATCATACTATAATATAATATATTTGTGTCGACCACATAAGTAGGATTCTTATAAGAGTTTTTAAGATAAATGGCAAGTCGTATTTAAATTAAATGATAGCAATGATAATATCTATCTATCTATCTATCTATCTATCTATCTATCTATCTATCTATCTATCTATCTATCTATCTATCTGTCTGTCTGTCTGTCTGTCTGTCTGTCTGTCTGTCTGTCTGTCTGTCTGTCTGTCTGTCTGTCTGTCTGTCTGTCTGTCTGTCTGTCTGTCTGTCTGTCTGTCTGTCTGTCTGTCTGTCTGTCTGTCTGTCTGTCTATCTATCTGTCTATCTATCTGTCTATCTATCTGTCTGTCTGAGAAATGAAGGCACCTGTCAATAGCATTTGACGATCAGGTGATCTCAGACACTTCCCAGCACCGTCATTAGACTTAGAGTCAATATCTTTGTGTAATTTCCCTCTCGTACCGGAGCATGTGATCTAGTCGGCTGCAGTTTCACTCTACACAGTTTACTCAGTCAACAGAGCCACGCTGGCTAACCTTATACAAAGGTAAATCAAGCATGAGGATGCAGTGAACCTGACCACCTGAGGATCATCCAACCATTTTTACTGTCTATTGCTGCAGTTGAAAGGGAAACCAAGCAGGGAAAATGCTGAGGGGGAAAAACCAAATCAGCTTATCCCCATAAGATCTTATTGAGAAATGATACATCGGCCTTAAATGTTGGTGCTGTTGACTCAAAGCTGATGGGTTTTATCTAGGCGTCTGCTGTATTAACTCCCTGCGTGGTGTGGTGTAGTGTAGTGCTTATACGAATAGTAAAAAATCATTTACTCACCCGCATGTCGTTCCAAACCCATGGCTGACTTTCCTCTGTGGAACACCAAAGGTGATGTTTAGCTCAAACTGGTCTCGTTTAGTGGAATCCTTTTGGTTTTGAATGACATTAGCGTGACTAAATCATGACAGAACTATCCTGAACAGAGCAAGAAAGGAGAAAGCCTTAAGTATTATCATAATAACCATGAGCCATTGTAATTGTAAGCGGCCGAGAAAAAAAAAAAGATTAGTTTTCACAAAACCTACAAAGATACATTATCAGGGCAAGCCCACAAATAGCTGGATATGCTTCTTAATGCTTCACAGAATTAGTCAGCGGATGCTGAGTAACACCTGCCATGGGAACAGAGGCTGACAATGCCTCATAAAAACGCAGTTATGGACTCTCTGCCATATGAGCAGAAGGGAATCAGGTGGAATTTGGTCAGTTCAAGACTGTGGAGATTTTCTCTTTGTCTGAAGTCTAGCAGCATCTCAACTGGTAGTTCAAGTCGGTTCACCTGACATCATGGTAACACCCCCTGTAGCTATTTTCTAGTCGCGCAAGTACAGATCGCGTCTGTTTGAATAAGACTGAAATCTCCAAGCTTGCATTTCAGTAACATTTCAAATCAGAGATAAAAATATGTCAACAATAGTATCATAAATTCTTCCTCAAACCAGGCTAAATTGGCTCAGTTTCATTAGTGATTTTTTTTAAATGTAATTGCATTGGTCATTAATGGTATACGTATGATTTGGTTCTTTCCAAATGTGTCAAGGTTTTAGGCAGAGAGTTAAATTGCATACAGAGTTTTTTTTCCATACAATACTAAACATATGCAATAGTGAGGTTTTGACAGTTAAACAGAGCTGAGAATACTACACTCTGGTTGATAGCTGATAGCAAAATAAAATGGTTAGGCCAGAATATTTAATAAACTTGCAAAGAGCATGAGGTGTTTATGGCATTGTGAATGGCATGCCAATTCTGTGGCATGCAAAATCCATGTGGTCCTGGTTATCCATCTGTACAATGAAATATGATATGATGCATTGTCCAGAGATAACCCTATAGGTCAGTTTCATTTCAGAATCAATAGCTAAAATGCATTTGGGCATCTAAATCACTAGTGGTTAACAGCTTACCAATAAATATTTAAACGCAGTTCATCTGTAATTCTCTCTTCAGTATTGATGCTCTAATTTCATCATGTAAAGGAGAGAGATGCTTTTCTTGGCTCTTGATTGCAGACAGAGATCATTCAGAACTGATGGCGATTGGTGTTAGTTAATAGCTGGACAGAGAACCAAAAACTTGAGTGCCTCTTGAGCAGGAATCCCATCAGATATGCATGATTACAACCTGTTCATTCTCAAGTATGTGGTCCAGTTCAGATGATTGAAATCACTCGAATGCATCCGTCCTCTTTTTAAAGTGTCATTTCAGTGACTTGCATTTTCAATGACATAATGGGCATTAAAGGAACAGTTCTTGCAGAAATTATTAGTCTTGTATAGCAGCATTGCCATTGCCGTTTGTCTGACAGTCCAAAAGTAATACATTATTGCACAGACATTACACAGTTCTGATGAATACACTGATATTATATATATATATATATATATTAGGGCTGTCAAATGATTAATCGTGAATAATCACATCCAAAATAAAAGTTTTTTTTACATAATATATGTGGGTCCACTGTGTATAATTATTTTATATATATAAATACACACACATGCTTGTATATATTTAAGAAATATTTTCATGTATATACTGTACATAGATTTATATATAATTTATATTATATATAAATATAAATATTTTATATATAAATAATATTTTTTTCTTAGATATACATGCATGTGTGTGTATTTATATATATACAAAATAATTATACACAGTGCACCCACATTATATTATGTAAAAAAAACTTTTATTTTGGATGTGATTAATCGTGATTAATCATTTGACAGCCCTAATATATATATATATATATATATATATATATATATATATATATATAAAATTTAGACATTTAGTTATTTATATATATATATATATATATAATAGGCTATTATTTTTATATTACTTGCAAACATTGTATTATAAAATATATTTTTTTAATTGTTAAATGTTTAATATTTCCACAAAATGCAAATTAGCCGTATTTATTTAGTCTTCTGTTGTGTAAAACAATGCCCTTATCTACCCCATTGTTTAATGTTTTGCATTTTGCACAGCACTCAGTCAAGCAAGTTGTATTGTAAAGACAAAGGCTAAACTTCTGTCCTTCCTCCACCTCGCAAACATATAGAGCCAAACATTCCTCTTGAATTCCTGTGTGAACCTTAATTACATTATTGCTGTTAATTAGTCTTGCTGAGAGGGAGGCAGGTGGCAAAGATCATGTGCAGGGCTAGTGTCAAATACCATACATGACGGCATTAGTATGGCATGTCTTCTGACATTCTTTAGCCTTCTGTGCCTTTGTGTTGTCGTGTCTTAATATTTTTGATGCTGTACATGATGGACAAAATGGCATTTTGCCAGTGACAGATACTTTGAAACTAGATTTTGACATGTTGTGACTGGTGCTTGTCTGTGCAAAATAGGCCGCCACGATACTGTAGTCTGCAGTGTCAATTCTTATCGTTATTCTCTCTCTGTTTTTCTCCTCACAGACACCTCTGCCAGAAGCTGTGGATACACAAGACACCATCAAACAGGTATGATGGTCTTTGAACAGTGGCCTGGGTTTAGTATTTATGTTAACAAGCCTTAAAGGGAGAGCTCACCCAAAAATATTTTTTTTGTCATCACTTAGTGGCCGTTTACACGACACTGTTTTCAACTTGTTCAAACTGAAAACTTTATATGGCCATTCATTTACACAACAATGCCATTTTGGGGGCCAAATGCAAAGTTTCAAAGTGCAAGTTCTTGAAAATGATATTGTTATTGTCGTAGTGTAAACTGCAAAAACGTGATTTTGTGAAAACGGTGACTTCGCATGCGTATTACGCTTTCAGTTTATAGGCGCGTAGTGTTTCTTTTCAAATTGACTTTGATAACTACTGACCTGACAGCATAATACAGCGTTTTTAATAGTTTTCGCGGATCTGTGTGAACAGAGATCGTTTCAACAACGTTGTCACCTGTACCCAAATGTAAACCTTTCCATTTTTAGTACATTGCTGTCATGTAAACGCACCCTAAGGGCCTTATTTTAACGATCTGAAACGCAAGTATCAAACGTGAAACGCAAGTAACTTTGTGGGCGGGTCTCGAGCGCTGTTGCTATTGTACCAGCGGGATAATGACTCTTGCGCCCACACAAATCTAAAATGGGTCTGAAGTAGCTGCATTACACATAGGTGTGGTTTGGGCGTAACGTGGAATAAACCAATCAGAGCGTCTTCTCACATTCCTTTTAAGAGCAGGCGCACTTGTTCCATGGCGGATTGCTATTATAATGGCGGATTTGCCAGGCGCTAGCCAGGAGCGGTTCACAGCCGAAGAGACCAACGTTCTCGTCAGGGCCGTAAAAGACAGAGAAGTGACATTGTATGGGGATGGGAGAAACCCACCCAAATTAGTTTCGGTTAAACAGGCGTATAATAATTTGGGTAAATGTGTAAGCAGGATTTATGCCTATTTATTCACATCTTCATGGACACCACAATGATTTCCCTCGTGTGGTAATATTTTCCCTTGTAATTATGTATGGTTTGCAAAAATGGGAACTGCTGCGTCTGTGTAGATGAGAGAAGCAAAGTGTATGCGCGTTGTGCACACGCTACATTATGGCCAAGCATACGCCCTTAAAATAACATCTCAATAACGCGCCACTGACTTTAGACTAGGTTTTTCCTGGTCTGTGGCGGAATTGTTTTCTGAAACTGCAAAATAACAACAGGGAACGTTTGTGCCGGAACGAGCGGAAGTTCATTCCCTAATTTACCGACGTGCATCTGTGGAGGGAAAAGTTACATGCGTTTGTTTAATTGCGCTGGGTGCAAGAAAGGGCCCTTAGTCACCCTCATGTCATTCCAAACCATTTGACTTTCTTTTGTGAAACCCAAAATGATCATTTTAAAACATTTTTCATGCATTTACAATAAATGGAGACTGAAACTTCAAAGAGTAGACAAAAGCACCACACAAGTATCGTAAAAGCAGCCCATATAACTCATTCACTATAATCCAAGTCTTCTGAAGCCAAATGATAGCTTTGTGAGGAACATTGAAGTTGCATTAGTCATATGGATCATTTTTGAAATACTTTTAGACTTACACAGAGCTAAATGATAATGACATTTTTAGGTGATCTATCTCTTTAAATAAGCTCTACTATGTTCCAGCGTGTTCATAGGGATGTGTGGCATTGCATACTGTATCTCTTTAACAGAAAGCATGCTTTTATCTTCACACCTCTGACCTCTTTGTGTTTATAATATCAGGCTCACAGAGATTGTAGAGGGTGGCGCTCTGTACAATTTTGTTAAGGATATAAAAGGGCTGATGAAACTCTAAATATGGTTTAAAACACAACATGCTAAATATATAACACATCTTGTAGAGCAATTTTTCCTGCCCTACTCACCCATATGTCACAGCATTCCTCCAGAATGTGTGAGGCCACAATAAATAGTTAAAATAGTTTAATTTTAAACACATTTTGTTGCTGTTTTTGACAAACCACCACAATTACTCCTATGTGTGATCAAAACACAGGTCTGTCATTTCATTTCAAGTGTCATTTCAAGTGGACTGCAAATGGACTGCAAACTCAATTTAAAAGTAAAGTAGTATGATTGCATACATATTTTACTGATCCTTCACAGCTATTTCATTACCCCAGACGATTCTAGTAATCCAGTGTCAGTTCTCTCTGCTCATGATACATGTCCCTTCAGTATCATCATGTGAGGCCCTGAGGGAGGAAGCCACTGTAAATATGTTGTTGTACTGGCTCTGCCTATCTCGAATACAGTACATCTTCAAAATCTTGATAAACTAGGTCAGTAGCTCTGTATCAACTTCATGCGAGTATCAACTTTGTCCTGTTTTTCATAGGAGAAATATGAAACCAAATGAAACGGTTGTTGAGAGCTCAGATGATTTTTATCGTTTGAAGAATTTGATGAGAAATGTTTGAGTTCTAATTAAATCCTGTGACTTTTGTTTGCAGACTTTGATATCTTAACAAATCTGAGCATATTTTCAGACATTTTTGAGATCTCAAACAAATTCCATGTAAGGTCCAGAGGCTAAACCCTTCTTTACGCTACACCCAAACCCCACCTTAGGTCATTCGGGCTTATCTATCATTCCTTAAAGTATAGTGATAAGTGAGACTTATTTGAGGGTACATCTGGAAAGCTATTGTTGTTATCCAGCTTATCTTATGAGCAGCTGCCTAACCCATTTTAAACCTTAAATGAGTCTGTTTGTGACTTGAAAGCATGCACTTAATTACCATAAACACCTATTTTCTTTGCACACACCTTTCTGTTCTTTGCTTGTGTGTTTCTGTATTGAACACAAAAGGAGAAAAATTGATAAACCTGAGCTTGCCGTTTGTTTTTCAGTAGATGATTTTAAGCAGACATCTGGGCTTGGATATTTGGGTATTTGGGTATTGGTTGTGTCCAATGGGAGAAAAGGCAATATTGCCAAGGATTTGAATGTGGTTTATCAGGGCTCTGGAAGGACGTTTCATCTGTGGAATGCTCTCAGGTCCTGGAGTGTGTTTTGTTTTTGTTTTTTTTGTGGGCACAAGCGATTCCTGGAGTGTGTTTCTCTGAACAGAAAGAGAACAAGGAAAGCTGTATTCATCTGAGCCCTCTGATCTTTTCTGTTATTAGTTGGGCTTTTTAAGGCAAGCATCACTATTATTATCGTTCTCTCATAAGTAGGGTTTTCTAAATGAGGGTTTATTGTAGATTTACATTAAATAAGGAGGAACCTGAGACCTTTCTGAAGACCAGAATGTAAGAGATTTGAGGGTGGGATTCTTTTGACTTGGGCCTGTAAGCAGAACACCTTAGCAACCAGACAACAATGTGTGTGTCTCAATAAGCTACCTAGTTTCCAAGGTGGTGAATCAGGATATAGTGTTCACGAATTCGGGCACTGGTAAGGACTGTAAGGACCCTGGAATTGGGTGACTGATGGCTCTATTTCCAATGACATGGCAATGTCCTCATGGTACAACATAACTATTGGTATTTATGAACAACATCAGAACTGGTATCTTTCTTTTTTATATGTTATCCAAAGTATATTATGATAAATACTTTGCTTGTTTCATATACGTTCAACATCTCAGCCGTAAATAAATTATAAATCCTAGTAGCTAGGTTATGTTCATTACCCCCCACGCCCAAAATATAATATTTTTTCTTGCTGAATCGAAAAATGGTCTGATCCGTGACTCAAAACCCGTAATATGATTAGAACCGTGAGTTTTGTGATCCGTTGAACCACTACTTTTTGGGTTATTTTATTTCCGTTAGTTTTTATTTATTACGTATTAACTTTAATCAACTTAAACTAAATAATACATTTGAAATTATTCTTTGGCAACTAAATAAAATACGTTTTTCATCAAATTTTTTTATTTGATTCAAGATTCAGTTTTTTTTTTTCTAGTTTTAGTTAATGCTAACATTCCTGATATGGTCATAACCATAATGCATCCTGAGTGGCCTCAGTGTTTCTGATGTGATTCCTGCCCACCTCTATTGTGAGTGCAGTGTGTATTGTACGGAATGGCTCACCAAGGTCACGCCATCACGACTGCCTCCGCTGTTAACGTTGCCCACAGATGGAAAACGCAGCCTGTTTCCTCCCCACATAACAGAGGTGGATGGGTCTGCGCTGCTGCTACTTTAAAAACCCAACGCATGTGGGTGACTAACACAAGGAAGCACCAACAAAATATACAAAAATATATTTATATATTTATAAAATATAACAAAATATAACATATAGTATACAAAGGAAGCACCAACAAAACTTTATAGATGAGGTATTGTTAGAGGTTTGCAAAGCTCAGTAGGGTGAGGCTCTGTTGTGTTGTTGAGCAGCTATTCATATTCATACAAACAGGGCTGAACAATACATGTTTTTTTTCCAGCAGTTCAGGTGGTGTACTGTACAGTAGTTGTGGTGTACAGTATTTTTGTCACATTAACTGAACTAGAACTACTTGAGCCCTGGTTTGAGGACATTTCAGTAGGAAAGTAGTAAGTACTATCATGTTGCCTTTCTACATTGTTTTTGGTGACTGTTTGTATAGCAGTCTAAATATGCCACCCTCTCCCTCTGGACAAACCCTCACGTGGAGATGTCACATTAGCAGTGTTCAGTGTTGTTTGGTTGGAGCTTTCCTGGGATCCTTAGGCACACCTGAGAGAATCAGAAAAGCAAGTATATATATATATATATATATATATATATATATATATATATATATAGCAGAAACACATTTTGTAAGCCAAATATTTTGCAAGGTGAAATAATAGATATATCCAAAAATAAGACTTATTTGCACACTTTCAGGTTGTCAAATATCAGTGGAACATGTCCAAAGTTAATGTGTTGAACATATATACCTTTCAAGGGTCAGTCAGAAAAAAAAAAAAAAAAAAAAAAAATGATACTCCTTTTAGCAAGGATACTAAAATTGATCAAATCTGACAGTGAAGACTTTTATATTGTTACAAAATATTTTTTTTAAATGCTGACTTTAGTCATCAAAAAATCTTGAATCATGATTTCCACACAAATATTAAGCGCACAACTGTTTTCAACATTGATAATAATAAGAAATGTTTCTTGAGCACCAAATCAGCATATTAGAATGATTTCTGAAGCATCATGTGACACTGTAGACTAAGAATAATGATGTTTTTTTTATGTTCCATGAATAAATTACATCTAAAATATATTTTAAATTGTAATAATATTTCACAATATTCGTTTTTACTGTGTTTGTGATGAAATAAATGTAGTCTTGGTGAGCATGAGAGGCTTCTACAGACCCCAAACTTTATAGTGTATCCACTAAAGTGACCTAAGACATTGAAGTTGATATATGATATTTAGGAGATTGACTCAAGTGTAGCTCTTTGTTGTCACAGGTGTTCTATGATACATGTATTCCCAGGTGTTCAGCAGAGTAGTCAGAGTCAGTGCTCCACAGTGAAGTAATTATTCCCAAGGAGACTGTAGAATGCTGGGAATAGGCTGCCAGTTCCCATCTATACCCTCATCTCCAGGGACAGAATCATGAAAAAGAGATGACAGGGGAGAGATTTACATGCTCAGGGTCTGCAGACACAGTGTCTGGGCACACGCTGTGTAACGTCAGCTAGATGGAGAGTTCTGCTGTGTGTAAGCCTCGGAGGATACGAGATGGAGATTGACCACATGCACTTTGCTGCTTAGTTGGCTTAACTTAAATACTAATTAGCAAGTTACATTAACAGGCATCAAGAGAATGATAACTCTGAAATCGCCCCTGGATAATGTGGAGTGGAGTATAAGCACATGTTGTATACAGCACTGTTCTTGTGCAGCGTTTTGTGAAGTGGACTTGTGAGAACAGCACTGTATATGTTGCCTCCTTTTGGACTGAAAAGACGGGTCAGCCGATCCCTCACGGGTCAGAAGCCAATTACATCACCGTGACTGAGCGACCGGGCCAGGGGCCTTTAAGAAGAGGCACACATCACCGCCCTCAGCAACAACCACAACAAATAAAGTGTGAGAAATGAAGGCGATTCAAGTTTAAGACCTCATCCTGGAACAAACTGTTCTGCAGAGGATACAGAACAAACAAATAAAGGTTCAAACTTTCCAGAAAATCACGTGAAGAATGATAGGGTGGAGCAGAAGCGTGTGTCCCAAATCACATACTATCCATCCTAAAGTGTTTTTAGGATATTGCTTGTATATTTCCTGAAGATTTTTAAGGTGCTCATGCTTTTTGGGCTAATATTGCCCACAATGAGTTTGTGACTGTTCTCGTTTGACTTTTCATTTGTAGAGAAATTGCTAGCAAGTCAACTCTGAGTGCCACAGTGGTTGGATATATGATTTTTTTTTATATATATATATATATTAATCCAAATCTTGTAATCATAAGCTAAATGAATTTAGCTAGACGTTAAGACAAAATGCTAGTATGTCTCACTACTTGATATACTGTACTGCTCACTAAAAATACACTACCTTCTAAAAGGTTGGGTCAATACGATTTTTGTAAAGAAATTAATACTTTGATATTAAATTGATCAAAAGTGACGCTAACGACATTACAATGTTACAAAAGATTTCTGTTTAAATTATTTGCTGTAAACTTTCTATTCATCAAAAAAAATGAATCACAGTTTCCTCAAGAATATTAAGCAGCACAACATTGATAATAATAAGAAATGTTTCTTGAGCACCAAATCAGAATATAAGACTGATTTCTGAAGGATCATGTGACACTGAAGACTGGAGTAATGATGCTGAAAATTCAGCTTTGCCATCACAGGAATAAATTACATTTAAAAATATTAAAATAGAAAACATTTATTTTTAAAATCTAGAAATATTTAACAACACTACTGTTTTTTTGTTGTTGCTGCATTTATGATAAAAAAAATGCATAAAAACATTTAAAAAAAACATACTGACCCCAATCTTTTGACCAGTAGTGTATGTACTTTTAATTTTGGACCAATAAGCAACCACACAGAACACCTTAGCAACCACATGGCAATGCCCTAGCAACCGCTCACAGCCACACATCACCCTAACATCATGACAGCTAGTTTTGTGGCCGTCACAACTCTCATTTTCTTCAGTAAATGCACAGACAGTTATCAGATTTACTTTGGATGCAATGCTGTTTTCGGCCTCATGCAACAGCTTGAGGCGTTTGGCTTTGAACTTGCAGCTTTTGATGTTCTGAAGCATAAATGTAAAAATTAGGTGTATTTTGGTGTGTGTGATCTCTACTAAAACCACTTCAATCACTTACATAGTGAAAAGACCAGGATATGTTGCGTTTTGGATGCCGGTGTCCCTAAAATATTCTTAACTAGCTAAACCAGCAAGCTTCCTTTGGTTGGTACACCAGCACTAAAACCAGCTTGGAACTTGATGCCTTTTTAGCATGAAAATCTTAAATATTTAGCTTCTAATGCAATGCTTACCATCTACTCGTTTGTCTCCTGTGTTTGTCTCCACTTCGACAGGTTTTACAGTGTCAATGCGCCAAACCAGTTTTATCATCATGTGAGTTGGTCTTGGCAGGCATGCAGAAAAAAAAGGCTGCGTAGCAACAACGGTGGCATGCTTCAGTAGTTCAATAAACCGTAGCCTCAATCAATGAGGTCGAGTTCTTACACTCCAGTTTTCTCAGTCTGTTTGGGAGTTGGAGCGGGACGCGCCATCTGCGGGGGGTCCAACAGAGCAAAGGGTTGGAAAGGAGGAGACGTGGAATGAAAACAGAAGTCCTGAAAGGGAGGGATGGATGAAAACAGAGCAAGTTATTAGAAGGAAAACAGACGAGCAGAGAAACAGCTTTCATACGGGGGAGGAGTGTGAACGGTAGCGATCTTTGGTTTGGTAAATTCAACTCGGCGGAGGAGGTGGTGTTGGAAAAAATGTGGCACATTCTCACCCGCCACTCACCTGTTCAGTAAAGCACCCAACTCGCTGTGTTTCTATACAGCTCAAATAATCGTAAAGGAATTTTTCTGTATGAATGCAGACAAGAGTAAACTTTCCCAGTCTTCCTATGGAAACGAGCAAACTTTCATCCAATTCAAAGACAACATGAAACCGCAATTGCACTGCTTTTAATTCTTTCCCTGCTATTGGCGAAAATTTTGTGAGAAAACGCTTTCCCGCCATCGACGGAATTTTCCGGGCTTCCTTGTTTTCACTGTTATACGTTAAGGAGCGCTATTACGCAACTTCTGAAAGAGCACTGAATCTCCTGATCAAAACACATGCGAAGAAGAAGCAGAAACAAGCGATATCATATGTAAGGAGATGCATATGTAAAATAACGTGATTATCAACATTAGACCACATATAAATCAAAACTGCCATAATGTTACTGAATGAAATGTCGACCCAGGACGAGCTATATGGGACTGTGCAAGCATTAGGGGTGTTGATGGACTCGATCTACTTCATGTATGTTTTGATCATCGTTCTGAATCTGATCCAGATGTAGTCTTTGATAAAAAAAAAATTCAAAATGTTGCTTTTTTTTAATGAAACTTACCCACATTCAAGTGTTAAAAGAATGCATGAACGAATAAAACAGTTTTTGTTTAAAAGCTGAGGGTCTGTTCTTTCTTTTGATATATTGCATGTTCAGGTATTAATACAACAATGTATTCTGGGGGCCATGAAGTTTTTTGTTAAAATGGTCAAAAAAAATTGGTGGGTGGCTGGCAACTTTTTTTAAATAAAAACAAAACAAACACTGGTGGGGAAAGAGTTAACTTGCATAATGTGGCATATTTCTGAACATTCAGCTGGGAATATTTATTGCAGGTTTTTGGGTTTAGTTTTTGATGGGACTGTTTGGTTGATTAGGTTGATATTGTTTAATAGGATCAAACAATATAATTATCATTATCAAGTCATTAAGAAGGTCATTGAGAAGGGGAATGGTGTCAATTTTCATTTCAAGTCTTTAAATAGTATTCAAAGACATTCAAAACATATTTGAAACATTTCTAAAACCTTAAGAAAGTGAAAGGTGCCAATTTTAAACATTTAAATAGTATAAAAAGACATGTAAAACAATAAAAAAGTAAAGATATGGCTTAGTGTCACCAAACAAAATTACATAATAATGACAGTAAAAATGTTCATTACCTTTTTTCTTTTTCTCTGTCAGTTTTTGTCCGAACGAATCCTGAAGGCTGCACGGGTGGTTTACATCACTCTGTTGGAGCGTAATCCAGGCTTGATAAGAGACAGAAAACACCATCTTAAGACCTACAGGTGCAGCTTTCTCTCCGTATTTCATGTGCTTGTGCCAAACTTGTTATATTTTTGATTGTGACGGACATGCATCTAAGCATTCCCACTCAGCATCCTTTGGAGAAACAAATAAATCAACTTATATTTATTCAATCAACCACAAAGACATGCAGATAAACGTGTAACACTTTAAAGTCACTACTCAGCTTTTTGACAGCTTAATGGTTCTCCGGTTTGTCCCACAGACAGTGCAGCAGTGGGAAGGAACTTGTGGATTGGCTAATGAAACTCAATGATTGTTTCCAGTCACGGAGTCAGGCGGTTGGGATGTGGCAAGTTTTGGTGGATGAGGGCATTCTGGTTCATGGTGAGTATTAACAACAATTTCTTTAGATGTCTACACATGTTTTTGTGCAAAAAAAAAAAAAAAAATAGAAAAATGGTACAGTGATGTATCAGGAGGTAACACTGTAGCACTTTGATTTACCATAGTGATTCCATCATTCATGTAAGTTGTATTTACAACAATGCTGCATGTCATGGTAGTACCATGATGTCTGAATATATTGACTAACTGACAACCTCTCTGTCAAAATAAACAGTGAAACAGGAGTTCAACTTCCATGACAAAGACACACAGTTTTACCGCTTTGTGGAGGCCGACTTTGACCTTAACCACACAACTATTGAGAAAGACTCCAAAGACGATGAACTCCAAGAGAGTTTATCGCTACTAGTCCAAATGGGTCCAGATGCTCTTCTGACTATGATACTGCGTAAATGGTAAGACACGAGAAATTGTGCTAAAACAGCCTAATAAATAACATTCATAAACAGAGTTTATATTTGTTTGCTGGGTTACACTTTATTTCGATGGTCCACTTTAGACACTCTACTAACTATACTGTATGTAACTTTGCAATTGCATGTCAATTAACCCTTAGTTTGCTGTTAGTAGGCCGTTAGTTTTAAGTGTTAGGGTTCGAGTTAGTAGAAAAAATTGACGTCGTTGCAAAGTTACTTATAGTTAGTAGAATGTCTGTTGGGGAACCATCAAAATATAGTGTTACCAGATATTAAGAAGACAGTCTACTAATACTCTGAGAGTTATTTGACATGTATTTGCAAAGTTACTTATAGTTAGTACTAGAATGTCTAAAGTGGACCATTAAAATAAAGTGTTATATAAAGAGTCCATTAGCTTAGCAACATGCTAATGCCAGACTCCTTTAAAAACCAATAACAAATGAAGTTTCCCATGCCAAATTTTGTGACAGTTATAGTTGTTTCTACATATTACGCTGGGATAGGAGAATTCCAGTAGACACACTTCACGTTTAATCTCTATTATAAACAGCATAAGATTTCTGTGTGTAATAATTTGTGTGTCCATGTCTTAGCCCGAACCAGAGAACTCCTGATGATCTGGAAGTTATTTACGAAGAACTTCTACACATCAAAGCTGTGGCCCACTTATCTACATCTGTGAGTTAACACTCGCTGACACCCGTCAAGTTTGTTTGCGCCAAAAATCTTCATTCATCCCTCGTTTCTTTTATCCTTCACTCTTTCCCGTAGGTTCGGAAGGAGCTGGCAGCAGTGCTGGTTTTTGAAAGCCATGCTAAGGCAGGAACAGTCTGTGAGTGTGAAAGCAATGATGACATTTCATTAATGGTGGGCGGGATGAAGGAACGTTGCTAATATTGAATTAGCGCATAGCCAGAGTAAAAATGAGCAGCAAACTTTCTGGTTAGGCACCATAGCAAACAGCATGTGAATGAGATGATTAAATCATTTTATTGTGTAATTCCCTTGTTAGGTGATGAATTGGATGATTGACATCGTAATATCAGCAAACTGAGAGACAAAGGAAAAACGGAAAGCACTTACTTTCCGTCTGGCGTGTCATTCATGCATAGTGAATAGCACGAGTAGGAAGCAGAGACACTGATGAATATCTACTAGGGTAGTTTATTCTCACTTTTAAAATCTGTCAAGTTTCATAAACTCATATTATTGTAGATTATTTTATTTGGATTCATTTTTATTTTTTAAAGCACATTAATGCTGCATGTTTTATTCTGATATTAAGATTAAATTACTTTTTAATGGATCCAGTGGACTCAGACATATATTGATATATGATATTTTCAGTTGTTAGTATTAATTGGGTTTATGAAACATAAAACCAAACTTTCTTCTATAATGGAACAAACTGCTGAGTGAAACAGGATATTCAACATGATTTTATCTACTGGAATTTCCAACTTCGATATGATACCTTAAAAAATATCGATTTTTCGATACCACGGGGAAAACTGCCATACTGTATATATTGCCATACAGATATTTGTTATTATCTCATAGTCTTGATACTTTGGGTAATGTTGTTGCAACACACAGCTTACACACATAACAGGGAGGCTTTATTTGAATCATTGAAATAAATTGACAAGTAAACAGACAGTAATAAAATAAGAAAAATCAACAAATCGCAAATGATAGCACAAATAAATACAGTAGAATCAAGAGACAAATGAAATAAACACAGCTTTAAGTTTTTCAGGTGAGTCTAACAGTAGTATTCATGTAAGAAATACTACAGAAATTAAAGTAATCAAATGTGAAATAACACTGTATAGTCTTCATTGTAAAAATTAATGCTTACAATTAAAGTTACAAAAGTTATTCAGTCAAGAGCAAAGAGTTCGTCTTTTGTTCTCTGGTTAACAGTACAGACAGCAGCAGGATTATTAGGCTGCTGTCACTTTAAGAGCTTACGCACGGATCCAATGTAATGTTACACAGAACATGCCTTTTCACATAATGTATGTATTTGACCGTTTAAGCATTAAGCCATGAAAAAGAAGTCAATTTGATACTCGCCAGCTGTTTGAGAGGCAGCTGTATGTGAGTGCCACTAATATAGTTAATTGGTGCGCGTGCTTTTGGTGTGAGTACAAAACCTGCGGGAATGATTTAATCGGAGCTAATGAGACGAGTGACGATGCGTCATTCCTATGGAATGAACTGAAAACGCTCGCTCTGCTCCGCAAGCTTAGTTGCAATTTTGGACAAGTTTGTGTTTATTATAAGAATACAATGTAATGTGTTTGTGTTTATGTCAGTGTTCAGTCAGGGGGACAAAGGGACGTCCTGGTACATCATCTGGAGAGGCTCTATTAATGTCATCACACACGGCAAGGTAGAACCATTTAACTTCAGCTGAGTGACTTTAAGAAGTCATTGAGTTTAAATATAGATACTTACATTGTTTGAAGTTTATTCATACTGTTCCTCTTAAGGAAAGATGATCTTGTGTATGTGTGTCACACAGGGCTTGGTGACCACGCTCCATGAGGGAGACGACTTTGGGCAGTTGGCCTTGGTGAACGACGCCCCTCGTTCTGCCACCATCATCCTAAGAGAGGACAACTGCCACTTCCTGCGGGTGGACAAGCAGGACTTTATACGTATCCTCAAGGTAGGTTTTGTGTGCATAGCCTAGCATCTGCGTGTGCGGATGTGTACCTATGGTGATCTATAACCTGAATTTAACTGCAGGATGTCGAGGCCAACACCGTCCGCCTAGAGGAACATGGTAAAGTGGTTCTGGTCCTTGAGAAGAGCTCAGCGCAGGAGTCCACCTATCAGGGAGGATCAGCAAGCAGCAACAAGTAAATGATTCTGTCAAATAATGTACTAAATTGCACATCTCAATGATTTAATTGAAGCCAAAGTGTGTAATTTCTGCACCACAATTTTTATTTTATGTTAAAATTTAATGTAAATACTATTTGAGCATAAAAATTATACACTTCATTTTTAATTCTTATTATTACAGCATACACTACCATTCAAAAGTTTGGTCTCGGTATGATTTTTTAAAATGTTTTTCAACTTTAAGAAGTCTCTTATGCTCCCCAAGGCTGCATTTATTTGATCAAAATACAGTAAAAAATAATATTGTGAAGTATTAAAATGTAATTTATTCCTGTGATGGCAAAGCGGTCACATGATCCTTCAGAAATCATTCTAATATGCTGATTTGCTGTTCAAGAAATATTTCTTATTATTATTATCATTATCAATATCAATATTAAAAACAGTTGTGCTGATTAATATTTTTGTTTCAGGATTTTTCGATTAATAAAGTCCGAAAAAGAACAGCATTTATTAGAAATATATATTTTGTAACATTATACATGTCTTTACTGTCACTTTTGATCATTTTAATGCATCCTTGCTGAATAAAAGTATTAATTTCTTTTTCTTTTTTTATCTTACTGACCCCAAACTTTTCAACGATAGTTCATAAAACTGTGTGTCCATGTTTTAGCCCAAGCCAGAGGCCCTTTCAACATCAAAAAATAACAGATTTTAACTCGCACAGATGATTTAATAAAAAACAATTACTTACTAATTTGAACTGCATTTATTTAATTTAGGATGATAATATCTACTCACAGCATTAAGCCCATTTTAGCATGCATGTGAATAAATTAAATCCGCCAATTCAAATGCATCTTCATAAACCATTTATATAAAATCAGCAAGTGAAACGAGCCCTGAATAATAAATATCCAGATTAGGTAAAGCAGTTCACATTTAAAAACGTCTGCAGTGAAAGTGCAACCACTGGTGATTCATGTAAATACTTCACCTACCGAAGTGCTATTGTACAATGAAATGCAAGCTAAATCATTAGTCATCACTATTATTTGATTTCAAGTGCATTTAACCAATGAATGATGGAAATGGAGGACACCTAATTATCGATTTGAATTATCCACCTCTCGCAGGTACACAGTAATGTCAGGAACGCCAGAGAAGATCCTAGAACACATGCTGGAGACGATTAAACTGGAAACCAGTGATTTTATAGGTATGGGAGATCCATGGTTTGTAACTTGTGCAACATTTAAGCTAAATAAAACTTAACAAAAAATATCTAGCATTTGTTTGTTTGAGGTCAGTTATGTACCACAGGCGCATTGCAGAAGAACGGACTGAGGGAGAGACCAAAACATTCCTGTTCATTTGGTGTTTACGCATCTATTTAAAACCAGCAGTCAGATGATTCAGATTTTTTGGGGTTTCTCAGCACAGCTCTACTAAGTAAACAAGTCCTTGTTAATGACGTTTATGAGTCTGTTTTGTGCTTCTACAGATCCCAGTGTAAGTGACTTCCTCCTAACGCATCCAGTCTTCATGCCCCACAGTCAGCTCTGTGCGGCCCTCCAGCATCAATATCCTTCTACTACAGGAAACACTGATTTTGATATTTCTGTGTTGTTATTGTCATATTTATTATTTTTTTTTGGTCAAATTTCACTCCTTAACCTGCATTTGCACCTACCAAGCGGAGCCATCAGAAGGCTCAGACCTGGAGAAGGCAGCGTATGCTCTCAACACCAAGCAAAAGGTTGTGAAACTGGTGGGTCATTGGGTGGCTCTGTATGGTTTCTTACTGAGGGACAATCCTGTGGCCTTTGAATTCCTAGAGGTAAAAATGGGTTAAATGCTGTAGCTGTAGCACGGTACTTCATTAAATCAAAACCAATCATTGTATTACCGTCTTAATGAATGTGCCAGGGCTTATTGTGCATTATTCATGTTGTTGTTAAAATTCTTTTTTAATTATTTATATAAAACACTTTTTGCCTCTGAAATGGCTTTTCTGGTAACATAATGCTGCCTGGAAAAATATGAATCAACAATGTCATAACCTAAAATGTTGATCCTGAATTGAAATAGCTCCATCTTTATGACTTTATGATAGAAATTCAGGGAAGGGGTGATGGCTGACTCAAGACTTTCCAGCATGCTCAAAGAACAGCTGAGGGACAGAAGGAAGACAAAAATGTAAGTAAAACATTTGCCAATGTAGCCTACATTTGTACACCTGCACATACAGTTCTGTCATGAAACTCTAGATGGTGCAGGCTGCTTGCAATCGCATCATTCTCTATAGGGCACAGCGTATTGGTTCCTGCTGTATAAGTAGCCATTGAGCTCGCTGCTCAACCTTCAAATACTTGGGCTGCGTTTACACTGGCACAAAAAAATCCAATCTTTTACTCACATCTGACACAGATCGGAATTTGTTGCACACGTGTTAAACACAAAAATCCACTCGAGATCCGATTTTTCCGCATCTGATCTGAGCCACTTCCTAATGTGGTTTTAAATCTGATACATATCCGATATCTGTACATCCGACCTACATCTAAACACGCATATCCGATTCCCCTTTAAATTCCAGTTCCACAAGGCGAGGATGACACGTTTATTCACAAAGATAACTTTTTAATGTTGTGTTATGAGCCAGACGTGCCTGTGTCTGCTCGCTCACAGCTTTTTATTGAGGTGGGAACTTCATATTTATCTTTGTAAAGAAAAGAAATTGCACGAACACAGGAACATTCAGGTGCTGGTTTTCAACCCCTGCCTGTGACTTTTATAAATAAAACAGCTTCACTACTGAAAGCTACATTATATTTCTCAGCAATGACCAAAAAGCTTCACTATTAGGTTTCTCAAGTGCAGCACGCTTTCAGAAACCCTCCACCTTCCCCAGCTCCACCTGTATAGATCTACTGTGGGTAATTCATGTATGTTATTTTGTACAGCATCAGCGTCTCTTACTTGCTCACCGCGGCGTGTCATGTATGTATTGGAAGTAGCAAGTCCCGTATTTGCTCTGCAGCGGCAATAACCAGCAGCAGCAGTGTAGCAGATCTAACTCGCCAAGACCAAACATATCAACATTGTCATATCCATTACCATGCCAAACATTCATGACAGAAATATATTTAGTCAAAATGACCACAATCAGGTCTCTTACATTATGATTTGACCTCTGACAGACGATTATGGTTCGACTGTGCTTCAAAGTCAAGTAATTCTTCAAAGTTATTTTTCCAATGTTTGCGTAATTACTGCACTTCACACTTTGAAGTGAATGTCATCAAATAATAAAATAAATAACATACTTAATCTTTATTTGACTTGCTTTTTAAAGTCCACACCTTTACTCTTGAGTCTTCTACTGTATGTCATCAAACCTCTACTTAATCCTACATTTATTGCTACTCCTATTATACTCCTTACAGAACCGAGAATGGATGTCACACTCTGACGAAGGTAAGAGGCACTGGTTTCTTAGTCTAATGTGAAACTTGCAGCGATAAGAGACCAACCAATAAATCCTACTTACTTTATGACACAGCATAATAAACAGACTCTCCAGTGGAAAAGTCAACATCTCTGTGGCCAGAGGTCTTCAGACAAATTCAGAGAACTAAACAAAAGTAAATCCCTTTCTGACAGAGCATTGAATTGTACACTAAAAGTAGGTCAGCTGTATCCATGGTCACATAAAACCCAGCCATCCGTTATATAGTTTGCACTGTATTTGGGAACAGGTGTTTAAATAACAATTACATATATGTACAACAATACGTATAGTGCAACACTGTTTCCTGCACCGCTTTAACCCCACTGCTTACACTTAAAAAACAAAAACAGCATTAAGAAAAATAAAATCGCATATGACCTTAGTTGTGAATGTGACTTGCAATGTTATGCAAAGGAAAGCACTTAAAAATTATTTTAAGAAAAGTTTAAGGAAGCTGAAATTGCATATTGTTATTTTGTACTCAAACATTTAAATTGCTCTTATCATGAAATATTTGAGGAAGCTAAATCATTCATTCATTTAACTTCAAATTATATAATCTCAATTTATTTTTAGTAGAGGAAACTTGGCTATGTTTAACTAGCTAATTCAGTAAATGCTCAAATCCCAGCCCAGTTTCAGTTAACTTTGTTTTATAAATTAAAAGAAACAAGTTCATAAAACTCAAAACAATGAAACAATTCAGATGACATGAAATGTGTCAGTTTTGTGAACTCAAAAGAAAAAAAGAAAGTTCTAAACTCATAAATGTTCATTTGTTTGAACTAATTTGTTTAATTTAAGTTTACCCTACTCAAACCAAGCGTTGAGCGTTAGGGTTTACAGAATGTTTTGTTCCTGAACGAATAAGTATTTTGGAAAAAAATCTCTTTTGAGCGAAGTCTTGCTTAAATCCCTTGTTCCGTTGCTAAATGAATCATCGTTTTTAAACACATCAGTTTCATCATTAAGACTTACTTGCCACCACCTGTGTGATGTGGTATTGTGTTTATATATAGTGTGTGTATGTAAAACAATTCGGTAGGAAACACTGTAGAGCAGTACTGTAAAACACTAGTAGGAAGGCATCCTAACAAATGGTTTTAAAATGCCATATTGACCATCCTTCACTGATACCTGATCTTGTGTCCGATTCCTCGCATTCTTGGAATAAGAACCGCACTTATTTTCTCAGGCACAGAAAATCCATCATAAATGCTGTCCATGTACTTCAGACACAGTCTTTCTTTCAACACACATTTTGAAAACTGCCTTTTGAAGCCCTGCAAGCTCTAATATCCAATATCATCATCTGTTTGTTTCAGCTAAACCAAAAGTTTGATTGGTTTTCTGCTTACGAAGAGCCAGTGGGAAAATTAAGGTCGATTAAGGCTCAAGATAAAGGTTTGTAAAAGTACAAACCCATGATACAAATAAATTATACGAAGAGCAGATAAAACAAGGATAATATCCATGTGAAATTGCTCGCATTAATCAAAATGGAATTTACCTAATGAAATTTGTTCAATTGTCCGTTTGCAGTCTTGTATGAGATCTTTAAACCGGATCATAAGGCTGTCACTGTGATGCTGCCAGTCGATGCTTCAGTGAATGACATCTTGACTACATTAGTGGATCCTGAGAGAAACTATGTGCTGGTCAAGATGAATTCCTCAGGAGGTAAGCTATGAGATTCCGATGATTTTGGCTTCAGAGTTTGCTCTGACCGTGCCAGAACTGCTACAGTTTCAGATTGAAGTCAAATATTAGTTTTTGTCCTTCCTAAGAGATCAGAATTTTCATGTGATCAAAGTTTCTTCTGCTTTGCTTCTTGCAGACAGAGTCCAGCTTAAGCTGGAGACCACGGCAGTGTCTGCCTCTTTAGGAGTGAACGAGAGGCTTTTCCTCTGCTCTGCCAGCCAAGTGGAACAACTGGTGAGCGATGCCAGCAGAATTATTGCTGATTCACAGTAAAAGATCCTCACTCTAGTCATACAAGTCAGCTGTAAATATACATAAACTGTGACAAATTTATTGTTCTGTACATTTACATAGGTTGAAACTTTGCAAAAACTAGTTATAAAATGTTTTTTTATTGAATTTTTTTAAACTTTTTTTTCATGTTATATTTGTTTATGATATGCAATTATAATGAGTGGGGACTAAAACTTTTCAAGTCGGCATGAAACGCAAGTTGTGATCTTTTATTCCCTATTGTGGCATATATATAAGTGAAACTGCTTCTTAAACAAAAAAAGATGTAGGGCGGGACTTGATTTGGTCCACCGGGAATTGATCAAATAGTTGGATTGTTGTGGTTTGCTATTGGTTGATCTCATGTCATAGTCTCGCCCTCACGCCAGTAAACGTCATCAGAGAAGAGATGTTGCTGCAATAGGGAGGGGAAGTTATTTTGATTAAAGATTATAAGGGCACATAAATAAAAAAAATAAATAAAAATATGTGCACAGATACATTTTTACTTGACTTCAAGCTTCAAAAAGGACACAAAAGCACCATAAAAATATTATAAAAGTGGTCTAAACTCCATACTATAATATATTGACTTCTAAAAATACTGTTCCATTAAATCATTTTTCCACAATAATGTAATGTCTTCGAATTATATTATTTTTTTTGGGGGGGGGGGGATGCTTTTCTCAGCTAATGTTGATTCATGCAACATTGTTGATATGCAAATGTTGATAATTTGACTTGATTAATTCATCAATATATTATGTTATTACTGAACGAGACAAAATTCTAAAATACAAATTTCAGTTTTATATTTTTAAAGTTCCAGTGTGTGTGTGTGTGTCTAGTAAACCCTACATTATGGGGACAATATGTCCCCACAAAGATGCCAATATCCAAAATCCTTGTCCTTGCCCTGACATTCTTTGGTCCCCATGAGGAAAACAGCTTATAAATCATACTAAGTGAAGTTTTTGGAAAATGTAAAAGTGCAGAAAGTTTTCTGTGATGGGTAGGTTTAAGGGGATAGAATATACAGTTTGTACAGTATAAAAATCATTAAGTTTATGGAAAGTCCCCATAAAACCTGAAAACACAACATAAGTATGTGTGTGTTTTACCCGACAGACCCCCGTGAGCGAGCAGCTGGTGCCCGAGAAGAGCACCATGGACACTCTGGAGCAGATGTGCTCCAAGGACATGGCCAGTCAGCACACCAGCTACGACTGGGAGCTCTTCATGGCCATGCATGAGGTAACAGCCAAACCAAAACACAAATTCGTCACTGGCACAACAAAATTCATTACATTCTTTCATGGCAGTTACCAGATAAAGAATGAACATTGGACAACATGACTAATACTAATGCTAAAATCTAAGCACAGTTAGAGCATCACATCAGTGTGATGCTTCTATGACATAATGCTGTAAATATCAGTGTGTACTTGGCATCTCACACAGACACAAATGTCATGGTATCTGTTCGAGAATCAAAAATGTCAGAGAGAACATTGAGTCATTGAAATATTTTACAGCCGAGCCGTCTGAATCACACGCCTGACTTACACCTGCTGGGTAAACAAATATCTGAAGTCTGCATAAGTGCATATCAGATGAATGCAAGGAGGAAGTGAAGTGGACACATGTGTCATTTCAATGACTATTTGGTTTACATTCAGAACAATCAAAAACATCCCAAGTTCACCTGAAACGAGTACAGAGCAGATAAAAGCAATCTTGTAAAGTTATACTAATAGTTTATTTAAAGAACATATAGTTTATGAATGGGAAAAAAGACCATTATTAATCTGTTTTGTTTACATTTCTTGTTAAATATATTTACAAGTTCACAAGTTTGGGGTCAGTAAGATTTTATTAATGTTTTTGAAAAAAAGTATCTAATGCTTATCAAGGCTGCATTTATTTGATCAAAAATACAGTCAAAACAATAATATTGTGTAATAAAATATTATTATTTTTATGTTTTTTAAAATGTAATTTATTCCTGTGATGGAAAAGCAGTTTTTTCAGCATCAATACTCCAGTCTTCAGTGTCACATGATCCTTCAGAAAACATTCTATACTGACTTGGTTCTCAAGAAATATTTATTATTATTATGAATATCATTTTTGAAAACAGTTGTGCTGCTAAATATTTTTGTGGACTTTTTTCAGGATTCATTGATAAATAGAAAGAACTGCATTTATTTGAAATATAATTTTTTGTAACTATCTAAAATTGCTGTTACTTTTGATCAATTTAATGCATCCTTGCTGAATAAATATATTAACATAATATTATTATATATTTATTCGTAATATATTTACATATTATATTATAAAACTAGGCACAACGCAAAGTGGAAAAATTGGTTGGAACAGTAATAAAAAGTTAATTAAAAAGTTATCAATAAAATGAAAAAAAAATCCCTATTTGGTGACACTTTACTTGAAGGGGTGTGCATAAGACTGACATGACACCTTCATAACCATGACATGACACATGTTATGAATATGAAGGAAGTTGTATGCATGTTTATGACAATTGTCATTAAGTGTCATTCGCTCAGTTATGACATTTTTAATGCAAATATGACATTGTTTGAAATGTCTTTGTAATGACACCTTGACATAAGCAAATACATAATAACCTGTCAGTGTCGTTGTCATGACAACTTGACATTACTAAGACAACACAACCTGTCATAAACATGACCTAGCAGATTAATTATCAAACTTAAGAAACCACTTAGCTTTATTGGTTAACATTACATTAAACTGTCAGGTGGTTGGTTTTGACATTGGATGTCATGAAGCCATTATAACTGTTTAATGACAAATTCAATTTGTACCACTGTAGTTGAGGTCACGAAATATATTCATGACACAGTTATAATGGCCTCATGACAGCCAATGTCAAAACCAACCACATGACAGTTTAACTTAATTTAATGTCAAGTTGTCATGACAAAGACACTGACAGGTTATGGTTTATGTCAAGATGTCATAACAAAGACATCTTAAACAATGTCATATTTGCATTCAAAATGTCATTATTGAGCGAAAGACACTTAATGACAGTTGTCATAAACATGCATAAACCCTACTTCATATTCATGACATATGTCATGTCATGGTTATGAAGGTGTCATGTCAGGCTTATGCACACCCCTTCAAGTAAAGTGTTACCATGATGTTAAAAAAAAAATTTAGAGTACATTGTATGTCGATAAACATATTCTGTTTGCATTTTTTAATTTAATAAGGGTTGATGGTTAAGATAGTTTGCTGTACTACAGGTGGAGCTGGTCTACTACGTTTTCGGACGGGAAAAGTTCCCAGGAGCCACTACGGCTAACCTTGAGCGGTTTGTCCGTCGCTTCAACGAGGTTCAGTACTGGGTGGTGACTGAGCTGTGTCTCTGTGAGGACCTGCTGAAGAGAGCCATACTACTGAAGAAGTTCATCAAGATGGCGGTTGTGTGAGTACAATAGCAATTCACAAGACAGTCAGCTGCCACACAGTACATACACACTAGTGGAGGATATTCCACATCTGCCAGTGGTTTAATCATTAATGCCATTACAATAGTCTCTCTTTACGTCATAGTCATACTATTGCATAAGTTCAGCTTCACGACATCAATTTGACTCCCTGTATCCACTGTATCCATTCATTCACATAATCTTTAAACAAACTTTTTGTGTTCATTTTGTGTTCAGCTAAAGCACTTGTAAAAGAGAATGTACAAATTATACCAATATATGTTAGTAATACATGTTAAAAAAACAATTTTGTATACAGTATGCTGCTATTTACAGCATACATTTTTTATTTTTTTATTTATTTAACAATGATTGGTTATGTTAAAAAGCCTAAAAATGACAAATTCTGAATATATTTATATTTTATTTTTACAAATAAATATAAACTAGTGTTAAAGTCAGCATCAAACTGAAGTTGCAATAGTCTTTTCTTCTGTATTGTTATGAATATCTGAGAATATTCTGCTTCTAGAACAAATATAGGGCGGGACTTGATTTTGTCCACTAGGAATTGATTGGTTGGTTGTGGTTTGCTATTGCTGTGATGTCATGTGAGTGACAGATGTCCTGCCCTCACCGCAGTAAATGCGTGACTTATTCACAAATAATGAGTTTTGTAATATCACACCACCAACAATTTACAGTGAAACTGTACAGTGAGCTCATGGGCATCTGATTTGATCTATTTCAGTTTAAAAGAGCAGAAGAACCTGAACTCATTTTTTGCGGTGATGTTCGGCCTCAGTAACAGTGCAGTACAGAGGCTCAATAAGACATGGGAGGTAAGGACAAGTATGTTCTCTTAATCTAGATAAATAATCTTTTGTTGTTTTATTTCTGTGTAAAATGCCAGCATCAACATTTTTTCAGTGATCACTAACACATATCGAAAGACCAATCATTTAAAAGACTTTGCATTCACAAATGTAACTATACTATCACCCAGCTCTTGAATATGTATGTCCAACTTTATCCACATACACACAGAGTACTCTCTTATGCCAATATAGCAAATCTCAACTTGATTGTATCGTTGCAAAATGGAAACTATATTATCAACCAACTCTAAGATATCATGATGAGCATTAACATCACGGTTTTCTGTAAAGCTGCTTTGAAACAGTGTGTAGTGTGAAAAGCTCAATGCAAATCAATGACTTGACTTAAAATATTGCTGTTTATTTTATCTTAATGATCAGAGACTCCCAAACAAAACCAAGAGGGTCTACTGTGCATATGAAAGACTGATGGTAAGAGCAAATGTTTACATGGTTTTGTCAAGATATGTCTATGTACTATTTTGAAAAGTAATCATCTATGTGTTGTAGGATCCATCTCGTAACCACAGGGCCTACAGGCTGGCTGTAGCCAAACTCAGCCCTCCATACATTCCCTTCATGCCTCTGCTGCTTAAAGGTACTGAATCTCATTGACATTACTTACTATGTATGTCATAACTATAGTTGGTGGATAGCAGTCAACTTAATCATCACTTACCCTGTACAGATATGACGTTTATCCATGAGGGAAACCAGAACTACACTGATAAACTGGTCAATTTTGAGAAAATGGTGAGTTTGCGGTGAGCGTATTGCATTTAATTGAAATGATGCTTTAAATTTAAACTCCATGCCTTAGAGAAAAACTTTTAACATGTGCTTTTTACCTTATTTTCAGCGCATGATAGCCAGGACATTGAAGATGATTCGAGAGTGTCGAAGCCAGCCTTACGGTACGGCTCCCCCTAGTGGAGTGAATCACATGACGCCACAGTTTAAAGAGATAGTTCACCTAAAAATGAAAATTTTGTCACAACTTACTCAGCCTCAAGTTGTTCCAAACCTGTACGAGTTTCTTCTGTTGAACACAAAATAAGATACTTTGAAGAATGCCTGTAATCAAATATGCCAGTAGCCATTGACTTCCATAGTAGGAAAAAAAAATAATGGCTAGAGTCAACTGTCTGGTTATCAACATTCTTTAAAAATTGTGTTCAACCGAAGAAAGAAACTCATACGGGTTTGGAACAACATGAGGGAGAGTAAATGATGACAGAACTTTCATTTTTGGGTGAACTATCCCTTTAACTCCCTCATGTCGTTTAACTAATAATTCTTCTCTGAACTCTGCAACTAAGAGATATTCTGTCATTTTTGTGCTTTTGCAGTCCCTTCATCTCCACAGAAAGGCTTGACCGAGAGAATGTTCTTGGATGCCCAAGCTATACGAATATCAACATGTATGTTTATTTTTCCTCAAAAATTATTTCAAAAACAGCATGAATTTGATTTCCCCCTCTCATATGTTGTAGATTCAGAGCAGTCCTTGACCCTGCGCAGTGGAACCAATGTAAGACTGTACATCCAGAACCTTAAAGTGATCGACAATCAGAAGAAACTAACTCAGCTCTCCAGAGCCATAGAGCGCTGACACACCGCAAAGACTGCTTTTCTTCAGTCCGTCCTGCTCCATATTGGAGAAAAAAATGACTGAGGGAATCAATGATCACCTTATGTGTGGTTAATTGGTGTAAATTATCACACACTTTGTCAAGTGCTGCGTGGACTGTGATAAGCCATGCATTGGCTGGGAAAATGCTGACTTTCCTTTTGATGCCTTATCAGAAGTGTTCTGATCTGACACACTACACCATGAGCAAAGAATTTCACTTTAGTGCTGCTGGCATTAACTGTTATTTATTCATATATATATATATATATAGTATGACCATGTTGATTCTGACTACTTCTCTTCGCCATTCTTTCCAAACTAGCAACACTGGCTTAGGTTGTGTTGTAGATGCATAAAGTGGTGTAAAAGAAGAAGGGTTTTAGGGACAAAACCCAGAAAAATGTCTTAGTAAATAAACATAGAGATTTATATGCGCTAACTATGGTGTAAGCTGAATAATAGACAAAACCACTGGATCATAGAAAATTAAGGCACATAAATGCATTGATTTTCAATAAATCTGTGGTCTGTCAGCACTCATTCCCTATGTAACAGTATTATGGCCTGTTTTGAATATTAACCTTTGAATTTCATAGCAAGCCAGCACTGGCGAACAGAATGTACAGATTATCACTAGCTGCTGTATATAAAAGCCAAATAACACCAAAATATTATGAAGAGACCACAAACAGTTTTGTAGACATTATATATGAAAATATATATCTTATGCATTTTTTCTAATGAAGTGTTTATTTTTTTATAAATAAATTATTGAACATTTGTGTTGCTATTTCTTTTTTTGGTTTAAAATATATTGTGCGTTTATGCACCAAGTATCCACTATCAAAACCCACATACAAATTATTTTTCCCCATCATGCCAAATCATCATCAAAAAAAAAAAAAAAATCAAAAACAATTCAATAAGAAGTTGTAAAAAAACAAAAAAAAAACTGAAAGATTTATTTAAAATGCAAACTGTAAATACAAATAATTACTTGAACATCCCTCTGATTCTCCCCAATATGGGGCGATGAAATACGTCAAATCAGTATCAGCTGAAAATTAAAATAATCTCCTCACCAAACATATTTACAACTCAAAAAACACAAACGGGGTTTGGGGCAATTTTTAAAAATAGAAACAAAAAAATGAAGACATACCCAGTGTTTCCTCCCACCTAAAATACAAAAAAATCTCAAGGCTACAATCTAACTTTTGGAGGAATAAATAATTTTTGAAAATGTACAAAAGAGATTCAAAAAACAGTACGAAGGATTCAAGTGGTCTGTCAGTTTTTGGTTGTGTACCAATTCAAACCATATCTAGTTGCTAAAACGTGCATATACAATAAATGCAGTTTAGATTTGACAAAAGACTGAAATTTTCACATTTTACCAATAAAATCTAGACCTTTTTGGCAATTAAGTCATGTTTCTGTATTTTTAGACTACATCATTACACTGTTTTCTAAACATCTGGGCTAATTTCAACCCTCGAACTGGGTGTTGTCTTCAAAAAATCCTTATTTCTGAGAACTTTACTAAAATATAGTATTAACATACACGACAAAACAATTTGAAATGAACTTGAAAAAAAAAAATACAACAATATTGCACTTCCATACAGATTTCCTACGCATCCCACAGTTCCAGCTGCTTTCCCTTTCTAGGTGGCTCGCTGAAACAGGAGATTGCAGTTACTTCCTGTCCGATTCCGCCACTTCAGCACCATGATGTACGGAGGCATTTCTACACTGACTGTGGCGCTCCACAACAATCTCTCATATCCTCACATCCATACGCGCACAGAACAAAAAGTATACAGGTGTATTTCAACATTCAGTCCCTGGATGAGGCCTGCTGCCTTGGAAGAGGTTTGCTTTCAGTTCATTTTGCACCAACATTTTGCGGAAATTTCCGTTCAAGTCCACAGTGGTTCTCCGTTCGCCCACGAAAGTTTGGAGGGACGACCCTTCCGCTCTTTGGCCCAAGAGTCTGTTAGAGTAATGGCAAAGCACAGCTCTGCTTCAAGGCATTGGTGAGGTTTCACAGGCTCGGCGCGGATCCAGTTGTGTCCCAGATGACTTTTAAGGCGACGTTGCCACTCGCTACCACCGAGATAACGGGACAGAAACGGCTGACATTCAGTAGGGAAGAACGGACGCCTTCCTGCGATGGATCCCGACGATATTTTCCGCGGAAATGCGTCACTCGATCACCATCACCTGAGAGTGAAACCAGCTTGGCTTGTTTTCTTTGGAAGATACAGAGGTGACTGAGCTGAAAACATCTCATTCGAAGTGAAAACCCATTCCAATAGAAATCACATGACAAAACATAAAAACATTTCAAATGTCTTCATAAAAAAAGAAGAAGAAATAAAAAGACAGCAGGTAAATGGAGATGAGGGTCCATGATGAAGGTTCGTTCTCACTTTCAAAACACAATAAATGAACAAAACCTGTATTAGTATCTTTGGTTGATTGTGAAATACTGCATAGACCTTTTTTTTTTGGTTTAAACGTGTGTGTGTGTGTGTGTTTAGTGAGATAACACGCTAAAAATGAAAAAATGCTACACTGCAGATTTAAAACTACCGTAAGTGAAATTGTTAAAAATCGAAACATACTCTTAATGTTAGTGCAGGTTGTGTCTGTCTTGAGCATTTGCTGCCGGGCAAGGCAAGTGAACCTGAGCTTTGGTTAAGATCAACACAAACTGTTTGTAAGTGGTCGGCTATAAGTGGTGGTTAAAAATCGAAACCCACATCAAGGAAATTCAATAAGATAAAATAAACTATGTCAACATTCATTTGGCTTTAAGTCCTCAGGGTCTCGTCATCTAGTGCAGTACAGTGAAGATCCAGTGATCTTTCCTCCGTATTCCTCTACTGCAGTCTAGTCTTTGTCTTTGTTCAACAGCAAGTAACCTTCTCTTTGGATGATCTGGTTAAGAACATGTTCTCCGGATGCTCTTGGGTAGTTTAGGCCTCGGATGCAGCCTGAGGTTTGAGCTGGGCTTTTTCCATGGCGGTGCCGTACGGAGTTCTCTTGAAGAAGCCGAGCTACAGGAATCAAGAAGAGGAGAAAAACATTTACGATTGGCTCATTGAGTGCTGTCAAATCAATTAATCGCGATTAATCGCACCTAACAGAAATTTGTAAATGTATAATATGTGTAAAATATATAGTTAAATTATATTCCTATTGTGAAGAGTAAGAAATAATTTACGACTAGTTACTAGCTGGCCCAACAAAGCAGCATTATTTTAATATAATTGAGATACTATTGTAGTTTTTATTAATATTTTGAATCCGCTTTTATTTTTATTTTTATATTTTCCATTTTCATTTAATTTTAGATAGATTTTGTTGTGTATTTTTGTCATATTTAATAGTTTTTTTTTTATGTCTATACAGTTTTTTATTCGTTTTTATTTTAATTTGAGTTATTTTAGTAAAATGTATTTTTTATATTTTATTTTATTTCAGGTAACGCGTTAACTTTATTTCAAGTAAGTAAAGTTTTTTTAACGGTTTTATTTGAACCCTGCAAAGAATGATAAGAAGTTTTTCACATTTATTTACAAATTAGTCCTACTATAACTGTTAAAGGGATACTCCACTTTTTTTTTTGGAAATAGGCTCATTTTACAACTCCCCCAGAGTTAAACTGTTGAGTTTTACCGTTTTTGAATCCATTCAGCCGATCTCCGGTTCTGGCGGTACCACTTTTAGCAATGATATGACGCAGCGCCTGAAAATAGGCCACCTTCCGTCAACACAACGGAACTATTTTCAGGCGCTGCGTCATATCATTACGCCTGCTGCTCTCATGGTACGGCAGTGAAGTTTCTTGATTATTACGCAGGAATGAGAGTATAGTTCCTAGCCATATCAGCCTAGAAAATCGCAACTTTACATTTTCCGTCGGCCTTAGTGCACGATGTAACTACAGAAGAGTCAAGTTTTAAATAGGAAAAATATCGAAACTCTTTGGTCATTTTTTTTTGAGAAATGCTAATGGTCTTGTCCACTTCAATCAATGATGTATGCTAAGCTATGCTAAAAGTGGTACCGCCAGAACTGGAGATCAGCTGAATGGATTCAAAAACAGTAAAACTCAACAGTTTAACTCTGGGGGAGTTGTAAAATGAGCCTATTTCCAAAAAAAGTGGAGTATCCCTTTAAGAATGTGTTTTTGCTTAGTTATAATAGTCTAAGAAAAAGATTTACGATTAGTTACAAAATAGCCCCACTATAAAAGATAAATAGTCTGACTACAATAGATTCGTTTACAAGCTAGTTTAGCTATGGTTGATACAATTTAGTTTATGATTAGCCACAAGTTAGTTCCATTATGAAAGATAGGGATTTATTTACAATTAGTCAATTCGACTGTAAAGAATAAGAATTGGTTCACGATTAGTTAAAAGATACAAGTGTTTCTTAATGTATAGGATATTTAACTTATAATTAGTGACTAACTTGCCTAAGATTAAGATTTGTTCATGATTGTCAACTAGTCAATGGATACAAATTAGTTTACAATTACGGTAGTAACAATCTACTTCTAGGATGAAGGATAAGATTTATTTAGAATTAGCTACAAGTTAGTCCCTTTATAAAAGTTATATGTTCATTTATGATTAGTTGTAAGTTTTAAAATGACTTTACTATTGGTTGCAAACCTGTCTGACTGCAAGGGGAAATCCTTTGTTTATGATTAGCCATCTTGAACTAGAACTCAAAATGGCAGACACTGACCTTGTAGAGGACGTAGATCAGCAGTGCGAGCAGCAGAAGCCCGGCTAGAATAGCCAGAATGATGATCCACAGAGGAACGGCGTATGTGCTGTCTGGCTTATTCCAGACCACAGGAGTCACCAACTACATAACAGAGAAAAGATGACCATCACTGGATGATTTGAAATAAGAACTACATAGATTATGTCTGGTGATGAACATGAATGAGATTAGATGAGAAGAAGGTTTACCTTTTTAGCTCCGCTAGGAGTCACCTTGGGCAAAATGGCATATGGCATCTTTTCCACTTTGTAACTAGCAAGGCACTCCAGAATAAAGCTTTTATAAGGATTCTGCAAATAAAAGCACAAAAACTACATTTGTAACCTCAATATGCGAAAGAAATCGAAAATTAATGACTAGGTTTTACAGGAAATAAATAGACATTATGGATAATCTCTATGTTTTGAAATAAGACAAGAAAATAATGATAATAATGATATTATTAATAACAACAATATTTTATTGTGTACATTGTATAACTGTAATTTCGTTTTTTACTGTTTTTTATATTTAAAATTTTAATTCTCAATAGTTTTTCAAAATAAATATGTAAACAATACGATTTAAGAGAAAATACATATTACAATATAAATATATATATATGCAAAGACACACACACACACACACACACACACACTACATTTACAACACCAATACGGGAAAGAAATAAAAAAAGGTCTAGGTTTTATAGAAAATAAATATACATTTTGAATAATATCAGTAATCTCAATTATGTTTTGAAATAATTACACACACAAAATGGTAACCATGTAAAACTGGCTGAGCATTTCATTTGAATGTGCCTAGTTTCATTTATGTAACAATCCCACTTGCATCCAGATGGGGGCGGTATTGCTTCACTGAATCCCAGTGTTTCAGTCTGGCTTCGGTTCTCACAAAACCCCTCTGACATTCCAATCCTCTGAGCTCTCAGGATTTCTCCTAATGTATTTTCAATGCACTCACTTATAAGCTTTGTATTGGCTAGAACAGCAGAGAGCATGTAAGGCGTCTCTCAAAAGAGCTCCTGTTTGGAGACATCATCTGACTCTCTTAAACATACACTCACAGGAAGCAGTCACACTTTACATTAAAAACTATAATAATCAATTTAACCAGTATAATCATGAGACAGACTTTGAGAGGTATGCAAGCTCTTATTTGAGTCTAGAATAAGTCCAATAAGCTTGCACATGCTTCTATTGCAGTATTAGTAATAATCTAGAGAAACGACAGCTTTGGACTGCTTGCACCGAGGTTTTCCGCTCACCTCCATAAATGTTTCTGCCCAGATTCGCGAGCGAACATGCAGTATGGCACTCGTCCCTCGCTCCAACAGGCCAACATTACACGTAAGAGTCCAGCAATCCACACTGGAGCAAGACTAGCACATCAGAAAAACAGAAAACAGAGGAGGAGAGAGTTAATAATCAGTTTATGGAAGTTTACAGAACTATTTCATCACAGTACATTGTAGCTCATGACATAACCTTTAATAACTGCAATTGACACTGAATTGTAATGATGCTATAAAAGACGTGCCCTTTAAACAAACACAGATCATGCGAGTTAAATTTCCGGGCAGAAATAAATAAAATCACCATAAAAGCATGCCTGGCTGTCATTTGAGACACACGCATTAATTAAAAACCCAACAATAATTATGAATGTGAAGATCCGGATGGAGAAATGGGACCATGGGACAGACATTAGCGTCACGAGCCAACGGCAGTGACAAAGGACCTAATGTTAGCGTCTTGTGCATCGACTGCTTTAAATTAGTGGGGAATCACTAGAAGAGTCACAGGACTGTAAAATCCTGCCTACAGTTGCCTGAAGTCAGATTCCAACCCACAGATGCAATAACATTTAGTTCCCTGGTTTTACAAGCTGTGCATTACCACGTTCATCAGCAGATCCCTGTAACATCAAATTCGTTTCATTAGGAGGGTGGGGGGGGAAATTATCACAGAACATATTTCCCTATAGTGGTACCACTGTGTGTGTGTGTGTGTGTGTGTGTTCATGTTTATATTACATTGTGGGGACCAAATGTCCCCACAAGTATAGTAAAACCTGAAATCACCTACATTGTGGGGACCAGCCAGCGGTCCCCATGAGGAAAACAGCGTATAAATCATACTAAGTAATGTTTTTTGAAAATGTAAAAATGCAGAAAGTTGTGTGTGATGGGTAGGTTTAGGGATAGGGCCAGTGTAAGGAGACAGAATATACAGTTTGTACAGTATAAAAACCATTACGCCTATGGAGAGTCCCCACAAAGATGTGTGCGCCTGTTTGTGTGTGTGTGTGTATAAATACTTGATGTAAATATATTCAAATATATTATTTTTATATCTTTGTAATTTTTATGTACATTGATTATTTAAGTTAATTAATGGTTAAAAAAGACAAACTTTTTGCCTATAACATAATATAATATAATATAATATAATATAATATAATATAATATAATATAATATAATATATGCAAAAAGGTCAAGTACATTTATCTTTTTCAATATGTTTGTCTATTTGGTAACACTTTGCAATAAGTTACCATTAGTTAACATTAGTTAATGCAGATTAACTAATATTAACTAACAATAAGCAATTCATGTTTCAGTATTTATTCATTTTTGTTAAGGTTAGTTAGTAAAAGTAGAACTATTCATTGTTAGTTCATGTTAGCTAATGTTAACAAATGAAGCCTTATTGTAAAGTGTTCCCGTCTATCAACACCTCATCCTAGTCGAAAGATGTCAAACCTAGGTTGGACCTTTTGAGTCCTGTAACACATCTCCACTGTTCACTAACAGAACATGTCAACAGAGACTCCTGCTCTCCCTCCACAAAATTAGCACAAGGGAACAGGCGAAGAAATAAATAGCCCTCTAGGAACACTTCATCAAGCAAGAGATGATAAATGTGGGCGATTGAGCGCAACAGGCGACAAAGCCCTCTTTCATTTGGTCAGGTACAGCTACCTACAGCTGGACTACACAACCAGCTGCTGTCTGAGAGAGCCGGTAGCTGGAGCGGTTAATGACGCAGAGAACAACGGGGAATTAGAGGGTAGAGCGAGGACATTTCGGGAGACCCATCACTCGGGAGAGTAATGAGGTCATTAATGGTCACGCACATACGCAAGCACACAAATGCGCACACATGCACCTAGACCAACCAAGCAAAACATCTTTAATGGCGGCCAATCAGTCAGAGTAGATCTTTGACCCTGTGTGACTTGACCTTCTTCTGAGTTAATACACTAGTGAACGAAAGGTCTCTGTGCATTCTCATGACCTCAGACGCCATATTGGATGTGTTTGTTCAACATTTGCCTTTCTCAGTGAAGGTAATCCCGAATGTATGCATCCAAAATGGTGGTAAATATTGAGATAAATCGAGAAAACGCTAAAGTTTTGTGAGTGAACGCAAAAGCATTGAAAAAAATTTTCCTCCCATTTCTTTTTTTCATCACTATATCACTTTGGGATCTCCGTACATTTAATACTGAAAAGTATTGATTAAAAAAAGTTAATTTTAAGACCATTTTACCTAAAATGTGTGGGTTATGCATTTTTTTTTTTTCCAAATTAGAGTATAATCCCAGCTGAAAAGACCCAACCATGTTCGGCGGAGACCACTGCCACCGATGTTCTCTACCATCAACTTAGCTCATGATGCTTTTGGGAAATGCAGTCCTGGTTTGTTGTTCTTAGCTGCTGTAACCCTTAAATGCGTGAATGTTTCACCAATCATTTTGACATATTCGGGTCTTTAGCGACCCGGATCTATATCTCACACTGATGGATCTCAACCTGTAGCGCGATAATATAAAACTTTGCTGATATTATTTATATAAGCATATTTTGTTACCTTTTGGAGCTTGGAAGGGTTCAATTTGAGCAGATGTTTTATACAATCATCACTGTCCTCGTCAGAGCTCATTTCCCAGTACATTCAACATCTGGCTCATATTCGTGATCATATTCTCAAAACTATCATTTTCAACATCTTCAAAATCAATATTTTGATCTCTGATGAAAGCTTCTTCTAGCCTGGTAATACCAGTAACCAGACTCTGCTACTTCACTTTGCTTCGTACACAGAGTCTGGGATAGCATAATAGAGAAGTGTTTTCTCTCTCGCTAGGGGGCGCGTACTGAAGTTTAAAATCATTGGTTACCCGTAAGCCAATCAGATAAGTTTGTTTATGACGTATGTTATGCGCCGACACAGCCATCGAACCACAGACATCATGCATCGAACTCAAATCTATGATCGAACTTCCACTGTAAACACTTGATGATGCGAGCGAAATACCCGAGTGAACATGGCTGTAAACGACTTTTTTGATCTGTGAGTGATGTAATAGAATGACTGCTGCGCTTGACAGGGCACAAACGAGCAGAGAGAGAGAGAGAGAGAGAGAGAGAGAGAGAGAGAGAGAGAGAGAGAGAGAGAGAGAGAGAGAGAGAGAGAGAGAGAGAGAGAGAGAGAGAGAGAGAGAGAGAGAGAGAGAGAGAGAGAGAGAGAGAGAGAGAGAGAGCCTCGGCCGCGCGCGCGCACTCCCACGTCTACAAACAACACGAGCGCTGTCTTGCTCTCTCTCCCTCGCGCATATTCATAAAAATCAATCGACAAGATAGTAAGAGGTCGGAAGACCGCGGTTTCACGTGGAGCATTTGGAGATTTTTAGAGATTATAGACTCTAGGAACAACATCTCAATAAACAACATCTCAACTATAAAGGCCTGTCTCATATAAGTTAGACGCCGTCGCCTATCTCAAGTACAAGCCGGTGCAGTTCGACGATTTGGGCAAATAAAAGCCCGGGCTATTATTTGAAGTTTTACGGTATTTAAGACCTGGAAAAGAAAAGAGACACTGACCTGTCAAAAGGCTCCCCAGTTTCTCGCTGACGATCGGTAATAGTTGATAAATTAAACTTTTCCCAAAGGGAGTAGGGCCACAACATCACCTCCATTCAAAATGTTTAATACACACTCTTCGTGTTCGGGCTTCAGTTTGCTAATGCCGGGAATATTCTCCACAACAGAGCGAATTGCATCCGCGTCTCCATATCAGCGGTCGTTTTCGATTTCCCTGACCTAATCTTAAACACGGCGCTTACCGACTACGTCACGGCTTTCAGCCCGCCCTCTGTTCGTTGATTGGCCAGGCTGTTTTCAGGCCGGTGGAAAACAGAAAGATAGGCTGCTATCTCAGACTGACTACAGGAGCGAAATGAAATTAGCGGAAGTAGGAAGTCTGACGTAGTCAGGCTAAGCTTCTTCACCAGATCCACCATCAAGTGACAGTTACACTGATATTTGATTAGGTTCAGTACTTGCTCTGCAGTAAATCACTGAGCCATTTCAAGTTTTGCTGATGATACTTCCTACTCTTTTGTTTTCTGCCTGCGATAACTATAAGTGAAAAGTCACTTCCTCGTTGTGTATCAGACATTGCAACCTTGTGGAATAAAGGTGAATTGCTCTTATTCAGTCATCAAAGATTTAATTATTGTTGAGCAGAAAAAAATATATTTACACTGTTACACACCTCGGGTCGTTAGCGACCCAATACAATTTTTTCAACAAAAAATTAATAGGAAAACATTATTATTTTTTCTTGTTATATTGTTTATAATAAATTGATTGAGGAATACTAAGAAGGTTGATGTCTAACTTTAAAAAATGAATAAGGAGGAGGGTAGTGAATGACGTCCCGGGTCACAAAAGACCCGAGGTATGCGTTTAAGGGTTAAGAAGGTGTTTAGCTGGTTTCCCAGCCTGACCAGTTGAAAAGTTTCCAAAACCCACTCAAAAATCAGCCAACAGACCAGCCTGGCAAGGCTAGGAGACCAACTAAGACCAGCAAGCCAGTTCATGGTGGTATTAGATGTCTTTTCAGCAGGGAAGTCATTAGCTTACTAACTCTACTGGAATCGATTGCAAGAAGTGCTAATTGTGTTATTTGAGTTGCTGACTATGCAGAGTGATTCAAATTACTCACTTAAGAGGTTCTGGTTTAGAAGACAGCTCCCTATTTAGGCAGCTCTCTAGGTTTCTGAACAGAGCTAATGTTTCACTCGCTTTCTTTGTGTTTTGCCTTTTTTATAAACTTTTTTTCCCTCTTCACATTGAAGAAATCTCACCAGATTGGTCAGCTGAGACAGCTCGCCCTTGTGCGTTTCCCTCTTCTCGATGTGGTGTTCCCGTGCCGCGTCTCGCAAAGGAGGCTGCTCGGTAGAAGACTGCTGGAGCTAAAGACAGAGTGAGAAAAAGGGAACAGAACATTGAATGGAAACTCGCCACCCTTTTGGACATTGTGGACACTGACATCACGGTTCAATCTGTACTGACGCCCTCTGACTCAACACTGACATTCAGCCGTGAGCTCAACGGGAGGGACACAACGTGCAGGACACAAGGGGTATTTTGCAACAGATGTCTGAATTTTCCTCAACTTCTCCATTGTGTAGACTCATACTCTCCTCAAAACCAAGAAAACACCCTAAACAGCATGAGAAACTGAACAAACAACCACTTCGGAGAGGAGTTCTGCACAATCCCAGATGTAACAGCAGTTTTGTGTTACGAATCATCCAGACGCCCATCAGATGGGACAGAATAGAGAGACAGGGGTGTAGAAACTTGTAATTTGTAGAAAATAGAAATATGTCCCCAACTTGTTGGGAAATAATCATTAAATTTATGGATATTCAAATTCCTTTTTTTAACGTGAGATCCCTCATTTGTTTTGATCATTTGTGCGCTCTTGGAGAGGGAAGTGTTGTTGAGGGGTCTTTCATAAGAAGCTCTGATAAAGTTGATGGCTGTGTTTATACAGACAGCAGTGGGACGTGAAGAACGAAGGGAAGCAGATTGAGATGGGAGTATGGCAGGAGGATCAAAGGCTGGTTTAATGCCCTTGGGTGGGGCTGTTCAGGGTGGACATATTAGGAAATATGGATGGATGGGTGGTGTGTTCATGTGTTTGGCATGTGTATTTGAGACTGTATTGGGACATACTGGGTGTTACTGACAGCGGATGTCCCTTGAGTTTAAATGTAGCTTGTCATCAACAAGCTTCTGTTCTCTCCTCACATGACTGCATGTGAGTCTCCTGTATAATATCTTTATAGCATAAATTGCTACAGATTTACATCTTTAAAAAAAAAGCTCAAAAATATTTCTCAAAAAAAACTATTCAATTTTTTTCCCCATGAGGGAAATGAAACATTTTATTTGAACTAAGGCTTTTTACATGGCTATTTTCATTACAATTAGGCACAATTTCAAATGATCATTATTGTAATTTACTCAGATGTTTTAATGTAATTGTCATTATTCTCAATAGTAATAGTAGTGTGTAATTATTTTATATACAATTTAATAAAATTTCTTTGTATTAAAAACAACAAATACAACCGTGGTATCTAAATCCTTTTTTCTTCTTTTTTTTTTTTCGTATAATAATAATAATGAGAATGACATTTTTCCATTGCGTTAATGAGAATTCTCATGAAAATAATGTATTCAAGCCTAAGGGTCTATAAATAGGCTTCATTTTTCATTTTGGGTGATATATGACCCAGACACGATCCTGATAAGTTTCATTTGATAAACAGTGCTTTAAATGAAAAGCCTGATAGATCAAAGTCATGCACATAATGACAGAAAGCACTCCAGTATTAAGCACTTCATCAGGTGAACCCTGATCAAATCTCTGCCCCGCAGTTAACCCAGGGCGTCTTACCTTGAGGTTCAAGGGGTTGACTATGTTGTGGGTGGTGCAGTTAACAGGCCCCTCCGTCGTGACCTCCAGTGGGTAAATGAACCTGTTACTTTGAAGTCTCATGGGGCATCTGAGCTGAAGCAGAGTGTGACTGATGCGGCTCGGCCCGTTGTTCACCAACTGAGAGAGAGAGAGAGAGAGAGAGAGAGAGAGAGAGAGAGATGAGTCAAGTGTTGTCATAATAAACCCTCTCAACCCCATTGGTTTAACATCAAGGTTGCGGCTTTGTTATTTTCATAATTACACGTACGCCATCACAACCACAGATTTAAGTCGTGCTCCACAGGTGTTTCTGTACTCTCTGCTCATCATAAAAGGATGACTTGATGCCTTGTGCTATTTCAGGACCTATGTGTAACTGTTGGAGATTCTCCATGACAACTTCTCCATGTACAAGTTGTTTGCATGACTCATCTGCTGAATCCTTGCAGAAAGTATGTATAAAGAAACCAAACTGCAAGCAGCAATTACAGCGGCACTCACTGACATAAAAAAAAAGATATATATGAAATGGACTAAAAAATATAAATTATATTTTATATTATTTGTAAATATTAAATAAAATAACCTAAAATAAAAAAATTAATTATGTGTATATATATATATATATATATATATATATATATATTTGGTTCATGAAAAGAAATTATGAAATAAAATGATGAAATGATTTGAAGTCTCAAGTCAAAAAAGTAGAAGGGCAGACATTTTAAATCCTGCAAATTTAACTGCTAGTTGCTAGGCAGCCATACATCCCAAAATTGTACCATAGTGATTTATAGCCATTACTCTGGATTCCGATCAATGACAGGCCCCTCTGGCTTCAAGTCCAACTGAAGGACTCAGAGAAGGTCTTTACCTCGTAAGTGTGCTGGACGGAGGGTCCGACATCCTGTTCAACCATTACATTCTTGGTCAACTTCCAGTTTGGTGGGGGAAAGAAGACCTTGTCTGGTCTGGAAACACTGTAAAACGAGAGATAAAGAGAAAATGAGAAGGTGAGGGAACAGGGAGAGCTTCATAGTGAGAGTTCCAGAAGAGCTATGGTCTTGTGAAGCACTAAATGGGTTCTGCATGTGAACTCACCCCTGCAGAATAACATCAGACTGGACCACCACCTCCAACTTGTAGGGGACGACTTCACTCTGGGAGTTATTCTCATTCTTACTGCAGATGGACAGATGGAGAGCTTAATAAAGAGCATGTGCAACTAACCTGACCGTATATTACAGATGCATGATATAATGATACATAACAGTCTGATTTAATGTAAAAAAAGAAAAGAAGAAAAAAGGCCAGCATTAATTATATTTTTAAATAAATCATTAAATTAATGCATTTAAAGGTAGGGTAGGTCGTTTTTGGTCTAAAAAACTTTTTCCCAAATTTGTTTAAACTTTCTATATATATCAATGCATAATTAAAATGTAAGTACTCTGATAAAAAGAGTATAAAAATCGAGTGACTCTAGACCGTTTAATCTGCACTAAACACAGCTCATTATTTCCTTCCGGGACGAAACAAAGGATTGGCTTAGGCGACTGTCACTCTCTCGCAACCATGGCAACACCCCCGCTGCTACATGCGCTGCCCACATGCGCGCACTCGTTTGACTCGAGGAGGGTAAGAGACTAGTAAGAGACACAATTACATGCAAAACACGGCGTATATGTTATGAATCTTACACGAAATTCACCTTCATCACAGTGTAACTGATTGTAATGGGAAAACGTGTATCAATGCAGCCTGTTTTTAGCTTTGCTTTATGTTACTAGCTCGTTAACGAATCAAACTCAATATATTTTAAACTTTACCAGTATCGATATGCTAGCTTGATAGTGAGTACTAACAGCCATGTTAGTTGTTTATATTCATAATGATAAAGTTAGGTATTTTATTACATGTGAGTCTGACATGATGTCACTACATGCACTGCTCCTCTCCGCTCGGCGCTGGTAAGCGCGTCCTCCAGCTGTGAGCTGTCGGCATCGCGCGTTCATGTGTTTTGGGGGCGTGGTTTTGGAAGGAGCCCAGAATGGAGGGGGTGGAAGTGAATGGAGATAAGTAGCTGTGTTTATTACAGCCCTGAGAGGACTACAGACACTCGATTTTTATACTCTCTTTTCCAGAGTACTTACATTTTAATTATGCATTGATATATATAGAAAGTTTAAACAAATTTGGCAAAAAGTTTTAAAAAAAAATTCTACCTACAATACCTTTAATGTTGTCAATCATATATTTTAAAAATATTAATAAAAATGTGCATTTATTTTATTTCTTAAATATATACATGTGTGTGTGTATTTATATATACAAAATAATTATACACAGTACACACAAACTTTTATTTTGGATGCGATTAATCGTGATTAATCGTTTCACAGCCCTTATGTATATATTGACATGTATACATAAACTAATATATATATATATATATATATATATATTATTTTTTATATTTTATAATTCAAGCAGAATGATCTTTTACTAACAGTATTAAACAGTTATCCATGCTTGCTGTATAGATTTTATTTACTGTACAGTATAGTGTGAATGTTTATTTTCAAAAACAAATAAGCAAATAAATAAATAAAAATAAGCTGTGTTTATTTGCGTATATTCTCAAGTTACATACCTACGGATCTGTAGGTCAAACTGCACAAATTTGTGTGTGTCCTTGAGACGTGGTACAGTGAATCGCAGTCCGGCCCATAGCTGCAAAAAAGTAAACAAAATACATTTCCAAATCATATTATCCCATTAGGATATCCCATCCCATCAACTTTATTCCTCCATATATATATATATATATATATATATTATATATATATATATATATATATACATACATACATACACACACACACACACACATTTAATTCATCAGAAAATTTGAGCTAAAACGACCAAAAAATTTGAGAAAACAAAAGCAATTTATAATAAAGGAGCCAACAATATTTGCCATGTCACAATACTGAATTTCAGCTGTCCACGAATTACCCCAGAGAATTCTCTACAGCACACTCACAGAACCTACAAATCACCCATAATGCACTGTCTACCATGGCAACAGAATGGATGTTGAGGTTGGTGGAATGTTTCTTTCCTGTACTCCATCCAAAAAACACAAGTGGAAACACTAAAATGTATCCTCTCTCATTCATCTTAGTGATGTCATGTTTAGCTGCACTGTCAAAAGCACTCCAGTTAGTTACTACCCTCATCCCTAAAGTGCTGAAGTCACCTACACAACTCCAGACTGCATGGGAGTTCCAGCCTCCCTTTTATAATTGTGGTTTTATGCTCCCACCGCACGCACACACACAAACTCTGGCAAATATACGAGCGGCTCTTGTTTTCACTCAACTCCGTGCGTGAGAGTTTGCGTGTGGGTGTCCGTGTGCGTGGGGGTAGGTGTGATTTCTGAAGATCTCATTAAATAAGATACGATTACAGATACAGGCCAGTTGTTGCGAGGAACCTCTTTGGTGGTCCTGGAATCTAAAAATAATGACCTAAAATAACGCTAATAATACAACTGCTGAGTAAAACCCCCAGATAACCTGCCTTGAACTAACAAGAGCAGTGTTGTTGCACTGACTGAAACATACAGAGGTGTCTGGAAACACATTGACATGGAGCAGTTCGAACAATCACCCAATTATACTCCATCTCTGCAGACACATTAAAAAGCCACAAATCCCTCCATCTTCACACAGTGGCATTTTGGAAAGGGGAACTCCACTCAGGGTAGAGCCTATGACTGTCACTTCCTGCATCGCTAGTGGGAACTTCCTGCCTGTCCAAACATGATCCAACACAGCCCTTAACAGGACCCCCAGACAGCACTATGAGCTGACTAACAGGGTAGGTGACTAATAAAGGTTACATGACTAACAGGACACACAATTATGATTGCTGGAGGTCTGGGTTTTATTTGGGAGAATGCTAGTTGTCAGTAATCAGAATTGCCACTTTTCCAGACGTTTTTGATTACTGGATAAGGATTACTGGATTGTTAAAAAATAAATTTATAGAAATTGCACACACAAAAAGCAATTTCTAGCCAAGGAAAATGTTTATAGTTGAGAATAAATATACCTATAAATATAGAGATATATATAGAGACAATCGAGATATATAGATTGATTTATAGATATAGATACGATTGATGTAGATAGATATAAAGACAATATATATATATATATATATATATATATATAGAGAGAGAGAGAGATAGATAGAATAGAGACGATAGATGTAGATAGCTATATATAGATATAGAGACGATAGATGTATATATATATAAATATATATATATATAGAGAGAGAGGGACGATAGAAGTAGAAATATTTAGAGAGAGACAATAGAAGTAGATATATATAGAGAGAAAGAGACGATAGATGTAGATAGATATAGATATAGAGACGATAGATGAATATATATATATATATATAGAGAGAGAGAGAGAGAGAGAGAGAGAGAGAGAGAGAGAGAGAGAGAGAGACGATAGAAGTAGAAATATTTATAGAGAGAGACGATAGATGTAGATTTAACGACAATGAATGTAGAGATAGACGATGGATGTGGAGAGAGACAGACAGACAGTTATTCTCTATAGAAATGTATTTTCCATGACATCATACGATTCTACACATTTCCATGACTGTCAAATTACCAATTTTACAATTTTCAGACACACTGGGAAACTAGTAAGATTCAATCGCATTTGATAAAAGGTGCTTTTTCAATCACAATGTGAAACCTCAAGTCACTCTCGTGTGTAAACACACACAAACAGAAAGAAGAGTGTAAGTGTGCTTACGCTGGTGCCGGATTTCATGGGGTTCCCCAGGTCACAGCTGAGGTAACGGGTCTGATTTTCCGTCTCATAACTGCAGGTCAGCTGGGTCAGACTCTGTCCAGAGAAATAGAGAAAAAGACCTGTAAATTTCGGAAAACACACGCGCACACACACACACACACACACACACACACACACACACACACACACACACACACACACACACACACACACACACACACACACACACACACACACACACACACACACACACACACACACACACAATACTCCTGACTCATATCTTGACTGTTTAGACCAGTTCTGGTACTACTGTTGAACTACACTTTTGCTCTAAATTATCCTTAGGGATGGAAAATATGTTCAAGTAATTCATTAAAACTGGTGTTAGCCCTTTTTGATGCCCATGATTCTCTTGTGAGAGACACTCCTTCCTTGAATACTCATCTATATATTCATGTATAAAGAAAATAATAGTTATTATTATAAAGACATGTTGTTTACCAAATCAGATAATTGATTACTTCATTGTCATTATTATCCAATTATTCAAATTGTTCAAATATTTTATTTGAATATTTGAATATATTACATTTTATCATTTAATAAAAAAAATATTTTCATTAAAAAAAATCGTAAAATTCAATACAAAAGACTGAAATTGTCTTTTTCTTTCTCTTAAATGTCCCACAGTTCCCCTAACCACCAGTTTGAAAACCGCCGCATTAAAACACCGACCGCTGTCAAGTTTTGCCTCACTACGGAATTTCTCATCACATGTCTCCATTAATAAAAAACACATCTTTTCTTGAGTATCAAAGTAACAGAACAAAGGTCTTTCTCAGCTGAAATGCTGAACACATGTAGGAGTTAATGGACGGGATCTGGCACACGTCCGTGTAATAGGCAGCACCTGGAGGGAGGGTCTCCATATCTCACCTCATTATTGCGGGCTATTCCGCTGTAGTCGGCCTCTGGTGGCAAGACCACATACAGCTCGGCTTCATAAGCTCCGCCTCCATCGTTCTTCGCGTTGAAAGTCAGGGTCAGAGAGTTGTCATCGCCCATGTACACTTCCTTCCTGTCCCTGCCGTACCCAAAACATGAACAAAACATTAAACTCTTGCATTGGCAGCTAATTTACCTTCTATAGGGTCTGGGTCTTCTATAGAGCTTATCAAGTGCTGATTTAATCTTAGAGCAATAGTACAAACATTGTGGGAGGAGTTATTGGCCACTGTTTATTTATACAGGTAGACTTTTGTTCAAATCTCTAACCCTGAATATAAGTAATAGCTTTAGTGTGTTAACAAGCACAACTAATTAATCAATTAAAAAGTAGATGGATATACACCTACATTTTGAAATTTTGTTGTAAAGTATAAACCATGGTGGAAATTACCATTCAAAAGTTTGGGGTGGGTATGATTTAAAAAAAAAAAAAGTTAATGAAATAAGCTTATGCTCACCAAGGCTGCATTTATTTGATCAAAAATACAGTAAAAGATGTAAAATATTATTGCATCTAAAATACCCGTTTTCTATTTGAATATATTTTAAAATGTAATTTATTCCAGTGATGCTGAATTTTCAGCATCATTACTCCAGTCTTCAGTGTCACATGATTAGGGGTGTAACGATACACAAACCTGACGGTTCGGTTCGTCCCACTGTTTTGAGGTCTCGGTTCGGTTCGGTTCGGTTCATTTCGGTGGGGTGGGGGGGTTTAGAAAGCTAAAATTGCTTTTATTTTTTATTAAACAGTGCTTTAATGAACAAATTGTGTCCTTGTCTTTAAATTAATTCAATTACAAACGTTTCTCAAGGATAACAAAATTATCTGCTAATGCTGTAAACTACAGCCCTTACTTGCACATTACTATAACATTAAAGCTTAACAATAGAGCCTAGACTTTTAGCCTAAATGATATAATAATAATCAACACTCAAATAACAAATTGTATGAAAACATGTAAACTGCACATAAGGCAATTTTTGCATTAACATGTTTTTACTCTAATTTGTTATTGTTATATAATAATTTACACAGTTGCTGTTATTTTCATGACAACTATTTTAAACATACATTAAATAATCAAGATATCATAAACAGGTTAAGTAAAATATAATATATAGGCTAATATATAGCATTTATTTAGTGAAAGAGTTAGCAAACCAGCAAGCTGTGGACACTGAATGACTTGCCTGAGGTAAATATAAAGCTATGTGAAAAACTAAGCGTTTTATTGACGTATTTCCGCTGTTGAAACACTGATTGAGTGTTTACACGAGTTATGATGCCTTTCAGTAAGTATACTGTATCTTTCAACATACCTTCGGGTGTCCATTCATGTTTATTCTGTAACTGAGGAAGAGATGATCGCGCTCCGCGCTGCCGCATGCAGTGATATCTGTCACGCCACATCTAAGAGCGCCAAAACGGCATTTATTGTTTGCATTTCGTGATCAAATAGACATAATTTGAAAGATTACACCTTGCTTATTATCAAAAGTAACAAAACACTGAGCTTATTGCGATTATATGTGGTTAATGGTGGTTAGGCAACAGCCCTGTATTCGTTGTGTACACATAACACATGAGGTGCAATGAGCCGGTGCTGGGCGGGGCAGCAGGGGGCGGGGTGTGTTCGGTTCGCCATGAGAGTATCGCGATACGTATCGTGGGTGGTGTATCGCGGTTTTTCGGTTCGGTTCAAATATCGTTACACCCCTACACATGATCCTTCAGAAATCATTCTAATATGCTGATTTGGTGCACAAAAAAACTTGTCTTATTATTATCATCACTGTGAAAAAAAAACAGTTGCGCTGCGTAATATTTTGTGAAACCATGATACATTTTCTTCAGGATTTTTTAATGAACAGAAAGTTCAAAAGAACAGCATTTATTTGAAATATAATTCTCCTGTAACATTATAAATGTGTTATTTTTGATCAATCCGCGCTGAATACAAGTATTAATTTCTTTCAAAAAAGAAAGTGTAATTCTGCTGATCTAGCGGTGAAATATCACCCAGATCTTTCCAACAGGAAGCCCTTCCTCCTGCATTACACACACATTTCCTATTAAAAACCTCTAATTTCCATTGTAGCAATAAAGTTCAACATGCAACGACAAAGACTGTGAAACATTCCGCAAAGTTCCCTTTTTCTATTCCTACATGTTCCCTCCTCCCCCCTTTCTTTTCTCTCTACATCTCAGACACAATGAGAAATTCCATGCGAGGGCCACACAGACGCTTCCAATTACCGCCTGGCCTCGTAAAGCCATGCTGGGGAAGCGCCACATACTGGATTCAAACACTGGCACTCGGCTGGTGGGAGACTCCAACCTACATGGAACCCGTCGCTTGCTGCACTTTCATAACAAACCCCTTCAGATGGGCACATGTGAGGTTGGGGTCATGGCACAAGAAGGTCAAGATTTACATTCAATTGCTAATCAAAATAAATATCACGATCCTCACAACAAATTAACACCAGTGAGCTCTAATAATCACATGGAAGTGATTCAGTACAAAAAGTTAATTTGAGTGAAACCGAGAACTTGGCTGGGTTTCCTCAACATGGACCTGGGAAGCAGATGCTGACAGTGGTACTAAAGAACAGCCATGTTGTCCCAGGCATTCTCTGGGAAGCTGTCGAGATGTAGTTTCACATTTTCTCCTAAAGAATAACCCCTCCAGTGAATTGCCAAGTCGTATTATTCCCTGTGCTTGTTGAATGTCAAGATAATCCAAATCACTCTGCGGAGAGAATTAATGCCCTACGCAGTTTCATAAATATGTGACTTAAGACAAATGCAACAAATCTGTAATGTTTTTGGTAAGGCGCATATTTGCGGTCGAAGAATAACAGCAAATGCAAACAAATCGGTGTATAAAAGACAGAGAAAATACCCACAGATTTCACAAATCAACTGCAGGGAACTGCTGTCGTAACTGCAGGGAAAAGGGGGCTGTGGAGATTTCCAAGCCCCAAATTTTCCTTATCCGTTTCATCTACTTTTTTTTTTTTTTAAGCTAGGTCAGCCAATCCCAGCACCTGTTGCTTAGCCCTCCTTCCTGTTTTTTTCTTCCTGAAGTCAGTGTGTATCTGTGCATGTGTGTGTGTCACTATTGTCACCTGGGAAAACTCTATCCATTACTGAGACTTTCTAAAAGCTGTGACTCATCACATATATTTATCTAAATGTCTCATCTAAACAGTAGCTGGAATAGCAATTACTCATTTCTCGAGCATAATATTGTTCTACGTTATATGCGTTACTGCAAACTTTGCAACAAGCAAACAAAACCCCAGGCCTTTATTTCTTTTTTTTTTTTGCATTTCTTGCTAATCATCTTACCCGTGCACGGAGAGTTTCAGGTCAGGGACGCAAATGTTGTCCTCTCCACAGTCCAATAAAATCTGGGTCTAGAGCAGAAGCCAGAAAAAAGGTAAGTTACTCAATGTCAGAGAGAGATTATTGTATTGTCAATTTGCAACCTATTTTACTTTTGTAATGTGACTTATTTCTGAGTGAAACAGGGTATTACATGAGAAAGAGAAACCTGATTTGGTCTTTCAGAAATTGTTTGGATGATGAATATTGGGCAACCAGAATGAAACCAGGCAACAGGGTTGCCAGGTCTGCGTCCCAAAACTAGCCCAAAGTTTAATCAAAGTAGCCCAAAACTAGCCAAATGACCCTTCCCCAAATATCAAAACTCAAAATATGCCACTCCCATTCCTAGAATGCATATTTTACAGTTACTGTATGCGTTATACACAATTCAACTTGAAAATCACTATATAGCAGTAATCAAACGCCGTTTTGAGGCTTTTAAAAGTTAAAAGTCTGTTTTAATAAAAGAGCTCGCTATCAGTGCCCTTACTCACAAAACTCATCATCGAGCACAGTTGTATCATTGTTAGAATGTAAAATATCTCAATACAAGCATTTCAGTCAAATAAATATAAATAAAATAATAATAATAAATCAACCCGCGGCAAGTTTAAAAGTAGACTAATTCCGCGGGAAAACAGCTGACATGGCAACCCTGCCAGGCAGATCTATGCAAATACAGAACAAGTGTAAGCTTTTATTTGTGTTTATTATTAATTATTTTGTTTATTATTGTAATTACAAATGTATTCCAAAATACATAAAAAGCAATTCATGCCAGTTTTTTTTATTTTGTTTCTAAATTTGAATTTGGCATAATCTTTATTATTATTATTATTTTTGTAGAAATTTTTTTAATAAATCAATACACAGGGTCCATTACAATTTCATGTTGACTTTAAAGGTAAAAGTAGAAACTTAGCCATTCATTTATTAAGATTGTGATAAAAAATTTAAAAAAAGATTCTTTAGCACCATTTTTTCCCTCATCGGACTCCAATGTCATTCAAACAGGCATATAATACAATTCGTATAACCAATAATGAAATTAAACATCTTTAGGCACTTCACACAGAAAAAAATCCAATAAACTCCTATTAAACAACTGCAGCTATTTTCAAAAATCCAAGCAAAGTACTCATAATAAGATATTTGTAAACAACAGCCCGCAGCAGCGAGCTTCATTATACATTCCGTTCAGTCGGGTCAAGTATTAGCGCACGACCGTGTCATCGTCAGAGGATTGTGCCGCCTAAAATACAATATGACTATAAACATGACCATTTGCATTGGTAAACTTCACTTCTCAGCCGCCCGAAATAACAAGTTTTAGAATAGTAAACAATCCTGAATGAATTCTGGGCTGAAGAGCAGATGTGTATTGGATTCAATAAATGTATAGAGCTCATTTAAAGGAATAAAGAGCTATGGCTGTTCTATCTGCCACCAACATCCACATCAGAGGCTGCCAGTGCCACCCCTAAACCACATGCTAGCTGCAGGCGACACCACCCAACTCTCACCACACACACAAATATATCGCATAAAGCACACACACATTAATGAGAGAGAATCCATATCCATATACAATTCATGAATGAATCTAAAACATCAAGAGAAGGGGAAAGTCGTGCCACGGCTAATTGCTTCCACCTGATGCCGTATTTCCAACATGTGCGAGGATGACGCAACATGACGATGAGGATAAAAAAATAGAATGGGAGATTAGAAAGGGCAAAGTGGCTTCCCTGTAATCAGCAATCGCTGAGCTCTAATTACAACCCACTCCTTTCCACAACTCTGAACCTCCTGGAGTGGGTTGTTTGGGTTCACTAAAGCAACCAAACAATTAGAAGCCCAAGAGGAGATACAAGAGGAGGTCTTGTGTGCATATGTCCAAGCTGACCCTCAGCCAAAACCACCATCAAGTGTTTACGGAAGTGTCAAGGTCTGCAAACAGCATGAGTGGGTCAGCAAACTGGAGGGCGCCAAGCGAGATCACTCACAACATTTATCAAAGGAGGCCCAAAACATCTCTCATCAAAAGGCAAGACGAATATGGAGCCTCACATTAATAGTCCCATGCAAATAAAAACCACATTCAAGCTTTTTGTCAGATCTATTCATTTATTCCATTAATCCTTGAAAAGAAAAGCCTTAGAAGTTGGGCATAATCTCTTATTTTTTATTAGGAAGAAATGTTATTTAATAAAGAAGTATTTTATTATGTTGTATAAATGTAATTACTCTATTATATAAACATCCACAATGTTTTAGAGTAATTATTATTCATAATTAATATTAATAATATTGTTGTTACCACAATATATTTTTATAGAGTATAAATATTGTAAATATCTATAAAAATAAAAAAACATACACATATACATATATACTGTATATACACTTTATTAGGTACACCTGTCCAACTGCTCGTTAACACTTAATTTCTAAGCAGCCAATCACATGGCGGCAACTCAGTGCATTTAGGCATGTAGACATGGTCAAGACAATCTCCTGCAGTTCAAACCGAGCATCAGTATGGGGAAGAAAGTTGATTTGAGTGACTTTGAACGTGGCATGATTGTTGGTGCCAGAAGGGCTGTTCTGAGTATTTCAGAAACTGCTAATCTACTGGGATTTTCACGCACAACCATCTCTAGGGTTTACAGAGAATGGTCCGAAAAAGAAAAAACATCCAGTGAGCGGCAGTTCTGTGGGCGGAAATGCCTTGTTGATGCCAGAGGTCAGAGGAGAATGGCCAGACTGGTTCGAGCTGATAGAAGGGCAACAGTGACTGAAATAACCACTCGTTACAACCGAGGTATGCAGCAAAGCATTTGTGAAGCCACAACACGCACAACCTTGAGGCGGATGGGCTACAACAGCAGAAGACTCCACCGGGTACCACTCATCTCCACTACAAATAGGAAAAAGAGGCTACAATTTGCAAGAGCTCACCAAAATTGAACAGTCGAAGACTGGAAAAATGTTGCCTGGTCTGATGAGTCTCGATTTCTGTTGAGACATTCAGATGTTAGAGTCAGAATTTGGCGTAAACAGAATGAGAACATGGAACCATCATGCCTTGTTACCACTGTGCAGGCTGGTGGTGGTGGTGTAATGGTGTGGGGGATGTTTTCCTGGCACACTTTAGGCCCCTTAGTGCCAATTGGGCATCGTTTAAATGCCACGGCCTACCTGAGCATTGTTTCTGACCATGTCCATCCCTTTATGGCCACCATGTACCCATCCTCTGATGGCTACTTCCACCATGTCACAAAGCTCTAATCATTTCAAATTGGTTTCTTGAACATGACAATGAGTTCACTGTACTAAAATGGCCTCCACAGTCACCAGATCTCAACCCAATAGAGCATCTTTGGGATGTGGTGGAACGGGAGATTCGCATCATGGATGTGCAGCCGACAAATCTGCGGCAACTGTGTGATGCCATCATGTCAATATGGACCAAACTCCCTGAGGAATGCTTCCAGCACCTTGTTGAATCTATGCCACGAAGAATTGAGGCAGTTCTGAAGGCAAAAGGGGGTCCAACCCGTTACTAGCATGGGGTACCTAATAAAGTGGCCGGTGAGTGTATATATATATATATACACACTCACCTAAAGGATTATTAGGAACACCATACTAATACTGTGTTTGACCCCCTTTCGCCTTCAGAACTGCCTTAATTCTACGTGGCATTGATTCAACAAGGTGCTGAAAGCATTCTTTAGAAATGTTGGCCCATATTGATAGGATAGCATCTTGCAGTTGATGGAGATTTGTGGGATGCACATCCAGGGCACGAAGCTCCCGTTCCACCACATCCCAAAGATGCTCTATTGGGTTGAGATCTGGTGACTGTGGGGGCCATTTTAGTACAGTGAACTCATTGTCATGTTCAAGAAACCAATTTGAAATGATTCGAGCTTTGTGACTCATGGTGCATTATCCTGCTGGAAGTAGCCATCAGAGGATGGGTACATGGTGGCCATAAAGGGGTGGACATGGTCAGAAACAATGCTCAGGTAGGCCGTGGCATTTAAACGATGCCCAATTGGCACTAAGGGGCCTAAAGTGTGCCAAGAAAACATCACCCACACCATTACACCACCATCACCAGCCTGCACAGTGGTAACAAGGCATGATGGATCCATGTTCTCATTCTGTTTACGCCAAATTCTGACTCTACCATCTGAATGTCTCAACAGAAATCGAGACTCATCAGACCAGGCAACATTTTTCCAGTCTTCAACTGTCCAATTTTGGTGAGCTCTTGCAAATTGTAGCCTCTTTTTCCTATTTGTAGTGGAGATGAGTGGTATCCGGTGGGGTCTTCTGCTGTTGTAGCCCATCCGCCTCAAGGTTGTGCGTGTTGTGGCTTCACAAATGCTTTGCTGCATACCTCGGTTGTAACGAGTGGTTATTTCAGTCAAAGTTGCTCTTCTATCAGCTTGAATCAGTCGGCCCATTCTCCTCTGACCTCTAGCATCAACAAGGCATTTTCGCCCACAGGACTGCCGCATACTGGATGTTTTTCCCTTTTCACACCATTCTTTGTAAACCCTAGAAATGGTTGTGCGTGAAAATTCCAGTAACTGAGCAGATTGTGAAATACTCAGACCGGCCCATCTGGCACCAACAACCATGCCACGCTCAAAATTGCTTAAATCACCTTTCTTTCCCATTCTGACATTCAGTTTGGAGTTCAGGAGATTGTCTTGACCAGGACCACACCCCTAAATGCATTGAAGCAACTGCCATGTGATTGGTTGATTAGATAATTGCATTAATGAGAAATTGAACAGGTGTTCCTAATAATCCTTTAGGTGAGTGTATATATATATATATATATATATATATATATACACACATATATATACACACACACACTTTAATTTTTACAGTATATTTTATGTTAAACATATGTAATATTCATAATAATAGTGTATTATTCTTAATAGTAGCCTACTCCTAATAATAATAATTCTAAATAACAATAAATTATTACAAAATGATATTTTTAGTGTAATCAAATTTTAAATTGAAAATAGTTTAACAGTTTGTTTATTTATTTATTTTAAATCATATGAAACCAACATGAACAAGAATTTTCCTTTTGATTATCATGGATACACTCGTTTATCATGAATGAAAGAGCTTCCACTTGGCCAGAATAAGCGAAAGTTTTAGAAGACCGCTCCATCTGCAATGTTTCCAAGACCTCTGATTAGATTGACCATATGCAGAAACACAGCGGCCCATGTGTTCGGCACAGTCTCAATGACTACCGAGAGAAAACTGCCACCCAAAACGTTAAACCTAAACAGACGGCATATGGCCTGTGAGGACCCGCCCGGAAAAAAACAGAAATCTATTAACCCTTTATACACACAAACACCTCTACGGTGGAGTTTCCACAATGCACAGAGAGCTTCTCCTGGTGGGACAGTGAAAAGTTCTCCGCTGTACACGCTACACATTTCCTCCGGCTCTCAAACGGCTTTCCAGACAATTTGGAGAACATCCCAGATGTATGTTTTGATAATTTCATCATGAAGGGGGAGAAGAACACACCGCACCATGCAATATCTCGGTTTACTCCTGCAAAGCATTGTGGGATATCTGCAGCAGCAAATGTACGTACTTTCTGTTCGATGAGCTCCGCCGTCTGGTAGTTGAGGATGGGCCGCAGGCCGTGCCTGTCTGCCGCGGATTGAGGGTTCAGGCTGAAGTTGAGCGCAACGAAGATGGGAGACAACTTATCCCTGAAGTCCTTCTCATCCTACACTCCGAGGAAAACAGAGTGGGAGTTTGTGAGAAAGGTCAGAATGCAGGATGAAATGACACTCTTAATCCCTCGCTGCATTTTTTTTGTGTGTTGCCGCACTTATCTTACTTATCTTCACTTTAATCACTTATCTTGTACTAATAAATGGAAAAATCACTTCAACGGTGCAGGTCATTTTTCCACAGCAAATTTCCATTGGTTAACCCCGCCTACTCTTAATTCTCATTGGCTCACAATCCCCTTGTTTATAAAATGTACATTAATCAACAAATGTCTTCTGAATGCCACATTGGGACATGATTACATGCCTAAATTTAATAGATTAGCAATAGAGGGTGAGTAAAATGATGACGGAATTTTCATTTTTGGGTGAACTATCCCTTTAAGTTGTTTATCGTGAGATTAGTATCGTGTATCGAACCGAAACATGACATAAGTGTATTGTTATATTTCTAGTAATACCATTAATCTCCCGGTTTACAAAGTTTTGTAGATAAAAACTCACCCGCAAGTAGATCTTAGTGTCGCTGCAGATTCTGCCTCCATTTGGCACAGTCATAGTCCTCTTCTGAGCGGGAAGATGGGTGTCTAAAAACAGAGCTCTCCGTACGGCCCCCTTCTGCTGCTGCTTCAGACGGTCCAGCTGAACTTCAACGTTAAACTCTACAACACAGACCCATTAACAGATATATTTAGAAGTCTTTTGGGCACGGTGCTTTTAAGTATTGACTCCACACACAGGTGCAGGACGGCACCATGCTGACACGGCACTAAATCTGAAAGCCGATTGGTCAGATCAGAACTTTTTGCTTTGGCAAGAGTGGAAAGTTCTCCCAAACATTTAGGTTTTATCATCATCCAAAACCTGAAGAGAAAGACTGTAAGAAAAGCCATTTTGCTTTTGATGGGCAAGAAGGAATGTGCATGCCATTCAGATGTATGTTGGGCACCTGTGCTCAGTTATCTGAGCGTGTGTAGTAGGTGTTATTATTCACACATAGTCTAGGCCTCTAATGCCAGGGCACATGGTGGTATCATTAGCACGGGGGGAATAGAGGTATGGAAGGCATTTTATGCCAATTTTAAATAAACCAATTAAATGATAAAAATGAAAACTAAAACCAGATTAACCATTTCATTATAGAAAACTGCATGCTAAACATGTGACAAAATTGAAAATTAAATTCAATGATTTTTTAGGTGACAATACATCATCCCTATCAAATTGAAAAATAAAATGCAATTGGTGATTTGACAGCATGATGATGCATTGTCACTGTGAACATTAAAATTAAAATTAAATCATTTCATTTTCAATTTTGTCACATATTGTGCGTACAGTTTTCTATAATAAAATTCTTAATCTGGTTTTAGTTTTCATTTTTATCATTTAATTGATTTATTTAAAATTGGCATAAAATGCCTTCCATTTAGAGGGAAGCAATTACTGAATAAATACATTGTAAAGGTTGCGTATGGACAAAGAAAGGCTTATGGATGGGATGGGCAACAGAAATATTAAGCAAAGCTCTGGAAAAAAAAAACATTTATTTTAGGTTGTGAAGAAATTAAGTAAGAATTAAACCTAGAATAACTTTCCGCTGCAGTGTTGCAGGTGGTTGCTTATCTAAAAAGGAATATTATTTAAGATAACTTTGTAAATAGGATCCTATAGGTATGTGAACAGGAGCAGATGTGGCTTACCGAGATCATTTGGTAGGTGCTTCCCATTGGCTGTTAGGCAAAAGCTCAGGTTGACACTGTAAGAAGCACAGCAGACAAATGATGAGAGATGAAGTGGACTTATTACAATGAGGCATTAGAAACACATTGGTTGCATCGCTTTGGCTATGAAATATTTGCTGTTATCGTTTCATCAGGCCAAATGGCTTGGCAGCCAGAACAAAAGGAAGGAAGGAAAGGGGATTTAACTGATGCGATGTACCCTTCAAAAGTTTGGGGTCGGTACGATTTTTTCATGTTTTTGAAAAAAAGTCACTTATGCTCACTAAGTGTGCATTTAATTGATAAAAAATACAGTAAAAAAAAACTATAATATTGTGAAATATTATTACAATTTTAAATAACTGTTTTCTATTTTAATTAATTCCAGCATTTTTCAACATCATTACTCCAGTCTTCAGTGTCACATGATCCTTCAGAAATCATTCTAATATGCTGATTTGCTGCTCAAGAAATATTTATATTTATTGTGCTGCTTAATATTTTTGCGGAAACGGTGATACATTTTTGTCAGGATTCTTTGATGAATAGACATTATTTATTTGAAATAGAAATCTTTTGTAATATTATAAATGTCTTTAGTTTTACTTTTGATAAATTGAATACATCCTTGCTAAATAAAAGTATTAATAAAAATAAAAAAACTGACCCCAAACTTTTAAAGAATAGATGACTATCTAATTAAGTTTTCAGCAATTTATCCATCTATTTGAGAGTAATAAATGATGGTGCAACTGAAAGCAAGCAAGTATTTTTTTGAACGACAATTTTAATGAAAGAATGAAAACCTTTTAAAAAAGGACTGAAAAAGTTTAAAAGACAAGTTTCCCAAAATAAGAGAGAAATAGTAACAAAGGAAAGTATACTATAATAAAGATATAAGAATAAAAAGGATACACAAAACAAAGAACACAAAAGAAACAAGATACAGAAGGGGAAGAGTGAAAGAGTGAAGAAAAAAAGAAAAATCACAATCCGGGCTACTTCTGACCTGTGCAATAAACACGGTGTGTTCCCATGTGTGTGTGTGTATGTGTGTGTGTGTGTGTGTGTGTGTGTAGCTCAGTGCGTCCTGATGTTTCCCAGCTGTTCCACCACTTAACAATATCTCATTCAAGACCTCTCTCTCTCTCTCTCTCTCTCGCTCTCTAAATTCTCCCAAAAGCCTCTGTGTCTAGGCAACGACTTGTAATCAAGACATATACGTATACAAACTTTCCCTGTATAAAACAGAACAGGCGGAGACAGTTTCCTTTCCCTCCACAGATAGGATGTATATTTCAAAAACGCACGTAATGGGCGGGGGAAAGGGCCATTTCATGCTTTTCGCCACCTTCCTGGCTCGTTCTCAACCAGCATAGCGTGTCCAAACCATTTGGAAAAGCATCTGCCGACAACATAACTACACCTTTCCATATGCTCAGCTGGACACACAAAGCCCAACTGTGGACGTAATGAAGTAACCTTCATTTACTAAATTAGATTTGTAAAATTCCTACATAAGTGCACTTCAATGCTGCTTAACTGATGTTAAATGTGAAAGATCATGATCTTGTACCATATTATTGCTTGTTGAATGCTCAGACTTTATTAGGCCAGACAATTTAAAGTTTATCCAAATCCTATTTACTGCATTGAACCAGGAATACAACAAATTCTGTCCGAAACAAGATGGCAGACATACCAGGACACATAGAGGGTCTCGTTCCCACGGCTTATGGGGCAAACTTTCTCCTCAGGATTAATCATAGTTGGGTAGACAGTCAAGGTGGCACTGGTGTTCACAATAGGACGAGACCTGGAAATGACATAACATCAGTATTTAGCATTTTAAACAGTTTTATGATTACAATTGAAATAGCTTTCCATAGGTACACTACCCTTCAAAAGTGTATGAAAGTAGTCTCTTCTCCTCACAGAGGAGTTTATTTGATCATAAATACAGTAAAAACAATTAAATTGTGAAATATTATTACAATTTAAAATAACTGTTTTCTATTTCAGTATATTTTAAAATACTATTTATTTCTGTGATGCAAAGCTACATTTTTAGCATCATTACTCCAGTTTTCAGTGTCACATGATCCTTCAGAAATCATTCTTATATCCTGATTTGGAGCTCAAGAAACATTTCTGACAATTATCAATGTTGAAAACTGCTGTGCTGCTTAATTTTTGTTGAAACTGACATACATTTTTAGGATTTTTTGATGAATAGAAAGTTCAAAATAGCTGCATTTATTTTAAATTTAAAATATAAAAAATGTCTTTGGCTGACCGGTAAAGAAAGGCTGCGTCCTGACCAAATGCACCAACAATGAGATCTGCAAACAACAAAAACATGATATCAGACTAGATTTCAAAAGTAATGGTGGTGGTTTATGGTAGGTCAACAGACAAAGCTTTCTCACCTGGGTAGCCATTGTTATCCAGGTCTTTGCCTCCACGAAGGGCGTAACCAAAACTCGCAGGTAGAGCTGACGGTGCGGCAGAAGCCCATTGGCCAGCGATCACCTGAGAGGGCTTTTCCCTGAGTCCTCCAGCATGTCCGTTATAGATGAGCACCAATCCTTGTTTATTTTCCCCACCAAACGGACAGCTGATGGCCACATCTGTCAAGAGCAGATTGCAGAATTAGGGGTGCACTGATGTTACATTTCTGGCTAATACAAAAAATGTGTGATCATGATAAATGATAAACAACAGATATTAAAATTCCATATTATTTTGTCTAAAGAAATAAGTTATTGTTTTATTTTTGTCAAGTGTTTTCTTCTAGCTGTGAGGTGTCCACACTTGACAAGGACCAGACTTCGGATTTCACTCAGATGATTTTATTTTGACCAATTCAACAGAAGTAATAGAAGTAACAGGTGAAAAACCTTTAAATACAAAAATAAGCATTTTGAATAAACAGGTATTATTCACAGTTACAGTAAACACATGTCAAGGTAAGTATTCCAACAATATAAAATATTTTTAGATGAAGTATAATGTCCCACAAACAATTATATTTTAACAGCATTTACTAATATGTATTTTAAGCATTAACAAGTCTATTTAAGTATTTACTCACAAATATAAGGTAAGAAGCCCACATTTTTTAACCATATACATCCAAGCATTTGGTTTTAGATTTATTTCTTTAACTATGCAGTGACAACTCTTAACTCACACCCACATTAACACATTTAGCTTATTAAATACATTTCTGCACCTAAACAGACAAAGATCTAAATGACAGTCCATGAGCTTACCGATAGCCCGTCACAATCAAAAGTCTCATTCCTCACAGTGGATGCACAATGCTTCTGCCGTCCTCTCAGTCCATTTCATTACAACCAAATGATTGCATTGTGTATATGTGCTCATATGTGCTCCCGCTCATTGAACTGAGCGCGAGCTTCTGATTACCCCAATTTAATTCACCTGGTCGCGAGTGCCAAGGCGCGCACAGTCACGTGCGTGCTACCAATGCAGAGCGGCACGCAGATAAGACGTAATGGAGGAGGAGAAGAGACAGGCTCACGGGAGACAGACACACAGCGCGACACCTCCCACTCGATCTTTACGTGGCAACACCCAGAAAGATCGTACTCTCAAGTGGGCTGGTCTCTAACTTGATCCTCCACTGGCATGAGGACCACAAGGCGTCGGACGTCCCGATGCAGTATGGTACCCGATTCGGGATCCGTGGCACCAGGTTTTGAATTTCTCAGAGGTGCTAGAACTTGGAGAGACTTTCACATGAACATCTCGAACGACACCTCTGAAATCAGGATTTGCGCTGATTACTTTTGCAAGCCTGAACTGCCCTCTCAGTGCGTTTTGGTCGCAGAGCCAAACTATGTCTCCAACGGTAACGTTCCTCTCAGCAGTATGCCACTTACTGCGAATGAACAAGTTCGGACCAGCAAGTTGGCTCCAGGACTTCCAGAAGTTGCTTACCATCGTTTGTACTTCTTTGAGCCTCTTGAATGGGTAAATGGTGTAGTCGACAGTTTTAAAATCTCCACTTTGTGTGGCTCGACCAAGCAGCAAGTTGTTCGGCGTGATGTACTGGATGCGCTCTTCTCGACTCTGGACTCTGGCATCGATGGGTCTTTCATTGGCAAGATTAGCAGCTAGCTGCAGCACTGTCAGAAACTCACTAAAGGTAAGGCCTTCTACATTGCCAAGGCTTTGAAGGGCTCTCTTGGTGACTCTGACAGCGGCTTCGGCTGCCCCGTTTCGGTGAGGCGAGTCAGCTGGGAGGATTTTCCACGTCCAGGTGGTCCCATTTTTGGCAGCATATTCTTCAAGTGACTCTGTTTTCTTTTGATCCAAGTAAGTGTACATCTCTTTTAGGACAGATCTCGCTCCGACAAAGTTCGTACCAGGATCAGACCAGATTTTACGGGGATGGCCTCGGACAGCAGTGAATCTCTGGTAAGCAAACAGGAAGCTCTCTGTCGATAGTGTGTTTGCTAGCTCGACATGGATGGCTCGGCTGGACATACAGCAAAACACGACGCCCCATACTTTCATGGTCACTCTCTTCTTGACATCATCCTTCACATGGTAAGGTCCAAACAGGTCAACGGATGCAAATTCGAATGGTGCTGCAGGACTTGACCTCTCTTCAGGTAAGTTTCCCATTATTTGTTTACAGATTCTTCCTTTTGCTTTCTTGCAGACGATACACTTGTCAACAACTTTTTGGGCAATGATCCTTCCTCTGATGACCCACGCCTTTATCCTCATCCGCAGCAGGGTTCCCGCCACTCCGTCATGTGCTTCACTGTGTGCTTCTCTGGCTAGCAAGGTGGATAACCAGGCTTGGAATGGTAAGAGTGGAACAGCTCTGCGATCTTCTTTAAAGGTCTGGATTCTGCCACCACAAACTAGAAGTCCACTTGTCTGGTCTCTGTAGTCGACTAATCTGTCTGTTGTGGTGCTTGGGAAGTTGACGCCCTCTTGTGCTGCTAGGCAAAGGTCTCGAAACACGTCTCGTCTCTCACTGACTGTAAGGACACCCGAGGATGGCACTGCCTCCCACTTTTCTTGGTCTCTGGTTTTGGCACTCAAGAACTTCTTAGCTGCTCTCCAGATCCAAGCCACAGTCCCAACCAGCCTTCTCAGGTTGCTGAAGCGCTTTTCATCGACTAGTTGTCGCACTGCTGCTCCTGCTGGTGGTCTTCCAGACTCTAGCTGGGCTGGACTGTGCGCTGTCTTCAGGCGACTTCTGGTTAGTAGTGCTACAAATGCCTTTTTCTGGATCCTTGTGACTTTGTCTCGAGCTTGGGCTGCAACATCTCTGGCAGACTTCTTCGGCCACTCATCGTCAGGAAGTTGGAGGAACTTTGGACCCAACTGCCACTCAGAGTCCTCAGTTAGGGCATCTGGACAGGCCCCTCTGGTGATGATGTCTGCAATGTTTGCTAGCCCAGGAATCCACCACCAGTCTTGGACATCGGTACTGCTCTGGATCTCACCAACACGGTTTGAAAAGAAAGTCTGGTAGCCATAACTCTCACGCTGTATTGCACCCAGGACTGTTTGACTGTCGACAAGATGATACCATCTCTTGACCTGGAGTCGGCAGTGTCTCTGGAAGTAGGTCTTGAGGCGGGCTGCGAAGACTGCTCCGCATATCTCAGCTTTCACAGGATCCCCTTTGTGGTCAAGGGGGGTCAGCTTGGCTTTGGATTCGACCAATCTCACAACGACACCATGGCTGCAGCTCCAGCGAAGATACATCACTGCGCCATATGCGTGTTGGCTGCCATCAGAGAACGTGATGGCACTGGGCTCTGCGCAGGGATCTGGCGGAGTCAGGGACCTGGTGAAACGAAGTTGGCTCAGATCAGCATATTCTTCAAATAGCTTTATAGCATCTTCTCTGAGACCTTCAGACAAAGCAGCATCCCACGTGTCCTCTAGCCAGTATTTTACTTTGGCTTCTTGAAAAGCTCTCCTAACAAGGATGGCACCCTTTTGCTTGACAGGAGTCACAAGGCCGAGTGGGTCGTACAGGCTAGAAACCTGGCTTAGCAGCTCTCGTCTGGTGAGTGGATCTGGTGTTTGATTTCTGACCTCTTCCTTGAGCAGGTTTTGACCAAGACGCATATTTCTCCTTTTCTTTGAGAAGTTAACTGCAGCCATGACATGGAGTTTGTCATCATTGATGATGTAACCAAGGCCAAGGGCTTTGTTGTCGCCTTCCGTCAGCTGGTTTGGTAGGATCATAGTCTTTGGCATCTCCTTCTCAGGTTCTTTCCTCCCACTTTGAATGGAGTAAACCCAGGGCTTTATGTGGAATCCTCCAGCTTTCAGGATGTATTTGATGTTGGTTGTGAGGCCTTTCAGATGGTCAAGATCGTTGTGTGAAGTCAGGATGTCATCGACGTAGACATCTTCTTCTAGCACGCGTCTCTCTTCCTTAAAGTGACTAAATGAAGGCAAGTTTGCAGTCTCTCGCATGGCGACTTGGGCTATGCAACCGGCAGGTTTGTCTCCGATGTTGACTCTTGTTATGGCAAAATCTTCTATTTCAGCATCTTCACTGTCACGCCACAGGAATCTGTGCAAGTGGACCTCTCGATCTTCCAGCCAGACAGAGTTGTACATTTTCCGAATGTCACCCAGGGCAGCATAGACACCAGTTCGAAATCTCAGTAGGACAGCTTTGATCGGGTTCAGGACATCAGGACCTTTGATGAGGATATCGTTCATACTGAGACCTCTGCACTTTTGGCTGCTGTTCCACACTAGTCTGACTGGGGTGGTGACTGAGTGTGGGTTTGGTGCGATGAGATGACTTATGTACCACACTGGCCCAGTCCAACTCTGCAGGACGTCTTCGGACAGCTTCACTGCAGCTCTGCGGTTCACCATCTCATGGATTTGTGCACCGTAGGCTGCCTTCCACTCAGGTTCTTTTGACAGCTGCTTCTCAGTTCTGAGGAATGTTGCCTCAACTGCTCTCCTGTTGTTTGGCAGGGTTGCTGGATCTTCTGCCCACGGATACTTAGCATGCCAGTGTGGTTCGGTGCTGTGTACATCTCCAGTCGTGTAGGTCAAGCCATTTTTTATGATCTCCATCTCCCTTTCTTCTGCAATCGTCATTTCCTTACCCCCTGGCTGGCAGTTCCCGCAGCGACACCCTCCACATTTCGGCTGGCAGGCGGCTCCGATGCTTTCCCACCTCCACCACTTCAGAAAGTCTCTGCTGCTGGTGGCTGTGCTAGACTGGATCTCGGGGTGGTCGGGATACTGGCAGGAAGTTGAGTCTATAGTGAATTCACGATACTTGACTGCTGAAGTTCTCATCGATCTAGCGAAGTGAGTCTTGGACGAGTGTGCCTTCAGGATGACTTCCTCCAAGAGGTCTGGATGCATGCCCCCGACTGTCTTACCGAGTGGACCGTCCCAGAGCACCAGGTCACCAACTGAACGGACTTTTTGGGGCACCAGCTGCTCTTCTTTGTGGCTGATCAGAAGCTGGATTTCTCTGGGTCTGATGAGGTCTTTGAGGGGAACATCGGGGAAGATCTTCTGCAACTTGTCAGATGGAACATGTCTGTGCACTTCTGCAATCTTGTCAAGTCCATAGCAGATCAGCTGGTGAGACTTCAAAGTTCCTCTCGGAGTGCTGACGCGGATCTTAAGGAGGTAGCGCTTGGTTGCAACAGACACTTTCATCCCTCCAACGCCATGGACGACTAGTGCAACATCTTCACTGCGGAGGTTCAGCTTGCTTGCAGCTTTATGGGTTATGTAATTCGTGTCAGACGCAAGATCAATAAGTGTTCCGATTCTTTGCCCGTCATTGGCAGTGACGTCAAGGAGCATCAGGAGCACTGGGTATTCGTGCAGACCAGTCTCCTCCAGAAAGCCTCTCTCTGCTGTAGTGGAGTTATATGCTTGAGATGCGATGTTGCAGAAAGCATTGCGACACTGCTGCGCTAGCTCAGATGAAAGTTTAGAGAGAAACTCTTCCTGGGCCTCGGTGTGTCTTTTCCCCTCAGCTCTCACAGGACCGAACTTGGGTCTTTGGGACTGGTGTCTGGGCAAGGGACAGAGGAGGTAGTGGTGTTGGTCTCTGCACTCTGGATTCCCACACAGGTAAGTAGTTTTTCTGCAGGGTTCGCTGTGGATTTCGAGGCACCCCTCACAGGCTCCAAGCTGTTGCACTGCGCTCCTCTTTTCTTGGAGCTTTGTAGTGGTCCTAAACCTCCTGCAGATATAAAGTTTTCTTTTGTGTTTCGGATCTCCACAGATGATGCAGCCTGCTATTTCACTGCTGGATTTAACTGTCCGTGTTCGGGCATGCTTGGTTTGAAACCTGGTCTTTTCCTTGGCAGGGTCGATGTCTCCCAGCTGTTCTAACTGCTCATAGATGGACTCTTGGGATTGGAGGTATGCCAGTAACTTGTCAAAGCGGTTCCAGTGGGTCACAGCATTATTCGGGTCAGTAGCGTGGGTAAGCCAGTCTTTCTTCAGAGACTCTGGCAACTTACTCTCAATGGATTTTAACACCAGTGGGTTTTTTATGGCTTCTGCATTCTTCAGTTCAGTCAAATCATAGAGGGCTTTTTCCACTGCTTGGATGAGCTCTATGATTCTTCTCGGGTGGTTACCACGGACAGGTGGAATAGCTTGTAGCTCTTCGACAATCTCAATGGCGATGGTGGCTTGGTTTCCATAGCGGTTCTCTAGGACTCTGAAGATCTCGTCTGCTGAAGTGTAAGTAGAGAGCCGTAGATCCTTGGCCACTCTTTCCTCGAGGCTATCAAGTAGTTGAAATTTCTTCACCTCTTTGGACCCGGTTGGTTCACCTTGCCTCTGCAGAGCCTCCCATTCCTTCCTCCATCTGTAGTACTCACGCTGGCTGCCAGTAAACTTTGGTAAAGCTGTGGCTTTGAGCTTTATGGCTGCAACAGGGGCTGCGCTGTGGGCTGTGACGGGTACCTTCTTGGTGTCCTCTTTAATTCTTGCTGCTCCGATCAGGGCGGCTTTCCTTGACACCAGCTTAGGAAGTTGGGTTTCGAGCTCCGTTAGCCAACGAGTGGAGTCTTGCTTCTCGGCTGGGGGAGCCCAGCGGTTCCAGGTCTGGTGCGCTTCTTTGGCTTTGCGCACCAGGCTCTCTAAATGGTGGAGCATAAAGTCATACGCCTCCAGGGGTGTGTTAGGCTGAGCGGAGAAGACGTTCTCACACTCTGCCTCTGCAGCTTTTAGAGCAAGGGTCAGTTCTCTCTCACCAAATGAGGCCCATAGTGTCTCCTGAACTAGGTGCTTTCCTTCTTTTAACTTCTGCTCACACTCTTTCTCCGTCTTCTCGAGGTCGGCTCTCTGCTGGTCACTTAACTCAGGTGCGCCTTCCGCTTCGGTTCCTCTGCCGAGTTCAATGTAAGCAGCCCCAACCTCCTCATTTACATCCATCACTTTGGCGCCCTCTGCTGTGAGTCTTTTGAAGTTATCTTGTAGCTCCTCTACAGACATCTCCATGTGGGTCCTCTTTATATGGTTGGCGAGTCGGGAAAAAAGTCTTTTTACTGTAGTTCGCTCCAATTTCAGCTCTTCGAGTGACTTGGACTCGGCCATGTTGCCCTTTTTGGCTGTTGGACTGACAGGTGGACGGCAGGTAGTTGATTTCCTCCAGGCCCCCAGGTGGAGTCTTCTCCCTCTTTGCGGTGGGCTTTTGTGGAGTCTTCACTGGTCACAGCCGGTTTCCTTCTGGCCAGGCCGGTTTTTCACTGTCAAGTGTTTTCTTCTAGCTGTGAGGTGTCCACACTTGACAAGGACCAGACTTCGGATTTCACTCAGATGATTTTATTTTGACCAATTCAACAGAAGTAATAGAAGTAACAGGTGAAAAACCTTTAAATACAAAAATAAGCATTTTGAATAAACAGGTATTATTCACAGTTACAGTAAACACATGTCAAGGTAAGTATTCCAACAATATAAAATATTTTTAGATGAAGTATAATGTCCCACAAACAATTATATTTTAACAGCATTTACTAATATGTATTTTAAGCATTAACAAGTCTATTTAAGTATTTACTCACAAATATAAGGTAAGAAGCCCACATTTTTTAACCATATACATCCAAGCATTTGGTTTTAGATTTATTTCTTTAACTATGCAGTGACAACTCTTAACTCACACCCACATTAACACATTTAGCTTATTAAATACATTTCTGCACCTAAACAGACAAAGATCTAAATGACAGTCCATGAGCTTACCGATAGCCCGTCACAATCAAAAGTCTCATTCCTCACAGTGGATGCACAATGCTTCTGCCGTCCTCTCAGTCCATTTCATTACAACCAAATGATTGCATTGTGTATATGTGCTCCCGCTCATTGAACTGAGCGCGAGCTTCTGATTACCCCAATTTAATTCACCTGGTCGCGAGTGCCAAGGCGCGCACAGTCACGTGCGCGCTACCAATGCAGAGCGGCACGCAGATAAGACGTAATGGAGGAGGAGAAGAGACAGGCTCACGGGAGACAGACACACAGCGCGACAATTTTTGAAAGCAATCATTTTAATTGAACAGATAAATGACAGACATTAAAATTCTATTGTGTCTATAAAAAATAATAATAATAATAATTTTAAATTAACTGATAAATGACAGATGTTAAAATTCCATATTATAATAATATTCTCTAAATAAATTCAAAATAAAACACTGAAAACTAAAAGCAACATGCGATAAATGACAGATGTTAAAATTCTATATAATTTTGTCTAAAGTTAAAAATGAAACACACAAAAAAAAATATATATTTTAAATTAACCGATAAGTGACAGATATTAAAATTCTATATAATTTTGTCTAAATAAGTAAAAAATAAAACAAAACCAAAAATATTAATTATTTCAAATTAACCGATAAGTGGCAGACATTAAAATTCTTTAAGTAAATTTAGGCATCATAACATTATAATGTACAACATGAATGATATTCATTTTGAGATTTGCTAAATATTACATTTCACAAAACTTAAATGAGTGTTAGATGACTACAAAGGTAATCTAAATGTAAACATTAGACAAATAAGCATGCACAATAAAATATTGTCCGATATAAATCTAATAACAACCAAAACTGATAAAGAAACTCCAATATCGGCCGATAACCGATATGGTTATTTAAAGACCGACAGATAAACAAATGCAAAAATCTGGAAAAATCTCTCACCGTTGTAACCATCTTGGTTGAGATCTCCAAGAGGGGTAATGGAGCTGCCAAACCGGCCGAACGTCTGTGTGCCGGTGAGGTGAGGTAGCTGAGGTGTGAGATCCAGAGGTCCATTCTGCAAGTATACGTAGACCCGACCCAACTCCTCTAACCTCCCATCAGAGTCACGAACCATGAACATGGGAGCGCCAACTAGCAGGTCTGTCATTCTGAAGGTGATATGAACCACAAACTTAAACACTGATACCATTCCTGTGGCACATTCTTGTCTAAACCTGGTTATGATCACCTACCCGTCATTGTTGATGTCAGTAACAGCCACCGAGTAGCCATAGTAGGAACCCATCTGAAAAATTTGGTGAATTAAAATCTAAAAACTGTAATTGATCTGAATCATCACAGATACTAGCTACACATTTTTATACTGTACATGCAAACAGCATGTAGGATCTTATGAATGTCACATGAAAAATTACTTTTCGCCTAAAGGCATCCATTGCCATTTACTCCAGTTTGTGGTGTGAGTACATGAAAAGAGCTCTTTGATGATTCAGATGTGGCTCTTTTTCAAGCCCCCCTGAGGTGGGCACACACACAAATGCTTTTTGATTGTATTTACTCAGCTGAGGCAATCAGAGCAGTTAAAGGCCTCCAACAATTTCCATTTGCAAAACTGTGGCGCTAGTTTAGGAAAATTGCCCGTAAGCTCTCGCCTCACATAATCCGTTCTTTACTGCTTACCACAGAGCACTCAAGCCCAGTTTAAAGAGACTTGTTAAAGGAAATTATTTTTGCTTATATTATCAGTGTGCAACAGTTTGAATATCATGGTGGGATAAAGCTTTGCAAAGCAGTAAGAATGACATAACTTCTGTTTAAATGCCACGTTCAAAAATAGCTGCCGTCATATATTATAAGTTTTGCACCACAAAAGCCAATATAACAAATTAGAAACTAGATTTGAAAATATCAGTGGTGCATGCTATCCATCCCTATGCGGTTGCTAAAATGTTCAAGGTTACTAACTGGCCACAATAATCCATAACCAAGTCTCTCTGATAATTTTGTCTGTTTAATCATCAATGCACCAATGCATATTTCACTTTAGACAGTGTGGAATATGGTATGTACCAAAAGTTTAATACTACTATAATCCGAATGTTGAACTTGTTTAATGTTTGTCATACTGGAAATAAAATAAATGGGATCAAACTTACCTGCTCTCCAGTAAAAGTTTTCAGCAAATCCAGAGAGCCATTGAGAATGGAAACCTGATTAAAAAAAAGACAACACACTATAATTTTTGTTCCATTAAGAACCATCATATGAATCTCTGGGTTACTTTAGGGGATGTGTAAGGGATTTTGTCACATCTATCACACTGAACAGTTGCTGTAACCCCCAATTTGAACAAAAAGTTCTCTGGCTAAATGTCACAGTTGATAACGTTACTGCTTCTTCTCACCTGTCCATGGAGTCTGACTCCCCTGGGAACTCCAGTCACAAAGTCTGAGAGCAGGCAAGCCAAAAAAAAGGAGGAAAAAGAGAAAGATTTAGTAGTGGAAACATGGAAATGTGTTGGTTCCTCAGGAACTCGGAGAATTCTGGTGATCAGAGCCACTCCAAGTGCTCTGTTTTCAAGTTTGTTTAAGTGAAATGGATATAATAGGGTATAATCAAAACACTTCCTTTGAATGGTTCTACATACAGTGCTCCTATTTAATGCTTCTGTCTATGGTTATTCAAACAGCAGATGATGATGTTGTTACATCATTATCTGTGGTAAAACACTGTCATTCTATTTCCATTTTTAATGGGTAAATTAAAAATGACACCAAAATAAGCTAGTGAAACTGTAACCTAATTGAGCACTATGATGTAGAGGTTTTATTTTTTAGAGTTACGACACCCACCTTCATCATCATCACCACTGAACTCGCCCACAGCCAATGAGTAACCTATTAAACAAAAAAAAATGTCGGTGGTGACAAACAGGAAACACCCTGTGATGAGGCAATAATAAAAACTACTCGACAACTAATAAAAGGGGGATGGAAAGGACGTACCCATGTAGTTGTCATCAAATGTGATCTCTTTTTTCTGTTTGGTCTGAATCTGTCCATCCACCGATGTCAAGAAGTATCCCGGGTAATAGGCCTTGACGATTTCTTGTTTAACTGCAGTGATCAATTGCCCTAGAGATTGTAAGGAGAAATTGATCTTTTAATTGCACTTGCATTGAGCTAAAGGTCACAGTCGATGCAAATAATAAATGTAAATATTCACATTTTGAGAAGAAAAATGAAATAAAGCATAAGAAAAGCATCTGATCATAGCATGGACGAGCTCTGCAATTCGGCACTCTAGTAAAGTCACGTCACATTCATTTATTACTCCAGTGTGTTCATGTTTTTACTCACGGATATCCGACCTGGACGGACTTAACAGAGGAAATGAACCAGAAAAGATTTCCAAGTGAAAGGCGGCGGAACATCCGCGCACACATACCCAATACGTAATCGCCACGGACCAATGGTAGTACAAAGGTGTTTACCAGCCGTACCAAACATTTCCGGAAAGTTCGCTTTGGCAAGCTGTTTTGAACTCCCAAAACGAACTCCAATAAAGCTCGTTTTGGCCTGATTTTGTTCGAAATTACATCAAATCAGTTCATTCTTCTGCCACCTTTGATTTAATGCATCCTTTCCTGGATAAAAAGATCCTTTCCGTGAAAAAAAAAAATAGAATCTTACTGACCCCAAATTTTTCCATTAAAGTGGTCATACCATACTTAATATAAATGCCACATACTGATGAGCTTTAAAAAGACTAGTGTTAAAGGGGTCAAATAATGGTACATGCACTTTTACAAGTTGATTGTACTGAAATGTGTGTTGGCAGTGCCTGTACACAACCATCATAAAATGATACAAATCCATCCAGTGTTTTTGTTTTAATCTCCTTATATGTTTTCCCCTGCCTCAAATTGAGCCGTTTGTTTTTGTGACGTCAATAAAACGGACGCCACGATTGTTTGATTGACAGCAGCGTTTCAACACAGACCCGCCCTCGCTCGTGAGCCAGCTGTCAATCATACTCTGCGCGGACCGGCACGGTCATTGTTGATACTGGAGCACTGTCTATGAGCAGAATGGAGTCTATACGAAGTGGTGTTCTATTCTATTCTTGGGTGTAATAACGAACACAGTCATTTTAATGTTCCTAAATCCGAACCGCTGAAGACGCAGTGGCTGAGTTTGTTTTCGAAGGGAATATTCCCCACGATCAACGTCAATGCTTTCATGTTTGCGCGAATCATTTCACACACCAGACTGCTTTATAAACGAGGATCAGTATAAAGCTGGTTTTGCTAAGAAGCTGCTTCTGAAAAAAGGATCAGTAACAAACTATTCGTGTTCCAGCAGCTGCTCCAGAAGAACTGAAGTGAGTGTAACGTTTTATTAACATTTATATTAATATTTATATTAATCTTTGCAAATCGATAGCTGCACAGTTCACAATGAATGCGGCTAAGGTTTACACTCAGGGTACATTTACGGCATGTTTTTTACGACGTTCTCAATATAATTCATAATCCCACGTTTATAATGAACAATGCGTTATGGTTATTGTGTTATTGTGTTACAAACGGTGTACGCACAGAACAGAGAGGCGGGGTGAGCAAAGCTCATTATCATTTAAAGGCATATGCACTGAAACGGCGTGCTGAAAACAGAGCTGTTTTTGACCAGGTAAAATAAGTGTTTTCTTACAATACTAATGAGAATTTTTAATTAAAGTATATTACAAACTTTTAATTTAGACCCTAAAGAATCATATCAGCTTGTACAAAAATGGCATTATATGACCCCTTTAAAATTTTGAAAGCCAAACCTTGCCAGAAGTAACTGCCAGGTCCTCCAAGCACCACCTTTCCTTCCTGTAACATAGCAACAGTATCTAGGTGAGATCAGAAGAGGAAAACAGCAGATATGCATTACATTTTGAAATGATATGTTCTATTCAGTTCTAACAGTCTCACCTGAGTAAAATCAGCACTGAATCCCCCTTGACAGTAGCCTTGTCCTTTTCTTCCATGAAATTCTGCAATGGACAGCAAATTATGTTACTCTCACTTCAAAACAACTTATATTGGACAGTGCCTTAACAAATCATCGCTGACTTTAAGCCCACCTGTGCGACACGGAGCGTATTCCACAAACTTGGTGAAGTTTTCGACGGCCAGAAAACATGAGCCAGTAGTATCAGCACGAGGTATGTCCGCCATGGTTCTCCATGAGTAAAGGGGGGCACAAGCCTATGGAATGGATAATGCTAGAAGTTAAAGGTCAACTCTATAAACACAAAACCCACATGCTAGCTGAGTGCAGAGAAGACACTAAAAGAGGTCAACAGTAGTTCTGGAGTAAAGCAACCATGACCATAAATCCAGGTCACTGTTTGATAATCCATGAAGAACAGCACCTGGGCTTTTGATGTTACAGACAGTAATCCTGCATTATCCACCAGCCAAAGTTCGAATTCAGAAAGAAAACGAAGGAATTAAGGAATAAATAGAGCTGGATCTGATCGGTTTATAATTTGAAACTTACACAGACAATTTAGGAGCATTTTTAAACTTGATTCACCAACCATTATTTATTCTAGAACATGGGTGATTGAAGGCAATGTAATGCGTTCAATCACAAATGTTCTAGAAAGAATAACTTTTTTTTTCTGAATGAGTTCAAACTGAATATTATACTGACTATTTTTTCACACAGTCAAAAATAGAAGTAAAAAGATCTTACCAGCACACTATCTTCATGCACTCGTACTGTTGCTCCAAACCACTGATGGGATTTGAACTCTCCTTGATGCAGAGTTGTTCCATTTACAGTCACGTTTAGATCTCCTACAGCAAGAAAAAAATAATTATAAAAATATACATATATTATATAATATTAATATACATAATACAAATAAATATGATGATGATGATGAATGATGATACCACTTATGAATAAAAGAATGAAAGAATAAATAAATAAAATAAAATAAAATAAATGATCAATTAATTTTGTTGCTCAGTATATTTACAAAAACACAAATGTAATAAATGTGAATGTTGTTATTGTGCACAATCATCATTAATTGTCATTTTAAAGAAATAATGTGTTATAATAATTATAATAATAATAATGTTTCATCACCTCCTCTGAAACAGTCAAATCAAATCACATTTCACAATTCTGTTGCACTCAGTAATGTCACATCGCTGTTAAATGTGTTGTGAATGCAGTTCCATGTTGATTTTAAGTGCATTAAGACACATAATAAAATGAAAAGTCCAAGGTGAAAAAAAAAGAACAGACTGTACAAAGCAGGCTCAGGTGTCCACTGAGGTTAAAGGTCATATCATGAAGATGGCACAAGAAGGAGAAAAGACAGATGGCCACATATGGGCTGAAATCAAAACAAAGGTGACATGTCCTGACCAATGAGAGGGGCGGGGATTCAACAATAAGATCACTAGACCAAGACCATCAGAGCTCAGGTTCAACTGACAGAGGAGTCACTAGGCCAGAACATCCAAACGCCTTCAAAACACTCCGTTCCCATCCCTGACTGCCAAACTGAACTGGGCCACAGACATTTCTCCAGTTGCACCATAATTACAAGCATGATGCAACAGGGTTCTGTGGTGTGATGGAGGGGAAGGGGGAACGAGAGATTGAGGAAGAGGAGAAATGAGTGAAAGGTACAACTGGCGGTAACACAATTCTCAGCTGGCTCTGAAGAGGGGCTGGTCTCATTCGGAGAGAAGAAACTGTGCCAGGAACCTTCATCCAAACAAAACAGGAGCTCAAGTTGTGTGGGTTAATATTGTGAAAACTGTCAAGAAATGTCTGGATCATAGTGCAGCCCCAAATCAAAAGAAGAACAGGAAATTATATTTTGCATAAAGAAAACCAAGTCTATAATTAAATTAGCCAAAATATTATTTTCATAAGTAGGCATCATCATTAAATTTTTTCATATAACAGTAATGGGGGAAAAAAAAACAGGAAAAAATATGCATAATTGTCACTTAAATAATCAAATAATACAAAAATAAAAAACAATGGTACTAAAATAGGCCTGATAAAATCTTTATGCAAAAATAATTTTCAATTCTAGGGTGAAATATAACCCAAACATTGCTTTGCGTGATTCATCCAATTGGTAACACCCAATTTTACGGTCTAAAAGGACTTTGTCTCATTCTGAGCGAGGAAAGTGCCAGGAATCCTCATCCAAGCAAAACAGGAGCTCAAGCTATCTGTCAGATACACTCCTACAGATACAAACACACACACTCTCTCAGACTATCTCTCTCTCTCTCTCTGTCTTTCAGTTCATAGCACCCCTCACCTTCCTCTTCCCTTTCTCAAAGTCTGTCATCCCTTTCTAGGAATTCCACTTTATTATTTTCTCTGTTTAAGTCACCAACTCCCACTCATTCTTTTACTATCTTGTATGGTTTCTTTATCTCCCTCTACTTGTCATCTCTGTAGACTTGTCCTATTCCTTTCCAAACCACCCCTTAACCCACACACACACACACACGCCTCCTTTTCCCCAGACATCCTTTGTTTCCTTCTCTCAAGGATGTTTGGTACCCCAGTAGCAAAGCACTGGGGATTAGAGCCCTCTAATAACATTAGAGGATATATGCCTTATGGTCACCTCCAGGGTGATGGTTTTCTCTTTCTTTTCCTCCCCGTCTTTCCCTCTCTCACCGCCAAAGTAAAGAAAACCAGCAGCCCTGCCCCTGTGAGATTCCTTACAACTGAAAACTCAAGTGTGTACAGCGCTCCAAGACACGGTATATGGAAGACGCCGTGTCCTCCTGGTGCGCAGTTGGGGAGGACAGTTTGTGGGACGAGAATCAGTCAACGTCAATGGAAGTGGACCGTTAAAACTAACAATTCTCTCACTTTCCACATCATGGGTGAGGTGGGAAGATAAAGCTCAGTGGGGAAGGTGGGGAAAATGGTGTTGTTTGGTTACAGTTAGGGGAGGACTACCCAAAACTGGATGAGATTTGTGTCAGAACGACGACCGTGATTATTTAAGACTTGGATGCAAGATACCGTAGAGTTACAGCAGTTGGAGATTGATTCTAGGCATTTTTCACATTTTCACAAAAATTGCAAGCTCTAATCTAATTGGATGGCTTCACTCAACTCGAGCAGTTTTATGATTCTAAACGAAATCTAGACTACATTTAGTAGTCTAGATACCATGTTTATGTGGTGAGGTCTTTATTTGAAATAATTGCTGTGACTAAATAGAAATTATGAATAGAGTGCAACAGTTAATTTCAGTTAATCTTTTAGTTTTTTGATGTTATATTATAAAACTCAAAACACCTGCATGAAACATAATAATGAAAACAGTAACACTAGACTGTGCTGAAAAATTTAACAATTTTATATTTAATATAAAACTAGAAAACATAAAAACTAAAAGAAAACTAAAATGACGTTCTCGTGCAGCAATGAGTGCTTCTGTGAAAGAATTAGTAACTGGATTTGGTTAATGATTCATTGAACTGAATCTTTGACAGATATTCAAGCATTTTAATTGTGGAAATTAAACTAGACATTCTGTTTTGCTCAAGGTTAAATCAATTTCATCTTAAATGTCACATAAAAAGTGAAACTTTACATGTCTGAGTGGGTGGTTCTTGGCCAGAATAATCTGCAATTTAGACCAGACTTAAGTCTGGTAACACGAGACAAATTCTGATGTAACCTAGAGGATTAAAGAGGAAGTTTTCCAACAATTAAGGCACCTTAGAAGACACCTCTGCTGTAATATACAGCCATTTTAATCAAAATTCCCCCGATTGCTAATCCTATGAGTGCTCTCAGATCCTGGAGTCAGGCCAAGATGACCCGTCCGACTCTCTCGTGGGATAGTGGAGGTGAGGAGGTCACACACACACACCTCTCTCTTTCAGCGATGAGAGAACCACCCCATTAGTGGAGTATCTAAGATCTGTGTAAGAGAAAGGGAGGGTCAGGAAGGGGTAGCGGAAGGCACGAGCCACATGGCTAAATTCAGTCATCACATCAAGTGTCTCTGGGGAGACGCCGAAAGACAGGGAAATGAGAATAGACCAGAGTCAACGCTCTCTCTCCTCCGATTCCCACCCACTCTCTTTTCTCGTTTTCTCATTATTCTCTGTTATTTTCTTATCAGGGAGGAAGAGGAAAGAGGTCAGATCTGAAGACACAATTAGCTAATACTCTCTCTGACTGAGGGATGTTAGGCAGGAGGAAGTACAGTACTATGGCTTTTCTAAGTGGCCCACAAGAGGTTCACAGTAGCCGCGTTTCCATTACAGATTTGCGCAAAACTTTTGCGTTTTTTCTAAATATCGATAAAAAACTATTGCGATATGACGGCGTTTCCATTAACCGATGTTATGCGACTTTGGACGTTTAGGTTTAACACATGTGAATAGACGTGCAGCCACCGCACAAGACATTATTATTATTAATGGAAGGAGACGTGGTGTGTTATCCAAGCATTAATGGTAAGGAAAGACCCTAATACTGTGAACGGCACATGAGGTGTTTTTGCGTGTTTCTCCCTCATTTCTGCTCCAAGGTCTTGATTGTGGCATTTCTTTGAGGTTTAGAATCCAGTATTCCTGCAATTCTTTTTTCTTTTATGAATTTAATAAAGAACTTTGTCTCGTATTCTGTCCAAACGGTCCGTGTACGTTTGCGACCATTTATTTTTCCTTTTTTAACCCGTAGCCTAATTGAAAACCAGCCCGACTGAGCCATGTCTCTGGAACCATAGCCTAGGTGATTTATAGGTGATTATAGGCTAATGATAATAAATGTGTCTGAAAAAATAACTAGGCATTTTAATTGTTTATTAATAACTACAGTGTTAGTGCCGACTGCAAACATATTTTCATCTCCACTGTAAAGCGGATGGGATGCGCCTTTGGAGAGAAATGCACCTTTCATATGGATTACATAATCAGAAGGTATTTGCTTTCGATTTGAATTTGTTCGTTCAAGCTTTAGCCTATAGGCTATATTTTGTTTCAGTTCATTTCTGAGACATGTTCCAGTTCACGGAGATCATGAAAGCGCGCCTGATTTATTTAGCAAAAGAAGAACGTTTTCTTGTTATTGTGAGTTTACACAAATAAAAGTAGTTGCGGATTATGTATTATTATTTTCTGTATGACCATAAATTATAGAGTATTTTAAGTTGTTTCCACTGTTGACAGGAAAATGCAAGTGTTCGCGCCCGCGCTTCCGTCATCCAGTGCGCGCTCCACAAACCCTTGGATATACGTCAAAATCTTGTGTTTATTTGTGATAATCTTAGCCCTGTATTATTGTCTAACCTGTATTATGAATGACATTTGACGAATTGCTTTGTTCCTTTTTTGGATAAAAGCGCCTTCTAAATATGTAGCCTAATAAATGTAGCCTAATAAATGTAATAGGCTATAATAATAATTATTATTATTATTTGCGTTTATAACTATAAATGACTTCACTTTAGACAGTAATATATTTATCATTAAATAATTGATGAATGTATTATTTTTATATAACCTTTTACAGTTTTGGAAAATGAGTTTGTGTTATATTTCTTTTTTTGTATGAGAAGTCTTTTTTTGCTATTCTATTATAGCCTATGGAAAAACGAATGGACGCAATAGCCTACACGGACCCCAAACACACGCGCCTTCTAAGTCAGGTGACTGTAATTGCGCAAAAACTGTTTCCATTGCAGTTTTGCGAAATATTCCTTTTTCGAATTGCCTGAAAAACCACCTCATGCGAGCGTAAAAACTTTTTTGCGATAAATGGGAGTTTTTGCGAAATTGACATGTTTCCATTGAGCGTATTTTTAATTCGCAATTTCAATTTGCGCAATTTGAAGGGTAATGGAAACGCGGCTAGTGACGCATCAGTGGCCGCAGGGTCAAGCCCAGATTTAAGTGGTGAGATCTTTATTTGATATACAGTATGTGCAGTGACTAAATGACCGTAAACTAAATGGGTAAACTGTTACAACAGTCATTTATTTTCTCCATAGCAAAATAGATTTTTAATAATAACATATAAACCCAGAAAGACCTAACATGAACTCTTAAACAATGACATATGCTTTCAACTGTAATAATAATAGGAAAAAAGTTAAATTAGGAAAACAAACCAAAGCAAAACAGGAAAATAAAGGGGAAATTAACCTAGTCTCCTAACTTATGAGACTAGAAAGGCCTAACGCAGCCTCTTAAGCAATTATATATTTGCTAATAACAATAATAATAATAATAATAATAACATGAATATATGAGGGGAAATTACTTCTGGAACCAAGGGTGCTCAAAAAGGTGGTTATTGTCATGCTTTCTTTCAGGTTATTGTCTGACTGCTGAGACTAAAGAAAATTGCATAAAAACCACTTGTCAAAATATCAACCATTTTGGATCTGTCAGGATGTATTGACATCTAATTGAATGATCATTGGATAAGCATTAACCTCCAAGGCTAAACCAGCCCCTGCCATGCATCACACGTCACAGGGTATTAGCGTAACTCAATTATGCTCTTCTGCTAGGCTATTGAGTTAAACCAAAACAAAATTATGTTTTAATTAAAGTCAAACGTAATAAAAAGAAGAGCATGACGTTTTACATGACTCATAAACACACAGCATGCTTGCAGCCCTACATAGCAAAATCTGCTATATGACGACGTCGCTGGCATATGCAGTGCATCAAGAGAGAATTAGTTTGTAAAAAGTTTTTGCTGGAACATTTCTCCATGTTTGAGAAATATGCAGTAAATCACAGCTTGAATGTTCAGAGGAGACTGATTCCGCAGGAAGAAAGCCAAGAGTCTCTCACTGAGATTGTGAACACTTCATTGTCCCTTGACATGTGTTCTACATACTCAGCAACTTGGATCAGTTCTTAAGACTGATTCAAGCAAGAGACAATTCACAATTGATAGAGTGTTTGTTGTGGTCTGTGCATATTCTTTTTCCTGGTTGCTGTAGTGCACAGAAATCTGAATCTTAATAAAATGCATTTTTTATGTTTTACGTCATCGCCACAACAGAAATTATTCTGGCATGGTAAGTAGATCAATGACCAACAATGCAAGCAATGTCAAGAAGCAGGCACTAACAAGACAGCCACAAAACAGACAGTTCATATCAAGATGGAATATTTACAATTTGAAATTCTGCCTGTGACATTGTTTTCTTCATGTAGTTAGTTTTCTTTTTCATGGACCAATAACATCAGATTTTTTCAGTCACGTGACACCATTCAAGATATATTTCAGAAGTGAATATATGACTTCCAGAAACAAATTACATAAAACCATCTCTATTTACCCATTTAGCAGTTTCTAGCTATCATGTTCTGCCTTCCATGTTGAGAAAATCCAATATTTTAAGAAAATCTGAGCCTGCATATACATCAGGAAGTCTGCTCGAGCACTTGTCTGCCTTCTCTTCCTCTAAATCCCATCTTCCATTACCCTCTCAGAGCAAAGTCTACACAAAGAAAGGCCAAAATGTTGCAAGCTTTGAGGAAGCCACATAATGGAAGGAGCAGATATCAATCAACACTGGGATTGTTTTGGGGAGGATGTAGAAACTTAAGTCAAAATACTGGATCCACTTTAAGTTCCGGTAAACAATTAGCAGTGTACATTGTGTGCTAATTTAGCTGCGCAAGCTTGAAAAACATGATTTGAGGAACAAAACCATAGTATGTATTCTAGTGATGCACCAATATTTTGACAAATTTCACTAAAAATTCAATTTGGTGCATCTAAGACATCTTTTAGTGAACACTCAAATCACATGTGTAATATTGGTGTTTAAAAGGTTTCATTGTTTAAATGGAGCACAGCAACTGGTTAGTGAGACTTACCCTGTCTATCGAACTCTATGCTGCTGCATTGTGATTGGCTGAGGCTCCATGGACAGTAGAAGACTGATCCTCCTTCTCTGATGTTGGGCTGACTGGTGTTGGCTTTGGGTGCTCCAACTATAATACTCACACTGTTTAAGGAGGAAAAAAAGATGAAGGAAGATGGTTAGCATACTAATACGACTATGATGAATATTTATAAGAGAGCAGGAAGTACAACAGTGTTCCAATTCACAAAAAGTCTATGGGACAATTTGTCAAAAGGTTTGGATTCAAACATCAGAGCTGTTAAGAAACAATCCTTCTATGTTAAAGAACAAAGATGAAAACATCAGTGTTGAGAAGCCATTTTATAACAGTAGCTTGTTTAAGCTACAGTCAAAATTGAAGATCTAAACTGAACCAAACAGAATTCAACAAGTCATTGAAAACTTTCATTTTTGGGTGAACTATCCCTTTAAAATTAAAATATAATCTTTGAGGAAATGGACTGTCTCCTACCATACAGAGGGAAATTATGTAACAGCGTGGCCATGTGCAATGGTTAATAACTTGTTTGGCGACATGTGACCACCAACACACAACCACACCGGTCCCACTGGGTAATAAGTCAATGAGAAAACAAGAGCCAAGCCTGCTAAAGTCGAGTTAGCTCTGCTCACAGCTGTTTTTCCCCCTGGGTTATTATAAACACACGAGCTGCAAATATTTGAACACATACAGACAAACACAGCCACACATCTAAAAGCATGTTCTCTAATTAATGTACATGTTAAAACTTCACAAACTAAACAAACTTCTCAACAGAGAGAATAAACAATTGTAGTTGGACAGGACGAGAGAAAGGAGGCGGAACATCTGTTTAAAACTGCATTTTTACATTCTCTGAAGAAAATGTGAGTGCCCGGACATTGCTATGTGGTTTCTAAGGTGTTCTGATTGGTCTTTAACAGGTTGCCATGTGGTTGCAAGGTGGTTGTATGTCTGTATGATATTCTGGTCTCTAAATATGGCTAAATTCCATCCTTTTACCATTAAAATGTTTGGGGTCAATAAAAACTTTTTTTTAAAAATAAATTAATCCTTTTATTCAGCAAGGATGCATTAAATTCATCAAAAGTTATGTTAAAGAAATGCTTAATGTTTAAAATTTGAAAAGAATGCTTTTCTTAAGGTTTTTTTTAAAGAATTCAGGGGAAAAAAATGATCATGTTTCCACAAAAAAAGCAGCACACAACTGTTTTCAACATCTTGAGCATCATCATAATTAGAATGATTTCTGAAGGATCATGTGACACTGAAGACTGGAGTAATGATGCTGAAAATTCAGCTGTGCCATCACTGGAATAAATTACATTTAAAATATATTAAAATAGAAAACTCATTTTAAATTGTAATACAATGTCAACAATATCACTGTTTTTACTGTATATTTGATCAAATAAATGCAGTCTTGGTGAGCAGTCTTTTGAACGGTAGTGTAAATCTATGGGATTTTTTCCACCCATTCTTATATCTACTGGATGAAAACTGTAAGAATGATCATTTAGAAAGGTAATAACAAATGGCATCTTGAGATTTGACATTTGAAACAAGCTCTCTGAAAAGTACCCAACAGTTAGACAGCCACTCCCACAGTCCCTGCTCTTCTAATCTGTGTCTAATTTTCCAAGAGCCGGCATGGATTGGTGCAGTGCCGCCATGACCTCATTGTCTGTAAACTTACTATCATCTTTCCTGTCATTAAGGCCGGTCCATTGAGAGATGGGGGATGGGGGTGTGGTGGAGGTGTTTGTGAGAGGGCACTGAGGGCATCTCCAGGGGGGGGGGGGGGGGGGTCAAGGTACAGGAAGAGAACACCCTTTCCTGCCCCCTGGGCTGGTCTCAGTGACGCGGAACAGAGGACTTCCTTACAAAGGCTGTATTCAGAAAACCCTCCGGTCAGCCATGGAGACTCAAGCCCACTTTAGATGGACTGTCGAGATAGAGTCACATAGGTAGGACCAGATGACCATTTATGTCAAAAACAGCAGAGCAAACAGGAGACAGACAGTTGACCGCATCGTAAATGAGAGGGCTGGATTTTTCTCAGCTGTTATTTACAAAAAAAAACAATGTGTCTGGAGTCAAAGAGTTGAACAAAGTTGAGTACCTCATCATCAAGGTCTATAGCTTCATGGCCATCCTGTACTATGGAAATATAGGACAATTTGTAGCTCTTAAAAAACTCTTAAAAATCATTGTCGGTAATTGAAAGCTGGAAATAAATGTATATTGAAATATTAGATGGAAAAAACTAACCGTAAAAAAAACACTTGGCAAGTATTTGAAATAAATAGGTTTAAGTTGAACTACAAAAAAACACAACTAAAATGAATTATTTTAAAATAATAATAATAAAAAGGACAAGCATTGCTAAGAAAATAACACATTTACAAAAAAAAAAAATGTATTAAATAAAAATGAAAACTGCAAATATAAAAATAAAAGGTAATTAAAAATATTTGGAAATTGACTTTAATCGCTTTTTATTTTTTGCTATGCTATTGGAGTCATGGACAGTTTCCAAATTCTGCACTGAGAGGAATACCAGACAAAAAGGAAAAGGCCTGAACAATTGACTGACGGATAAATAGGCAGGACATTAAATGTGGAAATGTTTGTTAGGGTCACACCAGATTTCAAGGCCACTACAAGTGGAGCACAAACACACACATAAAAAAGCAGACGCTCCATTTGTTTTTATAAAGGGGAAACCAAAACAAAGACCTCTTCCGGCTTGGAGAGAGTATCCAGTTTTTCCACCATATGTGTGTATGGACAGAGGGAGTGTCCCAGAGGTGTTACAGAGCACTAGCTGAGGTGTAATGTCAATCCCAGATTCCCACGATGGCTTTCTCCAGGGAATTTATAATTAAATGGTACATCTTGCAATATTCTAGATCTCATCGATAATACCTTAGGGATGTCTAAAACTAAAATGTGAGCAGAACAGGCTGATCCACCACCTCATTTGAACCCAAGCACACTATGAATGAACTCAAGTGCACTAGTCTGATGAAATGTTATGTTGCTATGATGCATGTGAAGTGCATCTAACAGCTGCAAATTCACTAACTTTCCCAAGCACTTTCACTCTTTTCCTCGAGTTCCTGGAATGCTGTACACTTACACTACCGCTTTGGCTGACTGCTCACAAGTGTACAGTTACAGTAAAGCTAAACCAGTACAAGTTAATGTTTTAAATATTCATTCTTTAAAAAGAAAACTGTTTAAGCATGATAAAACAAGTAACCGCTGTTCACTTGCAAAACAAAAAGCTAATTACATGGCACACATTATGTCCGGTACATTAAGACCTAATCATAGAGTCAAATGTGCCTCTTTAATTGATGTAAAATTATAATATACAAAACTCACCATCAAACACATATAAAAGGAATTTTAGAAACACAAAATTGCTTTCATCAACAAGTGGAAAAAACTGTGTCTTCCGCCTAACACTCAAGCTAATGTAGCCTAAACCGTACCATTTTGATAATGATCTGAAAGAACTGTAAATAAGAAACAATTAGCATGTAATGGGGGTTTATCTTATGGGGGATCTTCTCGTCTCTCCTAAATTTGCTTCTTTTCTCCATGCACTGAATGCTTAAACGTTGGGTTAACATTAGCATAATGATAAGAGCCAGATTGCTCTTGGCTTAGATGCTAGCTTTTTGTAACGGCTCCACATAAAATGAGAAAGACTTCAGGAGGCCTTCCAGCAGAGGGATTGCCAAAGTGAAGCTCACTTTAATTAAAACAATCTGGCCTTGTAAGAGAACAACAGAATGTTGTTTCAATGCAGTTATATGGAGAACAAATTTGGCTTTAACTGTTATTAGCATCTGTAAGTAGTTGGTGATCAGAATTATTTCGTAGGTCAGGTTATTGTCTTTGGAGGCTGTTGTCTTAAAGGGATATTTCAGCCAAAACGGACAATTCTGTCACCATTTACTCACACTCATGACATTGCAAACCTGCATGGCTTGCTTTCTTCTACGGAACACAAAAGACTATATTTCGAAATTTGTTTCTGTCCATCAATGAAAAAAATAGGGCTTGATTTTGTTTTGGGCCCACTTAAAACACTTCGTCAAAATAGATTTTTTTGAAAGGCATTTCAGAAGCGAAACACCAAAGAATCATTCACTCAATAATGCAAGGAACATGCATAAAGTAAATAGAGTTAGTTTGATTTTACATTGATTTTTAAGAGTAAAAACAACATTAACACCCTTTGTGGTATCTCTAAAACAGACAACCGCTGACTCTAACCAAGACGCAAACTCCATTCTTAGTGTGGCTCTAATTAAGCTAATTGAGTTAGTCTGAAAATCAGGCTTGAATGTGTTACCACTAAAATGCTAAGCTTGCTAGATACTCACCACCGAGGCAAAGTACGTCTTAACATTTAACCCATCACTTTTGAGGTTTGGTAATCAGACCAGAATTAAAGCTATAAAAATAAATTGGTGTGCCACATGTCATCTACTTAAGTTGTGGCAAGAAAATACTGGGTGAAAGACGCTGATAGCGCAAAACTAATGGCACGAATGGTTAGAGGCCATTAGATGGCAAATGCCTTAATTTCCAACTTCTTCTGCTTAAAACATTCTCCCAGCCATTTCACACTTCATTATCATCCAGCTGCTTAACTTATGTCACTTGAACGCTGTTATAAAAGCTTGAGCTTGCCAAGAAACCACACTGGTTGCTAATGAAGGTGCAAGAAAATCACAATCAGACAAAACACACAAATCCGCGGTCTGCCACCATTGTGAATGGCACAGAAATCTGCATGTGTTAAAAGCACAAAAAAATCCAGAAACAGGGAATTTTCTGGGAAACTTTATACACAACATTAGAAGTTACATGTACACTACAGTTCCAAAAAGTTTGGGAGATTTACACTTTAAGATTAATACTTATACAGCATCAGCAAGGATGTATTGAATTTATCAAAAGTAACAGTAGAGCCTTTTATATATAAAACACGCATTTAAAATAAATGTTGTTCTTTTGAACTTTCTTTTCATCAAAACATCCAAAAAAACCAGGATGTTTTGATAAAAATATTGATGTTTTTCAAGTCAACATTGACAATAATAAGAAATGTGTCTTGATTAACAAATCAGCATATTAGAATGATTTCTGAAGGATCATGTGACACTAAAGACTGAGACATAAATAAAAATGTATACATATTATTAAATATATTAAAATACTTTAGGATACTTTAAATGTAATAATATTTTACAATAGTACTCTTTATGCTGAATTTTATTCAAATAAATGCAGGCTTGGTGAGCTTAAGAGGGTTTACTCGAAAACAAAACATTGTATCGACCTCAAACTTCATAAAAAAACAACAAAATAAATCAAGCTAACTGCAACTCAATATGTGCGCCAAGAACAATTCATTACCATCAGCCACTTCTGTATCTAACTTTATTTGAGATTATCCCACTTTTCCTGTGCCAAACAGATGTATATTAACTGATTGCAGTTTGTGGCCTTAGAAACATTTCTGAAAATCTATGCAAACAAAGTCGAACAATTATCCGGCTATTCAGAGGCATGTTGTTATTAGCAAAAACGCTTACAGTGATAGCATGCCACGTCCTCACAGAAGATGTGGAATGGATCCAAAACAAAGCATACACTGTTGCAACTCTTGCATCTCAATGATCTCAATGAACTAACATTCTCAAAATCAAAGAAAAGCCAAAGTGAAATTCAAGGCCCCGACGGTTCGTTTTTTGGGTCTTTTGCTCTTTGTGCGACGCCAGCGAGCTTTAACTGGGATGCCAGCCTGTCTCTGGATCGTTAAGCAGCTAAGCGGTTGCGATGGAAGCAGCTAATAATGAGACGGATAAAAGTGGGCCGAAGAAGCTCTGTCTGCGGCCCCTCGTCTGCTCGGTAGACCTGATCTGCACGTGCTCTATTCTGCTGTCTGGGAGCTGTGGCCCAAAGATGATGAGCAAAGCAGTGACCGCTGGGTCAGCTGGCACTGAGGGACGACAGCTCACTCACACAGCTGGCGCGCCAAGAGCCCTGAGGAGAACTGCATAGTAATGGAGGAAGACAACAGAAAGCGGTCACTAAATCTTATATTAATACAAAACTGAAACCGGCTCACATGATATAATGCAAGAAAATGAAACGCACTCAGAGTGTTGATGTAAATGAAAACAATTAACTGATTCATTCATAGTCAAACTGTTTGAAAATGTGCAAAATGCATTCAAGATGCGACAACCATCTACAGTTCCAACAGTAAAACATCACGGCCTTGTAAAAAAGTGCTCTCATGCAAAGTCTGCTGAAGTGTTGTGCTGGTCTCTGGAATAACCGTTAAATCTGCACACATGCCCTCGACTGTTGATCTGATAAACGCTCCACCCCGTTTTACACAGGCAGATTTTAAATGTCACCACAAAAACATTTCCTCTCAAAGGATATGGTTCAAATGAACATTATATACCAGGTGCTGAGAGGTCAGCCAGATATAGAGCACTTGGCTTGACTTGCAAAAGAGCCAGCTCTGCATTACCTGCTATCAGGCCTGGGCGATATGGCAAAAAAAAAAACTTGATTTTTTTCAGAACGATTGACCGATTGACCGATTCACGATTTCGTTTTTTTTTTTATGTTTAACTGGTCAACTTAAAAACATAACTACAATACGATTCAAGTAACATTATCTTTCAAAAAATTATATTCCAAGTGCACCAAACCTGAAGTGATCGACATGGTGTAAATGTAAAACAAAAACTTTGTTAAATTTTGTTCAATATCTTTGCAGAAAATATGCATGAAATATGAAGGCAAATATTGTACAAACTTATCTAAAACATATCCTATACATACCTATATTATCTTAGCCAAAAAGTATTAGCAATAAATATCACCAGTAAGAGGCTATTATTATAAGCAAATGTTTTGTAAAAACAGAAAATAACAGCACCTTTCAGCCAGTCATCATGCAAACATGAAATATCAAACATACAGTAGTAGGCCTAGTTCTTTACAGGTTTTTGTATTCCATTGTGCTATTTTTCCTATTGTTTTTATGGTTGGCGGATGTGTTTGGCTGTTGCACTCATGTCTCGCGTCTTTTGCTCTGTCTCACCTATGAAACGGCATTCTAAAAACGTGGTGCTTAAAATAAGTTCAACTCACGTCTAATAACTTTGAATCTGAAAAAAAAAATCTGAAAAATCGCCCTACCAGCACTACCTGCTATGCTAATTAATGTACTAGCTATGAAACCAGAAAGTTATCTGGACGTACTATATTCACCATGTTATCATTGTCATGTGACCTACATCGTCAGTTGAGCCACTTCACTGCCATTCACTGCAAATCCCCTAATAGTAAAGTATCCATCGGATATGCAGTTCTTCAGAATCTTGGCGAGAGTGGTAGTTCATCCAGGTACTTTTCGTCTACTGTTTTCTGAATACTGTAAATTCAGACATACTACTCTTTTTTAACAATGTTTTTCACCCACTATTTAATAGGGAAGTTTGTGACTTCGGATTAGGGCTGCAACAAACGATTATTTTGATAATCGATTAATCTAACGATTATTAGAACGATTAATCGACTAATCGTCGATTATTTTGCAGGCTAATCAGTAAGTTTGGAACGATTATTCAGCTTTTCCAATTAGTTAAAACATTGAGTTATACATATTCTAACTATAATATAAAAAAAGAAAATCACTTCAGCTTTTGAAATAGTTGTTTTAATGAACTTTGAGCCAACTAAACAGGTCATTCTCTTTAAGTTTTCAGATTTCGGTCCAACTCAAATCACACACAAATGCTCTCTAAGCATTGTTTAATAGGCCCACTGCTTTTCTTAGAACTGAAACAGAAAAAGGGACATTTACTTCAGGACACAAAGAATGGCAAAATATTAATCTGCAAACAATTATTATAATTATAAAATTACAATCTTTTTTTACATGACAATTGAGCTGACAGAGACGTTCTCATTCACCTTTTAATTTATAGTATGATAAAGTAACTGCCATGATATTCTTCCTATATCATAGGAAGGATATAACATCTCGTTTTGTAAGTATTCATGATTATTGAACAAAATACAGGCAAGTGATAAGACTAGCCTATAATAATACCTAATATACTAATAGTGTTACAATAATAAAAACAGCCCTGACTCCTAAGCTCGATCAAGCTTTATTCTATGCAAAATAAGTCATCACATTACTGTAATTATATTACTATTGATAATATTATTACTATTATTAGTAGTATTGCATTCTCTAATAAAGAGAGATTTACCGCTGGTTAGTAAGCTCCAGCTGGAGAACACTCACTTCTCACCGGCTCCTCTTTTGCCGGGATGTTTCCTCTTGCACTCCAACATGCATGTTGTGCTTTTTCACGGGAGAAAAGCAAGTTCCGCCTTGCATGTATTGCACACGACAGCATTCTTGATTTGAAGTTTTGTGAAACTTTCCCAAACCTAAACCTTGCTAGTTCGGATTCGTTTGCACTGTCATAATTCGCGCTGTTTTCTCTTCTACCGCAATAGCATTTGTAAGGGCTGCACTACACTCTAGCGCTACAGCGCCGTAGCGGTCAAATCGCGATATTGCAGGCCCTTACATTAGGTCACGTGAGATCAAACGACTACTCGACAACAAAGATATTTGTCGACAAATTTTTATTGTCGACGTTGTCGACAACGTCGACTAATCGTTGCAGCCCTACTTCGGATGCAGGGATTAAGCAGGGATTTGATGTCCCCACATTAACAATGGACAAAAGTTATCTCTTTAAAGAACAAACTACACCTCTTTTAGGAGAATACAGTCTGTAAAATGCACCTAAGAAAGCACAAGCCTTGTCATTCAACGGCAGGCCACATTTTGTATGTGACACGACAACATTTAAAGCACCCCATGACATTTACATAAACACAGTGTGGTTTTACCTCTTAAATCTCTTGATACCAAATTGTAACCCCAGCCCCCAAAGAGCTATAATTCACACATTCGCACAGACCAAAAAACATCCCATAGCGAGTTGCAACTGTTGGCCGCCGACACCTCCAAGGGAGCTTTCTCAGCATGGAGTCCCATCTTCACACTTGAAAAGAGTAAAAGGGGCCATAATCAGGTCCAAACAATTAGCATCAATCGCTCACCTTTGCATGCTATGCCTCACGTCCTTTGTTTGTAATCCTGCAGGCAATAAACAGGCCATCTAAGTGCCGGATGATTGGACATTCATTGTCGTTGCCAGCCCAGCAGGGGCCTGGTAGAACAGAACAGATCAAGATGATAATGATCTACCCAAAATGTACATCAGGAATAATGGAGATCTGCAGTACTCCAGACGGCAACCCCAGGCTATTGTGGAGCCCAATGGCTAAATGTCTGCAAAGTTGACTGGGGCATTTGTTCTACCGTGATCGAACACATGCCTGTTTTTCCACCAGGGCACATGTACACCATTGCACACAAGAGCCTATTATACAAGCCTGCCAGGTCCCACGAGGTCATAAAAAGCAGACAACTTGTCAATGGTAAAGACAACCTAACCCACAGTCCCAATCAGCTAAGGTTGCACCCATTAACCTGCAAAATAGAGGACTTTAATTTTACAACAGGCCAATCTGATTGACACCACCATCAGAGCCAAATGTCATGAAGCCAAAAGAGCTAAACAAGACTTTATCATGAAGCAAACGAGCCCAAAACATGAATAAATAAATAGAGATTTAAGTCACATGGAAAAGTTTTGCTACTGAAAACAGCAAACCTTTCTACCAATGCACAAAGGCCTCTATTGTACCGACTCCATGGAAAACACTAGTCGTCGTAGGGAGAACCTGGGTGAAGAATAGCTTGGCAGCCAACGTACACACACCCATCTCCAGCTGGATGCAAGACTATGGACAACAGACAGCCTAATCCAAGGAGGAAGAGTAGAAATGATAAACAGCAGACGAAACTCTGGTTTAGCTAAAGTGGGTCCTCTGTATTTAGCAAAGGCAAACTGAGCTCAAGGTCTGAGGTAAATATTGATCTATCAATGACCTTCTTAGTGAGGGTAAACTTTGTGAGAATGATGACCACAGCTGAGGATGACCTACTGTACTCTATATCACAGCCAAACCATCTTGCAATTCCAATATGCCATTCTATATATACAAGACCAGGGACAGATTCATGAAACATTATTAAGAACAAGATTCTTCTTAACTTCAATGTCTTTCTTTTTTTTAACAAAAAAAAAAGTGTATACCCCAAAATACTACTTAAAGGATTGGTTGACTTTAAAATGAAAATTAGCCCATGATTTACTCACCCTCAAGCCATCCTATGTGTATATGACTTTCTTCTTTCAGACGACTACAATCGGAGTTATATTAAAAAATATCCTGGCTCTTCCAAGTTTTAAATGGCAGTGGATTGCAACCAACAGATTGAAGCTCAAAAACGTGCATCCATCCATCGTAAACGAATTCCAAACGGCTCCTGTGGGGTAATAAAGGCCTTCTGAAGCAAAACGATGAGATTGTGTAAGAAAAATATTATTATATATTACAAAGTAAAATTCTAGCTCCCGGCCAAACGGTCATACGCAGTCTACTTGCCCCTAATGCGCAACTTACGGAATTTATGACGTCAGAAGTAGCGTAGTGCGTCATGGCGTAGTGTAAATATCAGCAGTACATCGCACTACTCGTATAAGTTGCGCATAAGTGGAACCCGTATGTTCGTTTGGCCAGAAGCTAGTTATTTTACTTTATAAAGTTTTAAATATTACAATTTTTCTTACACAAACTCATCGTTTTGCTTCAGAAGGCATTTATTAACCCCCTGGAGCCATTTGGAGTTTGTTAACGATGGATGGATGCACAAGCTTTAATCTGTTGGTTTCAATCCACCGCCATTATAAAACTTGGAAGAGCCAGGACATTTTTTAATATAACTCCGATTGTATTCGTCTTAAAGAAGAAAGTCATATACACCTAGGGTGGCTTGAGGGTGAGTAAATCATGGGCTAATTTTCTTTTGAAAGTGAACTAATCCTTTAAGAATGTTCTTATCTTTCTCCTTAAGTTTGTTCTTAAGACTAAATTTCAGAAGAATTCAAATTCTTGAAAGGAATGTTCTTAAATTAATCGTAAATAACTTTAGGTTTGGATAACTTTCAACTTGTCTTAAATCCTCAAAGGCAAGATGTTTAATGAAATTATTGGGTTGTTTTAAATATTAAGAATGTCAGCATAACACTAGCTATATATAAAACACATTACTACTACAAAATTAAAAAAGAAACAAAAGATTGTGAGGTGATTGCTACTTAAAGGTTAGGCCTAATAGATGTACAAATATATTGTTAAAACTTACCAGTGTAAAGTTTAGAATTTGTTGTATTAGACAAGGCAACCTCACAAATAAGATGGTATACAATCAGGACTTTAGAATTTTTTTCAAGAATTGCACTTAGGGATATTCTTAATATTATTATTTTTTATAATTTATCTTAAGAACTTATTTTCTTTTTTTTCTCACTATCAGAGAAAACCCTGTGGTTTTGATAGCCAACGCAACTTGGTAAACCTCAACTTTGTGAATCTTCGGGTAATAAAATACACTGAGGCAGGTGAGAAAGTTTTTTATGTTTTTACAGTAATATTCCTGCCATTGTGGCTGTAAATTTGTTGCCTTTGGCTGCTAATGCAGACAGTCCAGCTCCTTGGATTCAACCACAAGCTTCAAACGCTCGCCAACAATCATCAAACACCAAAAACATCTTTTTGAACATCATAAACACAAAAGGAATTTATGCATAGTAACTCATTATTCTCTGAAAAAAAAACAATCATCCGGAGCCACGCAAAATCCCAGCAGGAACAGAGATGGTGGTATTCGGTTTCTATTGTTTCTGCAATATAAACATTTCAAATAAAGCTATTTAGTTTTCTGACATTTAACCCTACATCCAGACCCTGATCTTTGCCCTTTCACAGTACAGAGGATCATCTTCTTATCCAAAGGTAAAGAATACAGAGACTGAGGAATGTGGTGCGCATCACCATTTATGTTGATAGAAGAGTTTTAACTTCACTGACATAGAAACTGTTGGACCTCTGATGAGAACATATACAAGGAGACACTTGTTGCAATAATCAACTAGAAGATATTTCAATTCAGCTCAAATCTAGTAAATAAGTGGGACTTTTAACATCGAGTCACAATTCTTCAGGACAAATTAGGTTTATATACCAGACCATCCGGAGGAGGCCCCAACATAGGACCAGTGCTGTTCTTCTCTCAACGTTCAAGAACCATAAATTTGTCTTCCATGTATATAGCTGTAGAGCCCCCTGACACCAAGATCGTGAACCCTGTCCTCGGGCAGTTCTCTGTGGTGGTCTGCACACTAGCTAATTCTATTAGTGCGTGCCAAGGAGTGCTATTCTCCTCAGACCTATACATGCCCCTTTGAGGCCAGACTATCAGGGAGTCAGTGGACGAGGCGCGGAGTGAATGTTTTGTCAGAAAGGAAGATATAGAGAGCAAGAGAATGAGAGAGAACATGCAAGACAGAGAGTTTATCCCTGACACCAGATTCTTTTTTTTTAGACAAAGCTGTAGACAAGCTTTTTTGCCCCAATTTGACAATGATTTTACCGATATACATGTTAATCAAACCACTACATTTTGAAACCCACAATAATATGGATGCACTACATGACTGTGTTTCCCAAAAACATTGTTAGTCTAAATAGATTGTAGAAACCATGCGTTTGGCACCAATCTGTTTAAATTTACAATGCTTTTGGGAAACGCAGACAGGACCTGTTTCTAATGAGGTTTTCCATAAAGGACATGTTCTTATGTTCACAACTAGCTGGAAGACAAAAGGATGGAATCATGGGTCAAAGATGATCGTCTACATGTTTACATACACTAAAACAAATAATTAAATCAATAAATGCATAGCCATTCAATAGGCTGGCTAACTGTTGTAAATTCAACAAATAAATAAACCAAATACCTAAAATAGAAATGCAATGAAATAATTCTTACTGCATACTGCATAGACGATCTGAAGTCTTGTAGACTTATTGTCTTGTATTAGTGAATTTGGTGAATTTGTTACAAAAGATGCATTTGATAGCAGTGGTGCTTTAAATTGGATAAAATAATATATGACTCACTTATTAATTTTAATTAAATAACATTTTCTCTGGTAAAAATTTAAGCTTAAAAATAAACAATAAACAATCTGGATCAGTCTGGATCAGTTCCAATACCCCATAGACAGCTATTGGGCAGGATGGCCGACTAGTCAACCATCTATCACATACAGCACCGGAAAACTTAGAAATACACATTCTATCAAACGCCTGGGAAGAAAACTCTTGATATTGTGCATTCTTTCACCCCTTCACTCAGCCTCCACTTTGAGGCCCATCCATCCTCCTCCACAACGACATCTCGGGAGTGAAAAGTTCAGATGAAGTCATTGCTGAGAGAGCTGCCTCTTGCCATGACTTCACAGTTCATAAGAAAGAGGCCAATATACTGCGTATAGGAGTGTGTGTGTGGGGGGGGGTGCGTACAGTCTAGAGTATTAGACTGGAATAGAGGGTGAGTAGTTTAAATACCATGCCGAATTACATCATCAGAGACCCACACACGCTTATAGGTGCACACACACTCCTCTGACTCATTCAACCATGCGTCATGCTCTAAATCATCTGCTGCTTCTGAAATTCATCTATGCCAGAAAGACAGCCTATGGCAGACTAAAAAAGCTGGAGGGTCTGCTTTAGAGAAGGTGAGCAATGTTAGAGGAAAGGAAAGGGCTCCCTGAAAATAACGCCCCCGAGAAACCAGAGCCAGCGTGAGCCCACTCTGACTAAAGCCCCTCTACAGCTGTGCACGGCCAGACACAGTCCAGCAGACAAACACAGATGGAGATGGCTGATTGTGGCGTGTTCTAGTCAGGGCATGAGCGAGTTAATTATTACTGCAATCATACCTCCGAACAGTGCCGCACAGCTGTCTACAGCTTGAAAAGAGAGTAGCACAGCCAAAGGGCAGGGAAACCCAACAGATCAGCAGCGTGATTGAATGGCATCCCTCATACTCCGTGATTTCCCCTTGGATTTATCACCTCATATGCCAAGATAATATCTATGGGTTGAAGGTCATATGGTCTTTCAATCACAGCTAGATTATATTTACGATTACTGCTGCTCCATTCAACAAAATTCTCCATTCAAAACTGTGCCGAAGGCAGACTGCCGGTATTTGGGGGGTAGATATAAAAGCACCTCATACTGGCTTCTAGGCTAATATTACTAATAAGTAAACCCTTAAGGGATGGTTTATCCACACAATTTTTTTTTTTTAAATCTGTCATTTACTCATGGGATTTCATACCTGCATGGCTTCATTTCCACTGAGGATAAAAAAAAAAAGATTTTATGAAAAATGTGTGTGTGTGTACTTTCCATATATTAAAAGTTAATGGGGCCCAATGTTATTTTTGGTTATCATATAGACAAAAACAGTTAAAACATTCTTTGAAATACCTTATTTTGTGTTCTACTGAAGAAATAAATGTCATACATATTTTTGCCAACATGAGTAAATTACAGAATTTTAATAACTATTCCTTTAACATGAAAGATCTCACCCAGATTCAGCAGTTAATCGGGATTTTAGCCAAGTAATGAAGCATCACTTCAAACTTGTCTTTGAAACTCTAAAAATGAGTTGTGTGACTTCACTAAAAAAAGTTTAAAACGAACACCTAGTGGATGACTACAGATCAGAGATATTTAACTTTTGGCTACCCCCACCCCACCCCACATAATCTAGCAAAAGTCATCTTTGAATGGTTGGAGATTCTCATGCTAGATTATGCAGAAGACTTTAAGTGACCATAACACGTGCAATCAGAGATAATTATGGGGGGCAATCTTTGCATTACTCTTGAGAAGACCTGGTACCTTACTGTGACTTCATCCTAATAACCACAAGTGAAGCCCTATAAATGGAAAAACCACCAGCGATGCCACTGACAGGTACATGTGTTGTCATCCGCTCACATGTAAACATACACAAACACTTCAGGCTTGCACTACACAAACACTAAACCACACTTTTAGGACCGTCGCTCCCCAACTGTGGTGATGTGCTTTGATGTAAATGGCAGTGCACAGACAGGGTTGGGATTGTAAACAACAGTTGGGGGATACCCCTGGTTTCATTGCCCCTGGACTGGTCAGTGTTAACACTGAGCTCTAGAAGACTGTAGTACACGATGAAAGAGAATTACATTGAATCAATGAATGAACCAGGTTAAATTTTGGCCAACGGTTTTCAACCTTTACAGACCCAGACCACCAACCCAAACTCTCAGCCAACCCAGGGACCAAACGAGCATTGAAAAAAAAAAAAAAAAAAATTCTTCTTCTTATGGACATTAGCTAACATTAGATTGTTAGAAATCAATTAACTGTTAAAAATGTCCATTTATGACATACTACTCTATGGACCCATGGAGTAGGCTACATTCAGAGACCATTGGTTGAAAATTTTACTTTGTAGTCTTTTTCATCACACTGATAAATAAGACAGTAGGCTACCTTTCTTGGATTTGAATGACAATAACCCTTCATACTATGGTATTGTACTTCATACTGTGGTAAAACACTCTGTTCTGAGGACACAAAGGTGTCACTACATTATAATAATGTCTAATTCCCATTCTAATTATTTAAGATAAAAGTAAGATAAAAGTGCATATGAGTAAAAAAAATTACATACAGTAATATCAGGATGTACAGCAATATCAGGGAGGACAAAACACTTATCAACAGTGATGTTTGACATTTAAAGTTATTAATTAGCATTTAAATGGTAGTACAATTCGTATATTAAACAGCTCTAGGGTGGGCAATGATCAGTGAACTTGGTCTAGTTGTTATTTTCTTTGAATGCACGCCAAGACTCTTTAAATTCAATATGTTAAATCAAAAAAGGGAAACCTACCTTGACCCAGTCATATAAAAGTCCACCGAGTACCCGAAGTAACTACCGTTGGGTCCGTTATACACCGCTGGGTTCTCCACATCCAAGTTGAAGGCAACAGACAAAGGTAGAAGAATCAAGAGTGAAAGTCCCATTGGAGAGCATTTCGGGTTGTGTGAAGACGCTGAAATCTTTGAACGATGCCTTTTGGATCCCATTGTAATCGTTATGTCACAATCCACTTCTTTATTAAACTTCTTTCAGAACAAAAGGCGGCACTTGAACGAAATCCTCCTGAAGATGCTGCCTCACGCAAATCTCATGCCTCGTTGAAGTGTATCAGCTTGATCCTTATTTTTCCAAGCGCTCTATACGCGCCTCCGTCTATCTGTCCCCTTCTCTCCTTTCTGCGTCCTCCCTCAAGCTTAATTGAAGGGGTATTAGGAGGAGGAGGTTCAGTTCTTCCACTCGTGACAAACTCCCATAGAGGTGGAGCTAAGAGCACAATTCACAAAGTGGGGAAATAGAGCGGTACAATATTGAGATTGATAATAACTTCATCAAATGAGGGGAAATACATTCCAAAAGCAGCAGGATAAATGGCTATAGGCTACAACAAAGTCACAAATAGTGAACTATACAAACGCAGAACAACTTAACTTAAGTTATGAACCTTTTAGGGCTCATTTCTCGAAATAAATGCATTTTACAAAAGCTGATCTTTTTAAAATTAGGGTATTTATGGTTTTGTAAAACAAAAATTATTTACTTTTGTAGCCTACTTTTTTTATCAAGAATTACTGATAAAATATCATGTCCACTAAAATCTAAAAAAATAAATTAAATTAAAAATATTTTTAAAATTAAATAAAAAGAATACTAAACAAGAAACGGAGAAAAGTGAGACTTGTGACATGTTCAACAGTTCATCTGTCCACTTGAAGGACTCTTTGCATAGTTGTCAAAGATAGCTAAATAAATGATTAACCCTTTAAACAACGAAAGAGCTGCTTTCAAAGTCCGTTATCCTCCAAAAAACGATCTCCAAACGTGTTGCCTTCAACATGAACCTTCTCGGCATCGAGTTTAGACGCTATGCTGATAAAAGCTTGTCAAGCCATCACAGAAGTATTGAAGCAATAGCCTACTAGAAATTCCGCATGTGAGTCTGTTTTAATTTGGAGAAATGATATACAAGCGTGCACTGAGCAATCTCCATTTATAGATCTGACACAGTCAGGACACAGGGAGCTGGGAAATTTCGCGAGCTGTAAAAAGCCACTCCATAGACTGGAATTAGAATGTTGTTTTAGTTGATTCAGCCTCTGCCCAAGGGATTGAAATGGGGAGCCAAATTTGGCTGTATGGCTACAGGGAACTCGCCGTGAGAAGCTTTCTATTTGGGAAAGTAGGGTGTGAAGGGGGAGCTTCACAGCTGTCGGACCGCAGCAACACTTTCAAACAACTTCTTCATCTTGCTCAAACTCAGTTGCTGCAATAATCTGTATTTCAAGAAATAATTGTCCATTTCTTCTAACGATGCTCGATTCGTGAACGCAAAGAACTTTCAACCAGTTCACAAAACGAATCTCAACAATTCGTTCACGAGAGCGATGCTCGAGTCAACTCACTGAATCAATGAATCTCTTTCAAAATCAAACCTATCCGATTATGCACAAAACCTTGAGTTATCAACATACATACGAAACAGATGTGGTTTCAATAAATAACATTTTATTAAAACTTGAAAAGTTTTTTTTAATGTTTCATTAAAAATCCCTTTATGCTTTATGTTTAGATCATTTACGCTAGGGCATAAAAAAAAAAAAAGTTTGGTTCTGGTTTGTTGTCAGTTGAGGTCATGGGTCGGTAGGGATTTTTTTTTTTTTTTTTTTTTTTTTTTTTTTTTTTTTTTTTTTTTTTTTTTTTTTTTTAAGTGGCAGCAGCAAGGGATAGGCAGGAAATTATTCAGGGCTCGACCTTAAGCCTTTTCATATGCTTGCCCTCCAAACAAGTAAATCTGTCATTCACTTGTCAGAGTAAAAAAGTTGCTTGTCCGGATTTTTTAAAATTTATTTATTCTGAAGCAATGTTCTCATCAGTGTTCAATCAGCTTTGATATTTAAATTGGCATATTGTAATATCTGCACCTTTGAAGGGCATCCCCTCCCCCAATCTTATTAAATGCCCTATAGTGTCGTCTTATTCTAAATAATTGAATTTATTGATCAAATTTAGGAATTTAAAATGAAAGATCAAGCATACTGTTACCCTAGGTAGGGCTGATCAAATTAAATAATTTACACTGAAAAATTACAATTGCATAAAATAATGTTATGAAATTGATTTAAATGTACAAATAAGAAACATCGGAAAGAAGTATACTAGGCTACTTACAAACATAACACTAAACTGCCAATAGGTGGCGGCAGGCGGCCGTATTAATGAGTGAGTCATTGATTCATTAATTCAAACGATTCGTTTAAACGGTTGATTCATTCAAGAATGAGACAGATGAAATGAATGGGTCATTGAATCTTTGACTCAACCGATTCGGTCAAAATGCTGAATCATTCAGTAATGAAAACAGGTTGAGTGTTCCTGTGAGATGCGCCGTGGTTCTGCTGTGATTTTTGTTTGGAACTATTTTCGCTGCAGAAACAGAACAAAAACAGCCAATATTTCATCTAAAATGTAAGTGACTTAATTTTAACTGTTTATTGAACTGTTGTAGGAAATCAATGTCACATTTTCAATCGTGATATGGTATTCAGGAAAAATAATTGAGGCTGCTTAACACAAATGTTAAAATATAGAAACTCCACATTTAGATTTTTATAGGCAGTATGTTGTTAACCTGTGTGTGTGTGTGTGTGCTGCGCTCATGTGTGTAGATTTCTCCTCGAGAGGCTGCGCGAGCGTCAACAGCGCACCTCACCGTCAGCAGGCTAATACATTTATTATCCACAATCGATCGCAACTTACAATAAATGTAATAAAATCAGAATCATTCTCTCGGTTTAGTGATCCCTAGTTATTTTTTTGTTTGTTATTGATGTTCTAATCAGGCTAGGCCCTACTTGTCCGTTCGGGCAAGTAAAATTCTCTTTTACTTGTCCTTCAAAAATCCATTTGTCGCGGACAAGTTAGACGGGCTCTGGAGATACGAAGCGCGGCAGGTTAGAGTGTTTTGGATTGCATAAAATAATAAAAGAAACGAACAAATACATGGCGAAAGAAGTGGTAGACAGCAGAAGAGGGTATTGGGATTTGGGATGATTTTTAATGAAACTTGGGAGGCGGATGGAGGTTACTCTGTAACTCATCATGTGGTGTGTGCGTGCCTATGAATGCATGCATTTGTATGTGTGCGTATATGAATAAAAGTGTCCTTAATGACAAAAAAAAAAAAAATATACTTGTATATGTAGCCTATTATAGTTCAGTTTGACGAACGATGTGTGAACGACCATGTAGCTCGTTTGTTTTGCTGGAGGACAACAGGCATCTTGCATCGCGTGCCGTACAAAAACGTAAATTATAGTTCGCCTCAGTTTTTTATTTGTGTATTTATTTAATTTTTATTATTTCTTCCCCAAGCTCATAAAATAAATTTGGGTCGCACATAAATTGACAGGGTCGGTCGGAAACCGGAACCAAACAAAATTTTTTTTTAAGCCTAGAGGGACTAGGCCTACGTAATTGCGTCATGGCTTAGTTTTAGTCTATGGTCATGGCCCAAACAACAACTGAATCTTCTTTTTTTTCTATTTGTTGTAGTCTATATTTGTTTAATATTTTTACACTATATTTTGGATTATTGACATGTTTATTATTTTTAATTTGACTAACATTCAATAAAAATATATCAAAATAAACACTGAATCGGTTATTTGAAACGGTTCTTTCTGAAGAACTGATTCCTGGAAATTATTCATTTTGATGACTTCAGCTTCTCATCAGATTTTCTGTCCAATCAAATGCTCTCTCTAAAGCATCCCACCCCTAAATTATAAACAGACGCTGAACATGCGGATAAAATCGTCACTTGTTCAAACAATTACTATTTTCTACATGGTGAATGGCACATAGTGCACTATTTAGAGGATAGGGAAACGAAATAGAAAACGTTTCAGACCCATTGAATTCTGCACAGAATGCTATAGTTTGAACCGATGAAGGACATTATAGGCGTAGAAACGATTAGAGATTACGTAGGAGGAAACTGCGGCTTTACCGAGCTCAATGGCTCTAGCCGAGCTGTGATAAACAAAACGCTATTGGCTATTTTTAAAAAGGGGAGGAGCTGATCGATATGTCCCGCCCTGTCTTCCTGTTTTAGTGGAAATTACGTCAACACATTGAATAATGCTGCGCGTTTCAAGGCACAAATGCTAAACGTGACCATTTTCGTACTAAATTTACATTTGTATGTAGTTAATTGGTGTTGAAACTATTATATTATTCTTATAAATAAGGGTAGCGTCAAGGACGTAAAGTAAACTCACAATTCTTTTGGTAGTTGCACTTCTTATGGGACTGGGCGGGGCCAGTGAAGTTACTGTTTTCATAGTACAATTAACTTTTTTTCTCATGAAATAACCCCTAAAGTTACACTGTAATTTGGGTTTATTTTGTCCTGCCCTTTTTTTTTTACACCTACTTGATTTCTGTCAGTACTGATGCAGAGTGATGCTTACATATACTATGTATCCTGCTGACACTACAAGGGTCAAAAGTTTGAGGACCTCAGAGAGACTTTAACATATACAGTTTAGAGAGAGATAAATGGTTACATGATCAGGCTGTCTGCCGCTGTGAGTCGGCCCTCCACGCCTAACGGTTATCCTCCCTATTACCTGAGAGACTCTAAATTCTTGACACTAAACACATTAAATCAGCTGTGCACCTGAACATCTGGCAACATAAAGAGAATGCATGGTGTTCATTTCACAAATCATACCACAAATGAAAGCATCCAGAGAAATGCAAAAGGAAAGTCTTATTGGTAATGTAAAGGAGTCATTTTAACCCCATGGTATGAGAGGCCTTTGTCCAGATCTGCTATAGCAAATATTGAGTTAGAATAACAGGAAAAGATTAGGTAATGGGACTGGATGTGGGTCAGCTTTTCTTTTCATGGGCTCTGCAAAGGGGTGTTATGTCTGTAGGATATTGCTTGGATGTTGTCATACATGAAGGGGCATTAACAAGAGGTGGTGGTAGCCAAAAAATGTCTTAACTAGCGGTGCTACATATGCAAGGTTGGTATGCTGCCTTTTTTTCCAAAGCCCTCCAGCAAAAGCTAAAGAGAACACAAATAGGCTACTTTGAACACATGTGCTCTTTTTTCACGGGGTGTGATGACTTAAAGGGATAGTTCACCCAAAAATGAATTTTTTTGCAATCCACGATGGCTTTCTTTCTTTTGTGGAACACAAAATGAGATATTTATAACAGAATGTCCAAGCTCAATACAATGCAAGTCAATGGGGACCACAGGTAAAGCAGGATTTAACGCAACTAGATTAAACTTAAAGGGATACTCCACCAGTTTTTATTATTAAACTATGTTATTCCCTTAACTAAGACGAGTTGATACATACCTCTCTCGTCTCAGTGCGTGCACTATATCGCTCTGTATTGCCGCAAAACTATGTTAGCACTTAGCTTAGCCCATGCATTAAATATGGGCCAAGCAGAGAAGCGACCAAACACTTCCACGTTTTCCCTATGTAAACACAGTTACTCGAGTAGTGTAACTTGACCTGGGCTGGTGACACAAAATAAACCGTTGCGCTTTTCTAAGCGTTTAAAATTGATGACTATATTGTATGGCGGAATACCATAACAATTGCTTTTGAGCACTTCGACTTGGCGCAATAATATCTTCACTCGTGAAAAGTCCTCTTACCGGCTCCCGCTTCCTCTCCCCCTCCCTCTGACATTTCCGTCAATACAACGTGACATGCGCCGGTAGTAGTAGTTCGAGCGGAGTTGACGAAGTAACAGGTTGTTGGAAGCTAGTTTGTGTACAATAATGGTTAAAGCGTGCATCGTAAAGGGTTGTGAAAATAAGGAGAATGTACATAGTGCTGTCATTTTTCACCGAATTCCAACACACCACATACAGCGGAGAGCTTGGTTAGCTGCTTTGAACAAGAATCCCAAAACACCATTGATGACTCTGAAGAAGTGGCGTGTTTGCTCCGAACATTTCACAAAGAAGGACTATACCTGCACAGGAACACGCCTAAAGGATGAGGCTACACCAACAATATTCAGATCACTTACAGAAAGCCCGTGGTCTTTCGCCAGCTCCGGTCTGTTCTGGATCATATCTTTCTTGCCTCTCACGGTCCACAAGAGCTAATTCCTCCTCCGTGTACTCGGGTTCAAACAGATATGGCTCTGGGTCTTCTAAAAGAAGTCATAATCATCTACAAAGTCGGCCATTGCAAATGATCTGCAGTTTGCTAATAGCACAGGTAGTAAAAGTCACGTTGGTAGTATTGACGGAAATGTCAGCAGCTGGATGCTATTGGAGGGAGGGGGAGAGGAAGCGGGAGCCGGTAATCTTTTCACGAGTGAAGATATTATTGCGCCAAGTCGAAGTGCTCAAAAGCACTTGTTATGGTATTCCGCCATACAATATAGTCATCAATTTTAAACGCTTAGAAAAGCGCAACGGTTTATTTTGTGTCACCAGCCCAGGTCAAGTTACACTACTCGAGTAACTGTGTTTACATAGGTAAAACCTGGAAGTGTTTGGTCGCTTCTCTGCTTGGCCCATATTTAATGCATGGACTAAGCTAAGTGCTAACATAGTTTTGCGGCAATACAGAGGGATATAGTGCACGCACTGAGACGAGAGAGGTATGTATCAACTCGTCTTAGTTAAGGGAATAACATAGTTTAATAAGAAAAACTGGTGGAGTATCCCTTTAAATTTCAGTCCGTTCCTCAAACAGAGGTATCATATGGCTTCGGAAGACTTTTAATATTGAGTCGTATACTTTTTGTTGTTTTAAGTGCTTGTCAGCCCCCATGCACTTTCATTATATGGAAGATGCAAATTTCCATGGATGAAAGAAAGTCGTACATGTTTCAAATGACACGAATATGAATAAATAATGAAATAATTTATTTTGAGTGAACTATGCCTTTAAGTTTTTACCATGCCACGGGTATATTTAAAGAGCTGGGAGTATGTGTCTATACAGAAAGTGATGGATCACTATTTGGTAGCTAAGTGACTTGTGGAAATTTGCTGTCCTTGGTTCTTCTGAGTCAAGAGGTTTGTCATGCATGACTGGAGTCTAGACAACATTCAAGTAGTCTTTGAATTTAGACACTACAAAATGTCTGTGTCTCACTAGACCATCTCTTGAGGTTTGTCACACTACAGAAAAAAGCACTTCTCATTAAAACTGTATCTGACAGGATATACCACATGATTTTTTTGTTTTGTTTTTTACATCACATGAATTGAACTGAGCACTGAATAAATTGTAACAAAAAATAAAAAATAAAGTTTCCAGTGAAACAACAACATTAGGTTAAGATTTATTGTGAGGTTTTAAACAGAAAAGGCTAATTGATTCCACTTCAAAATCGAGTACTTTTTTCCATTGTGGCCCATATTTTTTTTTAAACTAGGACAAGTTTCTAGGTGGGGGACATTCATACTTACATTGTGACTTCACAAATGCTGCCATGGCAACCAATAGTGAGCACAACAAAAATAGTGTGAGTGGCGCATGCTGTACTCCAAACAGCTGGGGAGCTGTTTTAAGACAGAGCATATAAATATTGTACTCATTTGCATTTATGGATATATACACACAGGTATGACGTTCAAAATCACATGGTGCCAAAATCATGTGTGGTTCATTTCAAGGCTTTAATGCATAACCGCTTGCAAGGTCATTTAACATTGTGATGTTTAGTTTCAATTGTTGATCTTAGAATGTATGTTACATAGATTAAATATATGCATTAATTTAATTTATGCAGGAATTTTCTAAGTTAAATTAATAAATTAAGCATTATCATGCCATGCTGTCAATAACCAGTAACCACAAACAATAATTTTGATTCATCCCTCAGTAAGTCTGGCTGTTTTATTAAAGCATTTATAGCAAACTTCTGTACAAAAAAAAGTGCTTATTTAAACAGTCAAGTTGTCTAATTTTTTCCTTTTGTCAGAAAATATATTTATTTATTTATGTATGAGTGCATTTATAAACTTTTCTGAAGTTCAGGTTGTAAAAATGTAGGAAAATAATGTATTAGTAATTTAGTAAGCTATTGTATCCCAGAGTAATTTATTGCCCCATTGATTTCCATTATAAATGCATTACTGTAAATGCAATTGGGGGTTTTTTTATGTGTTTTTTTTTTACAAAATAGTGGTATTTTGTAGTCAAGGATTTTATGTTTTTGACAGCTTCCTCACGACTAGTATTAAACCCTGAACATTCCATAAATGTTTAATTTAATTATTTATTAGTTTTTAGTAAAGGAAAAAAGTGAAAGAGACAGAAAATCCCTTGTGTTCAGATATTTTAAACTTCAAAAGCGAGAACAAGAAACTGAGACCCTTTTATACCACACTCGATTACTCTTATGTGGTAGTGATTTGATGTTATAACAAGAAAAGGCTCTTTCTTTCTTTTTTCTGAGAGAGTGAAGTTGTTCACATTTGTGTTGGCAGAATGCCTTAATCTCTCAATCTCTTATCAGCATCTAAATACACAATCAAGTGTGCTCTCTTTTTCCTTCTCCCTCTCTTGTCACACAGCCCTTCACCTAACTTCAGAAAACTGATATGCATCACTCGGACTGACAGGAAATGCCTCTAACGTAAAGACCTGCCTTCACTTCCTGCTACTTCAACTTATTGCCTCTCTCACGTATAAAGACTCCGTGGAATGTCTTTCCCTCGTTCTGTGCTTCTTTAACATTTTTACTATGAAAGGGAGGAAGTTTTGGGAGCTGATGTTGCTGATAGCTGCAGACTACCCATTAAATTGTGAGTTAGCAGATGGATGCAAGTTTAAGGAATGGGATTTTGGCTAGTGGGACAGTTGGGCTTCTCATTAGAAGCAGAGTGAAATTGACTTGATCTTTATAATTATAGAGTTTTTGTGACGCTAAGAAAAGGATCAATATCTCAACAAACCCCAAACCAGAATTATTCAACTTTAAAGCATAAATCATTTGTGCTACATGAATGATATCTTAAATCACACGGTTTGTTGAGAAGAGGTGTTCTATTACTTAAAGTGATCTGATGTACGGTCTGGCTGACGATAAAATTAGTTAAAAAATCATAGACTGAAGGACTTACCCGAGCCTTTAAAGTGCCCCTATTGTGCTTTTTCGAATATTACTTTTCATGCAGTGTGTAATATAGCTGTTTGTGAATGTAAAAGGTCTGCAAAGTTTTAAAGATCAAAGTGCACAACAAATAAAGTTACAAGTACTTAACAATGTAACAAATTTACGTAAAGCCAGCCTATGGTCTTCATTGGCTGCCTGCGAACAACGTCTTCTTTGAACCGCCCTAAAAACTGTAGTTGTAGCTGAGACTGGAAGAGTTTGGTTTGCGTTAACAACATGTTGAGAAGACGCTGTTTTCAACGCTGCAAATCCACTTTGACGCGCGAATGAATGAGGACTTGCGATGGAATTGATGATACAGGGGTATCAATTGATGTTCCTGTTCGCACTGAGGAAACCTCCTGAACTAAAATTCAGATATGGTAAGCAACTACCTGGAAACCACCTAGGACGCCCTAGCAACTGCATAGCAACACCCTGGCTATGCCAATTTTATGAATGTGAATCTCGTTTCGTGAACGAGAAACTGTTTTTCAGTCCTTTTACTTGTCCGTGATAAAGTTTAGCATATGTTGCAGATGGTGCTCTGATCTCTGTTTTTTGATGTTTAGTTTGTGTTGCTTGGACCTCCTTCAGATTCTCTGAGTAACTTGCTCCAGAACTACATTGCTCTTCAAAGGCTCATTAGAATTATGTCCTCCTGGAGAAACATTGCAGACTCCATAAATTCTCACACTGTGTAATTTCATTACTCTGGTCTAAAAGTAAGGTCACCGGAATCACTGTTGTTTTCTTACTGGTGATGGGTATGGTATAAACACAGTCTTGAATGTTTCTTTGGTACTTGGAGAACATAAGTCACGAAAAGTCATTTGAGAAACCAAGATATGGAGAAATTCAGAGCTGGCTTCTTAAGTCATATTTTCATTTCTAACAAAATATTTCCCCGCCAAGTGTTATTATTGCATTACCTCATTACATTACAGGCTAGGGCAGTGGCTCTCAACTGGCTTTGCTTTAGGATTTACATTTGAAATTGGACAGAATTGACGAATGCAGCATCAAAATTGCATATCATACAAAAGAAAAACAAAATATGTCCTTTAAATGTAACTACCCCACAATATGCAAAATTACTAACAACGTTTACTAGCCTAAATATGGAACAAACACTGGGCCAATGTTGGTAACCAGACAGTTGATGGTAGCCATTTACTTTTTTTTTCCTACTATGGAAGTCAATGACCATCAAATGTCTGGTTCTCAACATTCTTTATTGTTTGAGTTCAACAAAAGAGTGAAACTTATACAGGTTTACACCAACTCTAGGGTGAGTAAGTGATGACAACACTCTTTTAGTGACACTTCGTTTTTGGGCGGTGAACTATCCCATTAAATCCATCAATCAATAAATAAATGGATAGGCCTTTTTGTTTATTTTTATTAAATGGTTAGTTGCATTTTATTATTTTTTTCCTGCTGTCTGCCACACACCAGTTGATGCATAGTAAACTTAACTTTAATTGAATTCATTTCACCTCATCCAAGTTTATTTTATGGAAGACAGAGGAGAATATTGTTCATTCTGAGAAAAATAAAGTCCATGTGGAGGCATTGGGTCAAGTTCAGAAGTTGTAAATTTAGAAAACAGAAAATGCAGTGTTTACATGCGGTTGACCCCTTGTCTTAAAGTACTCTAACTCTCATCTGTTGTGTCTAAAGTTTCACTGTGCTATTTTCTTTTCCAAACACAGGCTGGCTCCACAGGAATCCGCTCAAAGACGACACCTAAGATAGTATTGTTCCGAAACCTTCTTTAAAGAGCCACAAAATGGTTCACGACGCGTGCTTGTGTTTAATGCACATCCGCTAGGATCCCACACTGAGACATGCGGCGTAGTATTCTGCACTGAACTCCAGCTCAGAGTTCGCCAGACAACTAATGAGCCACATAAACATCCCACCATGCCATTTACAACGCACTTATGTTGCCTTAGCATAGGATCAGTTGTCATTCATGCAAATACTGTTCATATATATATATATATATATATTCTTTTCAATTTCATGTTAGGTGATGAAAATGGCTACATTTTAGATGCAACTTCATGAAAGTATGATTAAGATTTTGCCATCATTTTGAGCAGGTCACCCATTTTACATGCATGTTTAGGGATCACATAAAATGTGTGACATCACTTCACAGAAGAGGTATGGGAGGTTGGACAGAGTCAGCAGCAGAGCGGGTATGTTGACAGAAAGTGTAAAAAGATCTATGTGAAGGCCTTCAGGGTCACCTAAAATCCACAAGACAGCAGAGGTGAGAGGGTGAGCATGTTTAGAGCAAACATTTAAGTTAACGTCAGTTTAACATAAACTGTTCCCAAACCTAACGATCTGCCTACATAGACATTATCATGAGTGCTTTCCTGATGCAAAGTCTTTTCCAAACCGTAGTAAGTTCACTTAGCTTGTGCAATGCATTCTGGGATTGTCTTCCATCACAAAGGATAAATACTGTGCTGACTTAAAAGAATGTATCTTGGAAGGCAGCATATGTATCTTAAAGTCCCCCTGTGAAAATCCAGCTTTTAATCTAGTTTATATGTCCTATGTGGTGTTTTTAATATGCTTTTAAGACAAAATGTGCAAATTCATAAGTCAACACCATCGCTGGGTATTTAAAACTGCAGTGAACCAAAGACAGCTGTAAAAACGCGGTTTGAAATCGCTGGTGTTTCTGACGTCACAAACTACCTTGTAACCAATCAGGTCAATGTGTGATCATCAGCGAGTGGATCTCTGAGCTGGTGTGAGTGAGTGGAGGCGGGGCTAATTTGCATATTCATAGAACCACGTATACTAAATGAGGCAAGGGTGTAGAGTTACATTCAATATTGATGAAATATTTTTCAAGGAAAAAACTTTTAAATATGTCATTTTGGTGATCAAAGATGAGTTTTAAGGGATACAATTATTGACTACAGGGGGACTTTAAGTAATGAAGGCAAGAATGCATTGTGCAATTCAAGATGGAGTACGAAGTGAGAGAAATATAATTGATAAATATACACTACAGTTCAAAAGTTTGGGAAAATTTTTTTTTTTTAAACATTAATAGTTTTATTCAGCAAGGAGGACACATTCAGATGATCAAACGTGACAGTAAAGACATTTACCAATGTTGCGAAAGGGAAAGTTATTTGTTTTATATACAGAAGTATATGTTATTCTTTTAAACTTTCTATTAATCAAATAATCCTAAAAAAAACTATTGGTTTCCACAAAACTATTAAGCAGCACAACTGTTTTCTTAAGCAGCAAATCAGCATAATAGACTGTTTACCCAATATTTGTTCTGTTTTTATTGTTAGAACTTGTGTGTAGTTAGATTAACATGTCAATGGCAAACTCGATCAGAATCACTTTTTGAGTTGTTGAGTCTTTAAGCTAAAGATGAGAACATTTGTCCTGTAAAGTCTCTGTTAATCTTATAACGATCTCTGGTCACTTGCTAATGAGCTCCTTTGAATTTGTGCAATTGAGTCAAACACTTAATGACATAGTTGGCATTTTCCAAATTCTTACTTTAAACAGGGTTTGTTTGAATGAAACAAAACAAGCATATTTGTATTCTCTTAAACCTGTTTTGTGATATCTACATTTATTAATTTTGCAAACGGTATTTCTTGCACTGACAGAAAACAATACTGAAGCAGTTTCCATTCATGGCTCCACTGACGTTCTTCTACCAAGCGTGCAGTTTAGTATTTACTTATACTCTGTCCATTGGTCTCTTAGAGTAACGATGGCCCTCTGACCCCCTCCTGTGTTTTCTCATTGGGTTAAACCAAGACGGGGGCAGGCATGAGGCCCAACGGGGAAAAAATATAGAGTATGGGTAAATGTGTTTGTGCTGGTGTGTGTGTGTCCAGGGCTCTTGAGCACAGAACAGACAGGCAGTAAATTAGGCTTTTAGGGGGATGCCACAGGGGAACTCTGTTCCCTCTATCTTGAACCCCGACACACATGCTCATGCACACATAAATAAACAGATCACAAGTGCAGTTATTCCACATTCATGGGCTTCTAAACATAGAAGCATTATGCTCAAAAGTATTGCTTGCTGTAGTCCATAAATCTCTCCACACTCAATTAATTGCCGTTCAGAGTCCTCAGAATGAAAACGCCCATTATGGAGGCATCGTGATACGATTAGGTCAAACTAAATGATTTTTAACACATAACGATACTCAAAATACTATGAAAAATTGCCATGAGTCATTTTCACAACATGATATGGATGGAAATGACAATGGCGGAAATGGTTTTTTAAGCATTTTTGGAATTAAATGGCTGACTTCTGAATTCTGCGTATTAAAGGGATAATTCACCCAAAAATGAAAATTCTGTCATCATTTACTCACCCTCAAGTTGTTCCAAACCTGTATGAAAAACAGTTTATGGGCAATCAAAAATACTATGGAAGTCAATGGGGCCCCTCAACTGTTTGGTTACCCATATTCTTCAAAATAACATATTTTGTATTCAGCAGAAGAAAGAAATTCATACAGGTTTGGAACAACTTGAAGGTGAGTAAATGATGACAGAATTTTCATTTTTGGGTGAAGCATTATCACAATTTTTTCATAATTTTCAAAAGAAATTACGATTGGAAATTACGCACAATATAAATATTCTGTTCACAAGTGATTTGTTTCTTTGTTTTCTTCACACATTCCATCTCAAATTTCATCTCAAGCTCTCCACTGATCCTGTTGCCTTGACTTAAAATTTTGAATAAAACTTTATTAGTGGCGAAATTGTGTGTTGTGGTAGAAACTGGGATAATCATATTTGTGTAAAACTTTATCTAAATAATTTCAAACAGTATCATGAACATGAAACAATGAACTAAGCTTCTTTTTTTTTTTATAACTCATATTTTTAAAAGGTGATCTTCATAATTTAAGATTGAAGCAAAAATAATCGGTGATATTTCGGTTTTAAACTGAATACTATCAAAACCGAACGCCGCGGGTCACAGCCTCTGTGTGTTGCGTTTGGCTCTGAAGCATTCTTTAATGCTCTGTATTTGATCTCATACTATACTTGTTCCTTGGATCTTGTGCAGTCATGGTTCTGCCATTTTTGGTGAGCTAGATTGTTGGCACTCACATAAAAAGGTCAGCATAGTCTGGAGCATCATGACAGCCCAACTGCAATGAAACACAGTGTTCTCTGGAGTGACTCACTGCATTTTCTAATAGTCCTGTAACACGCTCTCTGACACCCAGAATATGACAGGATCTTCCTTATAAGACTATGCTCACAATACAACTCTCCAGGGAAAATAAGGTGACATACCTTATATAGATGGTATAAAGGTTGTGAATGTGATTACAATATTTGTATATCTGGGTGGAGAGGACTGTTTATTCAGTTAGACAGTTAAACTGAGTCACTTTGGAGTGGCTCTTTCAAAACACTAAATGCAGGACTGATGAAGCATGGTTTACACTTCTTTTCTTTTGCAGGGTCAGGTTTCTGTGAAAATAAACCACAGTTGTCTTCACAAACAACCTTGTGGCAGGGGTGAGATGTTTCTTTTAATGGAGAAGTCCAAGGCATGCTGACCGTTGGAGTTGAGCTGGTAATTTGAGATATTCCGACCCTTAATATTGCCAGTTCATTTTCCATTTGTCGTGGCATCTCCACCTGTTGACAAGTTCCCATTCATGCATGCAATTTATAGGATAATTGCCTGATAATTGTTGATAATTACTAGCACAAACCTACAATTATTCTGATTATTTACACAACACCAAATTTTTGATAATTAAACACATTTTGAAAGAAGTTCAAAAAGTTTTGTTTGTGAAAGAAGATACTTATGTTCACCAAGGCTGCATTTTTAAAATAAAAAATATAGTAAAAACAGTAATATTGAGAAATATTATTACATTTTAAAATACCAGTTTTCTATTTGAATATATTTTAAAATGTAACTTATTCCTGTGATGCAAGCTGTCATTCATAACAGCTTCTTGTCTGTATAGAACATACACAAACATTGGATTTGAAGGACCTTTTAAATGCTGGTCCAAGCTTGTTTATGCTAGTAAGCATTGGTTAAGCTGGTGGACCAGCATTATCAACCAACAAATTATTTCTGGGCAGGCTGGTTGACCAAGAAAGATTTGCTGAATAAGGGACCGTTTACACGACATCGTTTTCAACAAAAAAATACATTATTCATTTTCGTTCATTTACACGACAACATCGTTTTGGGGGCCTGAAAACACAAACTTTTGAAAACGGTTTTCAAAGTGCGAAGTGTTTGAAAACGAATCGGTTACCTAACGTAACCTCGGTTCTCTCTAGAAGAGGGAACGAGTATTGCGTAAGCTAGCTTACGCTGCGGGAAAGATTCATCTTTGCTGAGATATTGAAGCCAAAAAATTATTTCATAATTTTGTATCCATACACAACGCAGTTCCTCTGCGGCAGACCTAGAGCGGGCTAGCTAGCAGCTCATTGGTTCGCTCAGAGAGAACTGCTTAAGCCTATGGGAGAGCGGGGCTGAACCCGCTTCCAATGAGAGGCGCCCGCGCGCTCATTGCGTCATGACCCGCCAGAATGGGCGTGGCCATGGTGTATATAAGGAGCTCTCCCAGGCTTATATGTTGATTTATTTCAGCGTGAAGCGAAACGCTAGTAGCGCAAGCACGGCCGGGAACGCAATACTCGTTCCCTCTTCTAGAGAGAACCGAGGTTACGTTAGGTAACCGATTCGTTCTCTTACGAGAGGTTCTCTCGTATTGCGTAAGCTAGCTTACGCTGCGGGAACACCTGGCCAACGCCGTGCGCGCTACGAATCCACTCATGAAAAAAAAACCAGGGATATACCGGGGGAATTTTTTAACGTGGAGTGAATGTACAAAGAGGCCGCAGAGCGGGCTCATGAAGTGTACACATAAGCATGTATGGGGCCAGCAGAGCGGGCACATGAAGTGTATAAGCATTACAGGAGAGCACAAGGGGCGAACCGGTTGTGAGGGACCTCCAGAAATGCAGCTTCTTAGAGAGCTGTTCGTCAGACAGCTAGTAATTTTGCCTGCAAGGCGGGAACTTCCAAGTTATAAAACCTGACAAAAGTGGACGGGGAGGCCCATCCCGCGGCCACACAAATGTCATGAACGGAAATTCCACAGGACCATGCCCACGATGAGGCCATGCCTCTAGTGGAGTGCGCCCTGATGCCCAGAGGGCAGGGCAGGCATTTAGATGCGTAAGCAGAGGCGATAGCGTCCACTATCCATCTAGACAGTGTCTGTTTTGAGGCGGCCAGACCCTTGGTGCGCCCCCCAAACGACACGAAAAGCTGCTCAGCGCGTCTGAACGCGGCAGCGCGCGTAGTGTACAATCTCAGAGCCCGCACCGGACAAAGGAGATTGGCATCGCGCTCACTATCGGATGAAGGCAGAGCCGATAGGGAGATAATCTGAGCCCTGAACGGGGTACCAATCGCCTTCGGGACATAGCCATGCCTAGGTTTGAGAATGACAATCGAATCATTCGGTCCAAACTCAAGACACGCGGCGCTGGATGAGAGCGCGTGAAGATCCCCAACGCGTTTAACTGAGGACAGAGCCGTCAGGAAAACGGTTTTGAGCGAGAGGTATTTCAGATCCACAGACTCGAGCGGTTCGAACGGGGGTGCTTTCATAGCTTCAAGGACTATAGAAAGATCCCAAACCGGAACCGACGGGGGCCGCGGAGGGTTCATCCTCTTAGCTCCCCTGAGGAAGCGGATGACTAACTCGTCTTTGCCCAATGACTGAGCGCGTCGGGGTTCCGCGAACGCCGCGACGGCTGCCACATAAACCTTGAGAGTGGAGGGGGACCTGCCCTTGTCCAGCATCTCTTGAAGGAAAACAAGCAAAGACGGCACCTCGCACGACCGTGGGTCCAGCTGTTTGTCGGTGCACCATTTTGAGAACACAGACCATTTAGACGCATAGAGCCTTCTCGTGGAAGGTGCTCTAGCCTGTGTGATAGTGTTTCTTACTCCCTCTGGCAAATCAACGAATAGTCGTTGATCACCCATGCATGTAGCGCCCAGCGCTGTGGATGGGGGTGCCAGATCGTGCCGCGAGCTTGAGAGAGGAGATCTGCTCTGACTGGGATGGGCCACGGGGCTGTCTGTGACAGCTGCGTGAGCTCCGGAACCCAATTCTGACTCTCCCAACGCGGGGCTATGAGGAGCACCGAGTGGCGTGTGTCCCTGATCCTCTGAATTACCTGTGGTAACAGAGCGATCGGAGGGAATGCATAGAGCGGGCGGCGAGGCCATTCCTGGGCTAGCGCGTCCTCGCTCTTCGAGAAATATATTGGGCAGTGAGCGTTCTCTTCTGACGCGAAGAGGTCTACTTCTGCTCTGCCGAATAGTCGCCACAGTAACTGGACCGTCTGTGAGTTCAGGGACCATTCTCCTGTGGAGATGAGGTTCCTGGACAGTATGTCTGGACCGTCGTTCAGATGGCCCGGCACGTGCGTCGCTCTGAGCGAGAGCAGGCGGCTCTGAGACCAAACTAGAATGCGGTGCGTCAGTAGACAGAGATTTCTGGATCTGACACCGCCCTGACGGTTGAGATAGGAGACCACGGCCATATTGTCCGAACGGATCAGGACGTGGTGTCCCTGGAAGCGCGGGAGAAAGTGCGAGAGCGCGTTCTCGACCGCCAGCATTTCCAGACAGTTTATGTGTAATGGGCTTTCCTGAATCGACCAGTGGCCGAAGGCCGGTGAGCCCTCGCAGACTGCACCCCAACCCGTGTTGGATGCATCTGTCGAGATGACTTTTCGGCAGGAAAAGGTCCCCATCGTGACGCCTAGACGAAACCATTCTGCTACTGTCCATGGCTGCAGCGCCGTGAGACACGTTTGCGTAACCCTGATCAGCTGGCGGCCCGTGTTCCACGTGCGGTGGGGTACACGGCTGTTCAACCAGAACTGAAGCGGGCGCATGTGCAGAAGGCCCAACTGAAGTACAGCGGAGGCTGAGGCCATGTAACCCAGCATCCTCTGAAAAGTTTTCAGAGGCCTGCGGGTGCCCATCTGGAACGAGGCGGCTAGACGCTGAACACTGCGCGCGCGCTGTGTAGACAGGCGAGCCGTCATCGTGACCGAGTCCAAATCTATTCCTAGGAAGGAAATCGATTGACTGGGATGAAGGGAGCTCTTTGTCCAGTTGACAGAGAGGCCCAGCGTTTCCAAATGGTCGAGGAGAACTGCGCGGTGCGACAGAAGCTCCGTCTGTGATTGGGCCAAAATCAGCCAGTCGTCCAGATAATTCAGAATGCGCAGCCCCTGGCTTCGCAGGGGGGCGAGCGCCGTATCCATGCACTTCGTGAATGTACGGGGCGCCAGAGATAAGCCGAACGGGAGAACGGCGTATTGATAAACAAGACCCTCGAAGGCGAAACGTAAGAATGGCCTGTGACGGGGATTTATCTGGATCTGAAAATAGGCGTCTTTCAGGTCTAGAGATATGAACCAGTCCCCCTGGCGCACCTGCGCGAGGAGTTTCCTGGTAGTGAGCATCTTGAACGGTCTCTTCATGAGCGCTTTGTTCAAAGACCTGAGATCTAAGATCGGTCTGAGGCCGCCGTCTTTCTTGGGAACCAGAAAATAACGGCCGTAAAACCCCGACTCGGTCATAGATGGCGGGACTCTCTCTATCGCGCCCTTTTGCAACAGCGTCGCAATTTCTGAGCGGAGCGTGCCGGCGGCCAGCGGGCTGACAGAAGATTCGAGCTGCGCGCGCGCACGAGGCGGGCGGCGGCGAAACTGTAGCAGGTAGCCGTTCTTTATAATGCTTAACACCCACGGGGAAATGCCTGGAATGGCTTCCCACGCTTTGGAGCATGCGGCTAGTGGCCGAATGGCTGTATTGCCCTGATTGCTGCACATAGCGGGCTGGACACAGTGTGTGGGCGCGCTTTGAATGTGTGTGGCAACGGGATTTGCACTCAGAGAGGAGTCTATGGGCCGTGACACAGAGCGAGCAGAGAGGGGACACGTGCACGAGCTCGTGGGCGTGTTTATGTTCTCTGATATTAGAGCGGGCTGTGCCCGTTTCATATGATGGGGCTCTGATAGAGACACGGGATATGTTATGCTTGTGTGTATGGGTGAACACATGATTGTGGGCACATTTTCTACACAACTGGCAAAATTTCTCTTTTTGAGATTTCTCTGGGTAGCCGTAAAAACGGCTTTTTGTCGCTCGCAAGCGGGCTGGGACACCGGCTTGTTTGTGGCGGTCAACACTACAGCAGTCGGCGAAATAACGGGGACTGGCAGAGGGCGAAGCTTTGACGGCGGTCCGGCCGCAGCGGGAGAGCACCGTCGTTTTCTTGACATTGTTAGGCAGACTTCTGATGATCAGGCTTCAGCGTGATCTTAGGTCGCGGGCCACGGGGGGGCGGCGGTCTGCGGCGGCTGTCAGAGCGAGAGCGAGGGCGAGGGCGGCCGCTCTGACTGCGCTGAGCTGTTTGAGTCTGCGGAGGGGGGCGCTGTGATGGGGCTCTGGCGGAGGGCTCGTGAGAGCGGCCCGCTGAAGAGCTAGCGCGGCGGGGTAGAAACAAGTTCATCGCCTGAGTAGCTTTCTGTACTTCAGAAAAGCGATCGACGATTCCCGTGACGGCAGATCCAAACAGGCCCGTCGGGGAGAGGGGCGCGTTGAGAAACGCGGCGCGCTCAGAATCTCCCATGTCGGCGAGCGTGAGCCATAAGTGTCTCTCAGCAACACAAAGGCTGGCCATGCATTTCCCCAGAGCTTGTGCGGCGGCTTTAGTGGCGCGAAGGGCGAGATCCGTAGCACTTCTCAAATCCGTGACGGCGGGGGGGGTTTTTCTACCGCCTTCGGCCCATTCACGGAGAATATCGCTCTGTAACACTTGGAGGACAGACATAGAGTGAAGCGCAGCGGCGGCCTGACCGGCGGCGGCGTAAGCGCGAGCATGAAAGCTCGAGGTCGCTCTGCAAGCTTTCGAAGGAAGCGTGGGTGAAGAACGCCATCTAGCGGAGGGCGGGCAGAGGTGCGTGGCGACCAAGTCCTCGACGGGCGGCATGGCTGCATAGCCTTTCTCGGCGGCTCCGTCCACCGAGCGCAGCGAGGCGGATATATCGGAGCGATTTCTAGCCGAGAGCGGTGCATTCCAGGATTTTGTCAGCTCTGCGTGAAGTTCAGGCAGGAATGGAGCGGCCCGGGTGCACGCGGGGGTCGAGCGCCGATGAAAAAAGCTACCGTCCATTCGGTTCGGGGCCTGCTCGGGTGGAGGAGACCACTCGAGACCGAGGCGTTCGACGGCCTGTGAGAGGAGGCGCATCAGCTCCTCTTCTATCCCGGCGCGGGTCCCCGTCGACTCTCTCGCGGATCCGAGAGATGACCAGTCTTCACTGTCAGAAGCGAGCAGTGAACAGGAGTCCTTCTCCTCCGCGGCGTCATCGGAAACAACAGAGCGGCCACTCGGCGGCAACTGAATGTCCGGCAGGGGTGGGGAGGGAGAGCGGGAAGCGGGAGGCGGCGGCGGCGGCCCGCATGTTTCCGCTGGGGGCTCCGGCGGCCTTTGAGAGCGGCGTTTCTTTTTACGCGGCGAGAGAATAGGCGGCGCGGGAGCGGTTTTCACTGCCAGAAGTCGTGCCCGCAGGGACGATAACGGCAGGCTTTCACAGAAGTCGCATCCTCCATCAGCGAGGGCGAGTTCTGCATGCTCGAGTCCCAAGCAGAGAGCGCAGATGACATGGCGGTCTCCGTCCTCGAGACGAGCGCGGCAAGAGCCGCAGGAAAAACGAGACATCTTTAAAAAGACGCTCGGCTCTTTTAGATATAGAGAAAAGGATACAATCGTCGGATGGCCTAGCTTGCAGGGCGGCTGAAGGTGGCGAAGACGGCCGGCTTCTTCAGGGTCCTTGAGCTCGCTAGAGGATGCCTTCTTCGACGGCGATGGCTTTTCTCAGGAACAGCAGAAGCGTGCAGCTTGCTGAAGATGAAATGAATCAACATATAAGCCTGGGAGAGCTCCTTATATACACCATGGCCACGCCCATTCTGGCGGGTCATGACGCAATGAGCGCGCGGGCGCCTCTCATTGGAAGCGGGTTCAGCCCCGCTCTCCCATAGGCTTAAGCAGTTCTCTCTGAGCGAACCAATGAGCTGCTAGCTAGCCCGCTCTAGGTCTGCCGCAGAGGAACTGCGTTGTGTATGGATACAAAATTATGAAATAATTTTTTGGCTTCAATATCTCAGCAAAGATGAATCTTTCCCGCAGCGTAAGCTAGCTTACGCAATACGAGAGAACCTCTCGTAAGAGAACGATACCTTTATCGTCTCAGCGTAGTCTACAAAAACGCGCATTTGTGAAAACGGTGACGTCATGTGCATGCGTATTACGTGTTTAGGCGGGTAGTTTCTCTTTACAATGTGACATTGCCAACTACTGGCCTGGCATTAATAATACACCGTTTTTAGTCGTTTTAGCGGATCCGTGTTAACAGGGATTGTTTTGACAATGGAGTTGAATGTACGCAAAACTTTCCGTTTTTAGTACATCGTTGTCGTGTAAACGTTCCATTAGTTTCCCGTTGGGACATTGTGTGTGGACCATTTATGGCGTTCAATCCGGACTAAATGTGTTGTTACAGGAACATCACTTCCTGCTATTGTGGAAAGGAATGTTGCTGTGTTTTTGGTTTTTATGGAGAGTGTGATGCATCACCAGCGCTTACAATGCGCTTACAAAAAAAGGCATATTTTATATGGTGCCCTGTTGAAAATTATGGTACATGATGTACAGTTTTGAGCAGCATGGGGTGAGGCTTGTTTATGGCTGCCTGTCCATAAACTAATGTGTTTCAGTCATTTCAAAGCTACTCTAATATTATATTTAAATAATCACCCTCTTTAAGGCATATTTCCTTTCCATAATGTTTGCTGACCATTTCTCATGACACACGCCTTTGGTTTACAGCTCAGTGGATTGCCGCAGGGAGTCTGACACCACACGGGACTCTAAGATGCATGCAAACATCTGCTACTGTGAGAATCTCATCTGCTCATCTTCATGTTTCCCAGAAGAAGGACTGACTGAGAAAAGTCAGATTGTTTGTGGCAGATCGGAGAGAGGAAATGCATGGTATGTCACGTAAAAACAAAACAAACATTCTGATTAATGTGTTTAGCCACTGACAGGCAGCTGGAAAATGATGAGACAGTTGCTTTTCCTGCTGAGAGATAGATAATAGTGAACCCAATGTGTGTTGTTTCTTTAACACTGTGGCATGTGCTGATCTAATTTTGTCTTTTAGTGTCACTAAAACACCCAAGAAGACCAAGAGACCAACCAACAGATCTACACAGGTTAACTTGTTTGCTATTTTAATTCACAATGTAGGCACACATTATTATATTAAAGGGATAGTTCACCCAAAAATCATTAATTACTCACCCTCATGTTGTTCCAACCCCGTAAGACCTTCGTTCATCTTCGGAACACAAATGAAGATATTTTTGATTAAATTTGAGAGCTGGATCACTGCTACATAGGCTTCGTAAGGGAGTGAAACTTGACGGCCCAGAAAGTCATTGAAGAAAATGTTTAAATAGTCCAAGTGACTACAGTGGCTCAACTATAAGTTTATCAAGCGACGAGAATACTTTTTGTGCGGAAAAACAAACAAAAATAACGACTTTATTCGACTATTCCTTTTCTTCCTTGTGGGCCTGAGACGAGAGTTCAAGAGATTTCCACGACACATGCGCGAGAACTGAGAAGAGGACGTTCTTCTTCTACTACTTCTTGTTCAGTTCTCGCGCATGCGTCGTGGAAATCTCTTGAACTCTCTTCTGGGCCGTCAAGTTTCACTCCCTTAGGAAGCCTATGTAGCAGTGATCCAGCTCTCAAATTTAATCAAAAATATCTTCATTTGTGTTCCGAAGATGAACGAAGGTCTTACGGGGTTGGAACAACCCCGGGGGTGAGTAATTAATGACTTAATTTTCATTTTTGGGTGAACTAACCCTTTAAATTTTCTGCAGACACCAGTTTAAAAACCCCTGGTAAATACTAAACCTGCTGAAATCATCAAGGCTTTCACAGAGGACCGGTTCACCTTAAATGCTCTCTTTAAGTTTATTTGACATATTGAGATTTAGAATAAACAAGACCAGCTGGTAGCCAGTGAGAATACATCACAGTTACTTTAGAGATAATGACACCTTAATAGAAGACAAATAAACCTGAAGACATCCACCAGTACATAAAATCATAGCAGAAAAGATGACAACTTCTAAAATCTTTGTACCTTAATTCCTTGTATGGAGAATTGTAACAGCACAAACCATGAACAAAGAACAAGTAGTAGACTTTCTCAGTATATTTAGGCCTAACAAAGGCCTATGTGTAACAGGGGTTCCATTGGCAGCTAATGTAAACTGAGTAAGAACAAGAGCACTTTTTAATGCAGTACGAAAGATATTTTAAGATTATTTGCTTAGGTGAGAGAGCTGTTTTTGTATTAGATATTGCATTTTTCCTTTAACCTTGAGAGACTATAAAAGAGGTTTGTATGCTTTACGACTGTTTACATGCGCAGTTTTGTGAGTGTTTGTTTTTAAATTATTGTAAACTCACTACATGCTGTATGTGTAATCCATTTGAAGGATCATTATTGTATCATTTTATTGCCAAACATAACCTTTATATGAAAAGTCTCGTGCAAACAGATAAGCTCTTCGCTTTTGAGTACGGGATGTGAGACATCTATTCTTACGAGTGAATCAGCTCGTCGTCCTTCATCAGGGAAACACACTAACATCTGACGGTTTACGCTAAACCGACCAAGACAACACCTTGTATGGCCATCTGGGTTCTCTAGGCTGAAACACTAGGCTGAATACCCAGAGGCCTGTGGCTATTAGACTGGTGATTCAAGTGCACTTAATGATGACCGCAATGAGTGTGAGGTTTAAACAGAACACAGACATGGTTCTCAGCTTATCTATATAATTCCTGACCGCTAGTATCAAGTGATCCTGTGGTAGCATCATCCCCCCCATCAACACAAAAGAGCTAATATAAAGGTTACCAGAGAAGGTGATGTGGGGTCTGTTCTGACATGATCTCAATAGCAGAAAAGGAAAGCAATCCCAGATCTGCTGATAACAGGCCTGGGTAACTGGAGCCATTCAGACAGGATCACATGAAGTTGTTTGGAAGTTGAATGCTGTGCTTTATCTCGTATGACAGCTGACTATAATAGTTCAGGGTAGTTCGGAGTGAGAGGGGTACTATCCCCTGAAACGTCTTGGGAAATATGAGTCACAAACAAATGATTATGAATCATATGATTTACGGCTTGAAATATTTACACACCCACTGCTTGCCTCTCACATGCTATGTCTTTCCGTTCCTTGTCCTGAGTATGACTATACGGCCAGTATACTGTGAACCCACTTCCCTTCATTTCAACTTTCACACAGTCACCTCTGCACGTTGGCAGATAAGATTTAAATAGCTCTCAAACTGGGAAATGTCTGAGCCTGACAGCATAACATCATGTAAGGTCCCACTTCATGAGAGACTTGGCTGCCATCCTATCTACATCCCACCAACCTCATATTTCCCTTCCAAAGGTTCAACTGTTCCTGACATGAAAGAGTGGGTAAGCCGGGAGACTGTGACATTGTCTGGAAAAACTTTGGATTAGGTAGAGAAATAAACTTTAGGGTAAAGATCTCTTGCCACATGACCTTTTAGAGCATGTGATTTGCACTCAGAAATGGCAAACAGCAAGCATGAGGAACCCCATATTACTATTCCCCTCTCCTCTATGTATATCCTTCATTTCTTTTCCTCTGCTGTGAAAAGTCATGCTCCCCCATTTGCCAGAGGTCTGGCTTACATTAACGATTTGGCATAGCGCCCCTTGGGGCGGTTCACACTGCCACGAGATCCGTCATTGCTTAGACCCGCCTGTTTCTGTCTCATCCACCAATTGAAGCCTCCCAGCCCCCTACAGTTACACACACCACCCTCCCTTTTTTCCCAACAGAATATTTAGACTCTTGGCCGGAGCTCGGAACGTGTGAGTGAGCTGGAAGTTTGGTGTGTAAGCAAGCTGGTTGCTAAGCTGGAATCTTTGAGGTGTGAGTACACGTTCACACACTCTTGGCTAACCCATCCTGTCCATGTTCTGGCTGTAGACCCTGAGCTGAGGCTGGGGATTTTGGGAAGGCCCAGAGTACTCATTTATGATGTGAACAGTATTGGAGACTGTAAAAGATAGGGCCAACTCAGGGAAGAATTTTACAGAGAGTGATATGATGCATGATGCATGATGTAAAGCTCATTGCAACAATAACTCAGGGACTTGGGGAGATCTGAATCAGGGAGTTTATAAACCTGGTGGCCAGCCAGGTTTACTGATGTCACTACAGGCAACCACAAGAACTAGGTACGCCTTTGTCCTGTTCAGCTCAGAGTAGAGTTTGTGCTCCAATAACATCTACATTAAGTCTTCGAATTCATGTCTTTTAGGTTCTTCCATCATCTGTAATATCATCTGGCATTTATGGTTCCCCACCCAAACAGCAGATCACACCACAGTAAAGCAATCTATCCTCTCATCCATGCTCAAGTTCGCATCACCTCCCATCTCACATGTGTCACAGAGTCTCAAACGGTTGATCAATGGTTTGGCAGGCACAAGACGGAGTTGCTTTGATCCCACCGTTTGAGAGCTCAGTCTTTTAAAATGTTCCGTGATTTCCTATGGCCCTAATTGCTTCCATCTCTCTCAGTTGTGGTGCACTCAGTGCTGACTGCTACAGAATTAACGCAGGGAAGGCTGGAGAACGCAACGGTGGGGAGGATTAGGTCACCTAGTTGTTATTTCTTATTATTTGCATTGGATCCTACACCTTTGAATGTAGTCACTGCCTAGAGGAGCTAAGAAAGTGTATGCAGGACTCGTTCACATCTTAAGAACTAAATGTGGGTAGAGTCCCAAAAACTTAAGGAATGCAACATGAGCCAAATCTTAAGATAGGCAAGAAAAAATAAGACAAATGAAACAAAAACCATACAAGACGGAGACAGATTCTCACTTCTACTTCAGCGACTTGCTGAATAGGAGAACGGGAAATAGGAGCTTTTGATTGAAAACACATTGCGCATGGGTTTGCGAAACCACTCACTCGAATATCGAGATGTCCCCACTCGTTTGATAAGAAGCTCTTAGTACTCTACGCTGAATCTCGTTGAACTTAAGTTGCTGCTTTCATTGCTATGGAGAATGTTTACATAACAATGACACCCTTAAACCCAGATGATTTCCACCCACACCACCAGCAATAGTTCTTTATTATAAACTCTTTTTTATATAGAAAACACACTGAGTTGTATGAATGCTCTCTTTCTTTCTTTTTTGTATCAGGACCGATCGAAAGAAAGGGGAATTGGAAGGTAGCTGATCCTGAGTCTCTCCCAGCAGGTGAAGATGTTGAATTCCACAGGTGTGCTTTATCTAAGCCCTACTGTTCTCCAGGTGTGTCCTGAACACATGTTTCTTTGATATGAATTAAGGAGGGGTGACATAAGGATAGGTGAGTAGAGGAACAGTGGCTGCATGGCTGAAATAGTCCGATTGCTACATTATCCTTAAATTACCCCATTAAGAGGTCCCTGCATGCCATTAAGTTGTTAAAGCTCTGTCCCACTGCTAAACATTGAGCAAGAGCATGTAAGAAGAACCACTGTTTAACCTCCTTTGGGGAGGGAGCATAACCCTGACCTGACTGGTTAGGGGTGGGTATGTCTTTTCCATTGTGTAAACCTGAGCAAAGTCATTTTGTTCTTGAGTAATTCTCGAGTCTAGTTCTCGAGTTTCCAGCTGAGTTAATGAGACCCTTACCTGGGGAGTCGGCACGAGACCTGATTTAGCTTGCTTTACAATGAGCGACTCAACTGTAGGGAAAAAGAAAAAAAGAGTTCCCAGAATCTTTCTGGTGAGTGACGCTACAACCCCACTGCCCAAGCCATCACCACCTCCCCATGCTGGAGACAGACTCCTATTGATGGAGGAAACTGGTTAGTTTCTCTCTCTCTCTCTCTCTCTCTCTCTCTCTCTCTCTCTCTCTCTCTCTCTCTCTCTCTCTCTCTCTCTCTCTCTCTCTCTCTCTCTCTCACACACACACACACACACACACACGCTCAGAATAATGCAGTGTCCACATGTTCATGCTGGTGATGGGTCTCCTACAGAAACGACTGTGAGACATTGCTCCTGGGAATGAGTGTTGAGAAAAACGAGGCTGACAAAGTGTGTATGTGTCTGGAAGAGATAGGATCTGCTTGCTGTCTGTCTGAGTATGTCTGCTGAGGTCATATGATAATGAGGAAGCACTGACCAAGTCAATCTGTGCAATGTCTATGTGAATGAAAAAAACAAACAATGTTTTCTTACGTGAGAGCATGTGAATGCCACAGTCTCTTTCACAAATTCAGGGAGGGTGTGAATGTCAGCTTAAATGCTCACATCCCTTGGAGGATGTCCAGGTCTAATATAATGAGGCCTTGCATTTCTGTGCAGTGAGACTTAACTCTCTGGGAAATTCTCTTCAGTCATGGCAGTGCCTTGGAAAACTGTTGGAGAACAGACACTTACATTATGACAAAATTTATGTCTGTAAAATTAAGAAATAAGTTCTCCTCCCTTGCTATAATTCTCCCCCGCAAGTTAACTAAATTCCAAACAGACCACCTGTTGAAAGCACAAAAAACCTGAGTTCTTTTACATTTTTTATACTTATTTCTTTAGTCTAGAAGTAATTATATTATATCAGTTTTACCTCCATTATTCATTATGCAAAGGCATTTAGGCCAGCAGTGATCAGGCTCACATGGAATCTATGTAGTACAAAGAACTCCGCAGAAAGGTTATGGAAGAAAAATGCCGTCATTCACAAAAGGGGCTTTCGCACCAGGTAGTTCTAAGCCGCGTTTCCACCGCAGGAACTTTACCCAGGAACTAGGAACTTTGGGCTGGTACTCGGTGTGTTTACACCGCAGGAACCAGGGTCTAAATGAAGTTCCGGGTAGATATTTCCCCCTCCGAAAGTCCCTGCTCGCGAGGTAGTACTTTTTCAAAGTTCAGGAACTTTCGCGGGTGGGGCTTGTGCGCTAAACATGCTGATTGGTTGTGTTCACGCCGCATAATGATTGAATAACTCCGCGTAGCATTTTATTTTAACCGGGATTTTTAGAATCTATTGGAGTTCGTGGCTTCATGCAGTAATGAAGTTCCATGCAGTAAGAGTTGTCTGTCTGCAAATATGGAATTTGATAAAAATAAAAAAAGGCAGCTGGACCGACGACGAGATTCAGGCTTTATTAAGCGTATTTGCGGAAGAGAAATTTTCTGCGCGTTCGTCCCAGCCTTCTCACGGTCAATGTCCGCAATAGCTGATAACATACGCTGTCTAATTTTAGATCTAACGTTAGCATTACGAGCTTTCTGAACACGCTTTAGTATCAGTGCTCGTCTCTTTTCTGCCGTTTTTTTTATTTACCTGGTTAGTAAACCAATACATCTCAAACAACTGCAGCACAGTGTGAATCTCTTCCATATTTATTATAAATGTGGCGCTCAAAACTGATTACTGTCTTTTACAGTCTAACGTACTGTCCGTCACAAGCAAGCAATGAGCAGTCGCGCGCAGTTTACCCAGTACTTTAGACCGCGATGTAAACGCAGAAAGCTACCGGTATGGGGCAAAAAAAGTTCCTGGGAAAAAAGTTCCTGGGACAAATTGTTCCGGGCAATTGCGGTGGAAACGCGGCTCTAGAAACTTAGTTCTAGGAACTAGCCACCAGGATGATTCCCCTGGTTGGATTCGCAACCGTTGTTGTAACTTTTATTTTGACAACGCAGCGGACCTTTATTTTGATGGCGCTTAGAACGCCAGCCAGAGCACACAGTGCTTGCATTATCCGTGTTCATTAGTTTACGATCTGTCTAACAGTCCTGTCTAAAGCCGCGTTTCCACCGCAGGAACTTTCCCCAGGAACTAGGAACTTTGGGGTGGTACTCCGTGTGTTTACACCGCAGGAACCAGGGTCTAAATGAAGTTCCGGGTAAAAATTCCCCCCCCCCAGAAAGTCCCTGCTGGCGAGGTAGTACTTTTTCAGAGTTCAGGAACTTTCGGGGTGGGACTTGTGCGCTGAACATGCTGATTGGTTCTTTTCCACTGTCTGGTTCTTTTACCTTGTTCTCTCTGCCGGATGGCGCGCGTTCATCCCATCCATCTCATGGTCATGTCCGCTATAGCTGATAACAAACGTTGTCTATCTAGCATTACGAGCTTTCTGAAATTAATACGCTTTGGTATTAGTGTTCGTCTCTTTTCTGCCGTTTTGTTAATTACCTCGTTAGTAAACCAATAGATCGCACACAAAAGCAGCACAGCTTGAATCTCCTCAATACTTAAAACTCAAAACAAGTACGCGCAGACTGGGAGGAGCAGTCGCACGCAGTTCAACGTCACCAGACTAATCTTCCCGGTACTTTAGTCCACGGTGTAAACGCAGTGAGCAACCGTTCTGGGGCAAAAAAAGTTCCTATGAAAAAAGTTCCTGGGACAAAAAGTTCCTGGTAATTGCGGTGGAAACGCGGCTTAATATGTTATTAGATAGAACTATAATACTTAGAAAGTATATTAGCGTATTAGCGTATGCCGTGTGGTTGATGTCCAGTGTCGCTAGCTGAGCAGAAATACATGATGTTTCGCTTGGTCTGATCAAAGTTGCATTGGATTTTCTCCTTAGCGTAAAGGTTGAGAGGCCCATCTATCACTGTTTTCCATGTTTGTAGAGTTAGTTTGTCGAGTACATATATAGGCTATAATCTGTGTGTTTACACTGGTGGGTGCTGGTGTTTTGCGTGCGTTCGCCCAATCAGTGCATACTAACGTCACTGGTAGTTCCTATAGTGCTGGTTTAGACCCTATAGTAGGAGCTAAATTAGTTCCTCCAAAAGGAGTTCCTAGAACTCTTCGGAACTCTGTGGTAATTTATTGTGTTTTATATGTGTGCAGGTCATGGTGCACCACAACTTGTTTGTGTGCTGAAGACGGCGCAAGGTCAAAGCACTACGTTGGGAATAGGCCTAGATGTTATCTGCATCTGTGCTCTGGTAAGGTCACATGCTTGAGCATGTCACATATGTATCTGTCTTCTCACACAAAAACATGCAAACTGACGTGCTAGACTTGGATGAAAAAGTGCAGGAGAAGAGGAAGTATGTTTTCTTTCTGTTTTCTCTCTAATGTCTGGAGTCATAGTGGAATGTTTTGTGAAAAACTGTTAGATAAACATAGGTACTAGACAGTTACAATATCTGTCTTCACCCTCATAGCTTTTGCAAACTAACATCCCATTACAGAGTCTAGACATTAGGCATGATTTAAATCCATCAGAGCACCATATGAAACATTAGGACAGCTGATTGACCCAGAAGTCAATTCAACTTTAGAATCTTTATGTTAAATCTTGAGATCTTACATAATAGTCCAAACTTAATTAATACCATGTCTTAAAGCATAAAAATATAATGATATTCTCAGAAATAAAAATGTAATAGTGTCCTTGATATTTCTTGGCATCGGGCCAAAAAGAAAATGAGTGGTATTATCCATCCCTACAGAAAGTGACCTTCACCGTAAAAACAAATTTGTTCAAGTTTACTTACCGGTAATTCAATTGTGCAAACTCGTTGCCTTAATTTAATTAAGTAGGTATAACTTAATTGCATCAAGTTCTTCTTACTTAATCCATTTAAGTTTTGTCAATTTAATTCTATCTGTGATCTGAGGAAGTGTACTCCCAGAGTGCATTGCGGCATGAATAAATGTATTGCTTTGCAGCAGTTTTGGCGGCAGTGGCTCAGTGGTTCATGTAGGTTGTCTACAAACCAGAAGATTGGTGGTTCAAACCCCGGTTCCACGTGACCAAGTGTCGAGGTGTCCATGAGCAAGACACCTAACCCCAGCTGCTCCCGACGAGCTGCATGGCTGACACCGCCATCGGTGTATGAATGAGGGAGTGAATGGGTGAATGTGAGGCAAAATGTAAAGCGCTTTGGTGGCCATTGGGTCTGTGAAAGCGCTATATAAATGCAGTCCATTTATCATTGCTTTGTTTTACTATTTTTGGCTTTATTTTACCATTACATTTTTATTTGCTATCCTTATTAGGGTTATACTGACAAGAGACAGCCCATAAAATTGTAATGGTCTAATTAATTAAATTAATTTAAAAAAAAACGTGTTACCACTGTTGTGGTTTGCATGCTGAATGTTGAAGTCTGTGTGTGACTCAAGCAAATTTGCAAGATATTGTCACAAATATAGAGGGGTTATATCAACCCAATTAAAAATATATGCCATAAGTATTAGCAATAAAATGTTTATAGATCATTATTATACATGAAATATAGTTATGTTATATATCATTAATACATTCATTCATACATGAAAATAATTTATGTATAAATATAAATAATATTTATTACTTCACTTCCTTTGAAATTAAATAACTGTGATTTCATGTTGCATCACTGCATCAATTGGAAAAGGATTAAAATAATATAAATGAAGTTCCATGTGCCCAACCAAAGGGAACACTAATCACAATAATGGTGAAATGTAGGACATTTTCCAGAATTTTTGGAAATCAACATGAATTTATGAAGTCAACTTATGTGATGTTCTCCCAAAAATTTTAATTGTATTGACAATAACTTTCAAGATGACTGGAAAATGAGCAAATGCAACTAAGAAGAATGATGACTCCAGAAATGGAAGAAAGTCTATTAAGAATTGCCCCGCCTCAAAAACTATTTGCCCCGCCTGCTTTTTTTTTTTTTTTTTTTTGCTTTGGCAAAATGGTACTCAAACCAGTCAAGTAATCTTTACTTGGGTTTTCTGAATAACGAAGGCATAGCATGCAAAGAGTACAGATTACTAAATTGTTTTAAGTAAATTTGTAAAGTTTATGTAACATTATGTAAAGTTAAAGTCTTAGTAAAAACAACTGTTAGATTTTACAGTGTTCAAGCATCAGTTTTTAACATGGTATTGTGTAATGTCATCAAATCGAAACATGCAAAAATGAGCAGGATGATGACATTTTGACCTGTTTTGACCCTGAAGAGAAGTTCATAAGCCTGATGACCTCAAGAAGACTAAACTACAGTTTGAAAGAGCCTTAAAGAATGTGCTCTAGATTAAGTGAAGTGGATACATAGTCAACGTAGCTGACACTTGCCAAAGATAAATGGCTGAACACATGCTTTTCGGGCTTATCTTATCCTGAAGGGCCATTCAACACATCTGGGTGACCAAGGTTACACAATGGAGACTTCGCAGTTCATTGGAGCTCAGTAGGGAAGGTCTGCTTCCATTTTAATAAAAAAAAATTTTTTTTTGAAAAACATCTTAATGCAAACAGTACTGTTATTAGTTAGGAAACAATAATCAGGCTGACATAACACAAATCCTGGAACTCCTTGTTTGGGATTTGTTTTAAATAGTCAGAGTCATGACCTTAGATTTCCCATGAAGTTTGGAAATCTAAGGTTGCAAAAACTGTTTCACTTAAAAGCCAGAATATGCATTACAAATCTGTTCTTGTTATTCCCAGCGGTATGACTGAATTTAGTGCTGTGAACATTTTAATCAACATTCCTCAAATGCCACCATGGACTTTAAAGTCTTTTCTTGTGGCTGTTTAGAATTAATATTTAATTACATTTTATTATTGAAATTCCTCATTTTTTTGTTTAAGACATGGGCTCCTCCAGCACCAGTGATTTCCACACATCTTCCAGCCAGAGAGCATCCATGCTGAGTAGAGACAGCGAGCCAATCCACCCTCATTATCCCAGCATGAGTTTCTGGAGCCATTAAAACTCGGTGCCTGCTATGTCTAAATGACAATAATGGTTCTTTGTCAATTCATTCACTATTTTTTTTCTTTTTTCTATTTTTAAAAATGCTTAAAAAAGAGAAGTCCTCGATAACGAATGGAAGCGTGAGTTGCCTGAATTGTTACTTTTGAACCCAGGTACTAACTTTTTTATCTTATCAAATGTGGAAATTGTTTTTTACCACAGAACATATCAATTAAAGTAGATGAGATTAAATGAAATGCTAGACGATGTGTTGAACACACACACACCAAAAAAAAGCACTCTAATTCCATCCTACAGAGCATGAATGAAGGCATTTTAATTGTTAAATATTTTAATTGTCTGGGCCATTTCAGTACTTTTAGTGACATTTTTGCTTAGTATCCCCAATTTATTACCCTGCCTAAAACAAAGTAAATCTATGGTTGTATTTCAACTTTTTTTCACTGGCACATTTCAGACCTTTTACAAAGCAGGGGTGCGTTTCCCGAAAGCATCGTTAGCCAACTATGGTCGCAAGTTGGTCGCAAATCCCATTGAACTCTATTGGTAACGACGGAACTTGCGACCATAGTTGGCTAACGATGCTTTCGGGAAACGCACCCCAGATCGTTGATTTACCTGTTGACAGAAATGAGTGGGACTAGACATTAAAGAGAAACCTATGGCCTCTCACTCCCCAGGAAACCCCTCATCATGAAGGGCAGACACTGGAAGTAACCCTGAGGGAATGATTAATTAAACGAACCCTACATGCCTTCATTCAAGCTCTGTAAGATGGAATTAGAGTGCTTTTTTGATGTGTGTGTGTGTGTGTGTTGTGCTCATCTTACACAGATTTATACTGTGCATATCGTCATTTCATCTCATCTACAATAACCATAACCAATTATGTTGACCATAGCAAATATCATAAGATGTGATTGCTCATGAAGACTAAACATTGCCAACATTTTCTTTACAACTTACTCGCTTATTTCCATCTTCTCACGCAGCTAACGAATTCATACCGGAAATTAATTTGACATAGTTCGGGTGTCCACCTGCCATCATTGGCTGTGTGAGAACACCGCTTCTCCTATTAAAACTTGTAAATTGAGGATCCATAGACTAAGTGTGAACTATTCAGGCTTTGTGCCACCTCAGCTGTTGATGGAGACGGGTGGGAAGGAAACGAGAAAGACCATCTACTTCCCAGCCATAACACACACCACACGGGTCTTCTATTAACACTTCTGAATTATTAAGTGCAGATATGATAACCGGATTTAGTACAGTTTTGATTATTTTTTTCTACTTTTTAAGCGTCAATTACTTATGGGGAAATTGATATTATGATATTTTATTGTAATCTTTTTTTTTTAAATAGTAAAAAGTCAAGTTAATCTTGTATGTGCCTTATCTTTCGTTTTCAGTTTAACACCATGCATGACAAGTCTCACAGTTTTAAAGGCATTTCTCTAGAAATCTAAATAGGCTTCGATGCGTGCCAGGAACCCACCCCTTTCCCTTGGAGTTGAGTTTCCTTTATTTAGATGGAGAAGAACATGTGCTTTGGATGGTCTGGATGCATACTGTACTACTGTGGAAGGCCACTAACTAATCAGGAACAAACCCTAAAATCTCAAGTCAGCTCGAATTACCGACTGAGAATTTATGGTGGCTAAAAGCAGTTCCTGTCCATCCCTCTGAGCTGGATCCTGTGTAGGCGAGATTGGGTTGCCATTGAAATTGTTTTATCAGTTCCTCTGGAAGCCAGCCAGCATGGGAGTATAGCGTAAATCTGCAGCGATTCAACCCTTTCCTCTGATGTCCTCGGGAATTCGTTTTGTCAGGCCCAGTTTGGGAGAGCGAGATAAATTAGTACCCTGGGCAGCCTAGCACCGTGAAATCCCACTGTTGAGAGGAAGCGCAGGGAGAGATACGTCTCTCAGAAAGGCATGAGGGTCAACGTTTGACCATCCGGCCAGGTGGGCACAGATGACGGGTGATGCAGTGCAAAGGAGAGAAATGAGTTTGGGGGGCTGGTGGTGCTTTATCCTAAATCTCCCCTTCCAAGATGGCAGTAAATCACGGTCACGGTGACCGGCGGTGCACTGACCCCAAATTCCAGCCGTGCCTGTCGGAATCTCCTACTCTGTACCCGTCTAAGTTTTACGACTACACCAGGACAGCATTACAAGACAAATAACAGTCCATGATGAAATAAAGAACCGATCCTGATGAGGTCTCACTCATGCAGAACATTTGCTGATATGGGGATTTCTGTGTCCTCTGATTTATGTGCAGCGATGAAGGGAGGTTATCCACGATCGTAAAGCGGAGTGGATTCTTCGGTAATTACCAGAGCGTTTTAATTCTAGAGGATTTGAGGAATGTTATTTACAGTAGATTGAAGGATGGATGGCCTCATTGGTTTATAAAAGTTAGCCAAGGACACTGGCGTGCCTTTTGCACAAACATACAGTCCACATCTATGCTTCGGCTCGGAATAGAGTCCATTTGCATTCCCATGACTACAAACATTCATCATAGTTGTGGTGAAATTATGTTTCACAGCACACTCTCAAGGCATACAGCCCAGATGTCCTTTATTCTCAAAGAACATAACATGATCCCCCTCTGCAAGCCCCCTGTCCCGGGGGAGACCCTATAAATAACATTATGAGCTCATCGCAAATGCTAATTAATTACAGGCAGGGGTTCCCTGTAAGTGAAGCTATGGGGTATTATGACACCCCGTCTTCCCTCAGGACCAACGGTCACCTGTCGGGCCCATGCTGGGCTTGTTTTCCCATCGGTAACCTGGTTAGTATCTCCTGCTGGGATGTAACGTCCACTGTGGAACCAGAGAGGTACTGTACAAATCAACACATTAGAGACCGGAAACAGTGGCTGTCCTGCTAGTGTCTTTTTTTCTCTCTCTCTCTCTCTGGATGTTGTACAGACTTTAGCAGTAAATCTGTTCACATCTGAATGCGTTTAACACGACACTTCCTCTACTCTGAATTCAATTAAAGATACATAAACTAGGAAAGCATGCTGGTCTTATGGTCGGTGCACTTCTTTCTGTTCTGAGATTATTTGCATTATGCTGTAAATTACATATCATACTTTTCAACAGCTACAAGCCGTTCTGAATTTTCATACTTGGGGGCGAAATATGGAATAGAAAAACACAGCCTGTATGAAAATGACATCTTCCATGATAGTTTTTTTCTTTACGATAGTAGCATTTTTTACTTTGTATGAAAATAAATTGTGATGTTATTTCCATCAAGAGCTAGGTGCATCATTTTCTGGTCAAGATCTTGTATTGACAATGCAAGAGTCCAGCACTCTGTAAAGTCTCCTCCAGCCCTTTCAATGAATTTAAAGTCTGGACTCAGAGGTGCAAATTCATTTGTAAAAAAAATCATTCTTCATGCTCCCTCCCAACTATTCTTTCACAATTTGAGCCAGATGAATCTTGGCTTTGTCATCATGCAATGTGGCCATGATGCGTGTTCCCACAAGGTTGTTTAAGAAATGAAAAGCTACACACACTCCATCAATTAGGGTTAGAAGAACTGTTGCCAAACATAGAACATGCTAGAAACATAATAATCACTGCAATAATGATCCAATCATAGACTCTTACGCATTTGCCTGTTTAAATCTAAACAGTGAATTTTTTTTTTTTTGGCTGAGCAGTGTAAATTTAGTAAATATACATGATATAATTTGATGTTTTTTTAGTTACCAGTTTTATGGTACTACTAAGCAAACAATTCACAAACTATGACATTCTCAGTTGGAAATATAGTAAACTATACCTATTTTCTGGCAATAGTATTACAATCACAAACCCCCCTCTGCCAATTAAGCTCCGCCTTTCCCTTCCCAATCCATTCACTCGGAAACAGGAACCCCACAGCAGAATCAACACCCCCGGATAACACTGCCAAACTAAACACAACAGGTGTCCTTGTGAGAAAACCAACAAAGGCCTGTTGTCACCCAGGGTGCTAAATTTACGAGCTTCTTTTTGAGAGTGTGAAAATCAAGTGTGCACTCAAGAAAACAATGGCACTAGATTTAACAGAGATGAACCATCAAAAATACCCGATAAACGTAAGAGCTATAAGACATAAAAATATGTTTGATGCTTTTTTGTGCTCTTACTTTATGCACAAATTCTTAGCAAGGAAAACAAATATATCCAATTGTTGGAATTTTTTTTTCTTTTATTCCAGGAAACACAGTTGCCATGAAGAGAAACGTTGAAAGAGAGGAAATGTGCATCCTCTGTATCTCCGATCCTACAGAAACCACTTCCTCATTACCCCCCAACAAAAACGTGTGTTTTCCTTCTCTTACTTGAGCCTCTTGTTTCTCTTGACCCGAGGACTTGATTTCTCTCTCTGAGGCACACAGGAAACAGTCCTTTCACCCTGAATTACCCTTCTATATATCCCATCCCTCAGCATGATCCTGCTCTGTTTCCAATGATTTCATGTGACTTGTGTGAATGGGCCTCTTGAGGAGTCATTTAGTAGTAAATTATTCCTCATCTCTCTCCCAAACTCGTTCTCTATCTCTGCAACTTACACTGTTGATATTTTACCCTGGGTCTAAACATCCGTCACAGGTAATTCGATCAGTAGTTGTCAGGAGAGTCAAATTGCTGTTTACACCTGGTATTAACAGGCATCTTGTGTCTCCTGTGATGACATGATCAGATTTCGTCAAGTGGGAGGCTTCTGAAGCTCTAAAAAATAAAACATAGAAAGAGAGCCGTTCTTTACAAATATGCAATTCAATTTTTATCTCTTCACAAATGGGACGTTTTGGATGGAATGCTTTAGTTTTATTTTAGTCGACTATCTGTATTAACTTAACTTTGAATGTGCATGCTTTACGTGATCTATAGGGGTTTTCAATCTGGAGTCTGTTCTACAAGGGGTTTACTAAGGACTTTTTATTTTTCTTAGTATAAATTAGTCTCCATGGTTGAAAATAAATTGCCATCTAAATTAAGGAGGAGACTCTTGCAAGGGGATCTGTGGTATCAAAATGTCAGAAGTATTGTATATGCACTTGTCCACATTTTTTCATTTCTCATTTTCTTTTAAAGCCGTACTCAACCAGTTTGAAATTTATATTGGTGGAGGGATTATGTATTATGGTCTTTCAGGTCATCCATTTCTTACTACCTCCAAATTTGGTTTGAGTGATCGCATCACGGATATTTTGGATTTTACACCTTTTGCTGTCCACTTGTGATCAGTTCACCCAAGATGTATCTAGTGTAAACATGTTTTTTGTCTAAAAAAAAGTATTTTTTTATTTTTTCTCTGATCTGCTATCTAGTTTAAAGGAAGCATTTGTGTATTGCCTCACTGAGCAGCTCCTGTGTGACTCGGTGGTGACCTCTTGCCCTGTTTGTATCTTTGTCTGTCCATCTTCACCCCCTTTAGATGTTGATTTGAAACCATTAACATCTTAAATCACTCAATAACGGTATCTAGCAACCCTTCAGCGACTTAGAATCCCTCTTCTAATCTAGAATGTATCACATGTCAGATAAACTAGCTCATGTGGTCAGACAAGAAAGTCAGAAATGACAAGCTGCAGTCATCTACCCTTTACACCCAAACTGGCCACGCTCACCCTGATATTGTGAAGGCCTTTAGCAACCCTGAGAAAATCAAATCTGCCCTTAATCTAAAATAAAAGCCCTTACTTTCTCACGATAACGTCTTCTCATGAACACGTCCTTCCTCCCACAAACTCTCACTCCTAATTTGTCTTCTCCCTTACAGGATGATCAAGGCATGATAGACCGACATCAGACGTTTAAAGACGAGATTAACGGATCAACAGGCACCGCAGTCTCCATCCCAGCATTCCCTTTACCCATATCTCTCCCTCCAATGGACAAATTCTCAGCACTCCCTTTCTATGTGACCCCACGATGCAAAGCTCTTCATGCACTGAAATGATTTCATGGCCAAAGCATTAATGAGATGATGTCACTTCACCCCCCAAAACCTCCTTTCAGCAACACCACGGTTTTTCCGCTGACATCACCGTGCAAAATTCATGTCGGGCGAGGCCCCTGAGCACAGATGCACTCAGGTCCTGTAAATAGAAGAGTGTTGAGCTAATTTGATGTGTACACTGAAGAGGCAACAGATGTACTCTCATGACAATGATGCAAAACGTTTCTGCCGAAAACAGGGTCACACCTGCGGCAGGACACGTCTCGGATAGCAGAGGAACGCTGGGAGATCAGCACAGGAAAAGAGTTCAGTGAGTTTCTTTGACATTGCTGCCAAAAGTTAATCGCAATTCTTTGCCTTTAGCTAATGAGTCGTAACCTTAAATGTTTTTAAAGTCAACAAGAAGTGGCATTCAAAATCCATTTTCCTTAATTGACATATTTTTGTGTGTTGGAAGGTATTTTATTATATACAGATTGGACGATGAAAAGTGTGTGGTACCAGAAAAGTTTCAGAACTCATCTTATTAGTATTTGTATTCATTTATTTATTCTTACATATTTGTACGTATAGTATGGAAGTTTGACAATATCTAAAAATGTTGTTGTTTTTCTTTGGCCATGAAGTCATTTCAGTGCATGAAGAGCTTTGCATCGCAGGGTCACCTTAGCGAATCAAAGCAGAAAACATTATATTATCAAATTCAGATGATTATAGTGATTAAGATATTATAAACGCATTATTAATGCTTCACAAATAATTCTAGTAATGCTAAAAAAAACATAAACACTGTAAGAAATTATATGATCAATAAGTTATGACAATATGTTTTTACATTGCTTTAACTTATCAAAATAAGTTAAGCAATTTTTTTATATACAAGATTAAACTCCTTTTTAAGTCAATTTAATGTAATTTAAGTTGAAATTACTTAAACAACCAAGTTGATTGTATTACGTAAAAATTTAAGACAGCATATGTTTTTTTACAGTGAAGTAAACAAAGATAAGTATCAGCATTAAAATTATAGCATTTTTTATAAGCATTCAAATTTTACAAACAAAGAGTGAGTAAACATAACTTGGGAATTTCTAATTATGGCCACCAAGAATTGTGCTCGAAAATATTCTGTTAAATTTACTATCAATTTCTGAGTCAAAACTGTTTCCTAGCTTCTTCTTTTTTCCCCTCAAATAAATCCTTTTTTCCCCCCAGTGTGAAACATCTCAAACACCCACTTTTGAGGAGGCTTTTCCTACTAGTTTTGGTGAAAGATCACCCTCAAGACCATCAAGACCTTTTTTTTCTCTAATTCATCGCTATAGATTTGATATTATTGTCGTAACATTTCAACTTTATCATTATTTCTGGTGAGGTCAGCTCAAGAGATGACAACATGATGACAAACTGCACATTAAGACAAGGAACTTGCATTAAGAAGTAAATAAGGTAAAGTTTGATTTCAAGTCACAGCTAGGGAGGGTCTGATGGTGTCTCCTGAGGTCTCCCTCGCACCATAAAGACTGCAGCTAATTACATACCTCTCTCATCATTCATCTGCATGATGTCAGCACACCCCTCCTGTGTTTTTTGGGATCTACATTAGAGTGAGTTGACCCTGATATGTCTCATGAGAGCCACTTTAAAAGGGGTTTATGTATAAAATAATTCGCTTTTCATGAAAAATGTGTGTAGGCGAGTTAGATTTTCCTTTAACATGTAATTTAATGTGCAACCTTCTTTGTTTTCCTTTGGAAGTGAAGATGTCATTTGTTAGGTAATGTAAAAACTATTTGGAAGAGATTACAGCCGTATTGTTTTCAAAAGGCACTCCATCGCCACGAGTGTTTACACATCAGTGTTGTCAGAACAATGGGGGGCACTGAGACTTGTGAAAAACTACAAAGAACGAGATGGCAGGGAATAAAGATGAAAATGGATATGTGAGGCAACATTTTTTTTTCCTACCAGTGAGAAATGGATTCGAAAGAAGGCCTCTTCCCAGCAAGGTATAATTGACACAAGAATTTACACTGGTGGCTAATTCGTACAAATTCATACGACCTCACTCGATTTTTGCTAGATCGTACATATTTTACGAGTTGTCCAATTCGTATGAATTCGTACGGATGACCTACCCCTGACCCCGCCCCTAAACCTAACAATTATATATCAACATATTACATTTTTCACATTGCTTTTCACAATGCGAGTAGGCGGAGCTAAAGAGCTCTTTTGGCACTTTAGCTTTTTTCCGACTCTGATTGGTGTAATTTTTACACAGCATCATGGGTAATGTAGTTTTTCACCACGAATTCCACTGTTCAAAAAAAATTCAAATAACGTGGGCTGACGGGTTCAACAGAAGCAAATATAATTGATTAATAACCTCTTAGCTCACAGCTTTAAAGGTTTGTAGCTTATCATTTCCCTATGGAGAAAATTAATGCAGTTTTTACTTCAGGAACCCAACTTTGCACTCTATTGTCTGCGAGATTTGATTAAACCAGATCACATTTCATCCAAAGAAAAATGTATTATATTGTGCATTAAGGAATTTATTCCTTTTTTATGACAAGCAAAATGTTCTTGTATTCTCAATGTATGAGGCCTACAGTAAAAAAAAAATCCACCTTTTATTTTTACATCAGCATAAATGCAGTAGCTAAAACAAATAATATGAGGATTTAATAATGCAATTATGTTTTCATTTTAAAAAAAAATTCAATGTTATTATATTCTTCAAATTATAATATGTTTTTTTTTTGTTGCATTACAATCATTTGTATTTGGAAGAAAATGTGCTTCATTTTAAAAACTTTTTAAAGTTTGAAACTTTTCTTCAGCTGATGTGCAGCTGTTTTCTGGATCCTCTTGGAAAAGATTGGCTATGTTGTCATGTTCTGCTCTTGTTAAGTTCCTTTCTTATTTTCCTGCACGATGGCCATGCGCCTGCAAATATATTACATAATTGATTTCGTATGGTTTTATTACCTCTGTTGCTGAAACTTACAAACATATCATAAGGCACAGAAAATGTTAATATGTACTGTAACATCAGTTGTCATCAAACAATTGTATGTTGGGATTTGATGTGCATATGTTTGTCAATAATATGACAGAAACTCATTCTGTGACATGGCATTCTGAGAGTTCAGCGCTCCAAGTCACCCATAATTTACATCATATGGGTGGATCGTCATCGTGTGATTCATAGATCTCCCCCTGCCTACAAAATGAGGAAGTACAGCAGGACAATATCTGCTGTTGCTCCGACAGAAATAAAATCTTCTTTAGAAAGGGAAATGTGACTTACCACAACTTCCGTTCACAGCTGCCTTAAGTTGCTGAGGCAATATTTCAGTACAATAATACAACATGATTTAGTTAGAGGCTAGGTGGGATTTAATTACAGATTTAATTGTCTATTTAAGAAACTGAGAGGAACTAAGTTCTAACATCCATTCAGCAATTTTTAATTTACTATAATGTGCCATACAGCAGTTAATATGTTGTTATAACCACAAGTATACCGACAAAGCAACAAGTGGTTGTTAGCAGCTAAACTGTTTATAAAATGAGTCACTATAGCACAGTTCAGTGCAAAATAGCCTACGTACAGCACGAATCTCTCCACTCACCGATATTTTTTCAGCTGTCATGGTAGCCTTTGTGTTTTTTCCTCTGTTGGTCCTTACGCGTTACTTCACTGGAACAAGAACATGACGTTGTTTCCGTTGCCTGTGAATGAAACTTTCTGAGTTCCTCAAGAAAACATTGAATGGAAAAAGGCATGCATCTTATCAAGTTATTTAGCCAAATTAATCTTGAGGCTTAAAATCTGTTTATTTAGTCAGTTTTAGGAATGTTGTCAGAGATTAAAACAATAGTGTGACATAAGAAGGCGCTTGATGTGACTGCAAACTTAAATCATGACACAGCTAAACTAGATTTGTAAAATTTCTGAGTGATAATGTGTGTGCAAACTCTGCTAAGAAGCTATAGGCTGTTGTAGGTGGTTTTCAGGGATCTCTATGTGGGTTGATAGTGTGTTGCTATGTGGTTGCTAGGGATTTCTGGATGGTTACTAGGTGGTTATTGACAGGTTAAAGAACCAGTACCTAAGTCTATAATATTCTTGTCTCAAAATATGGCTTAAGAGCCTCCTTTAACGCATGTCTGGATTTTTTGTCCAACAGGTAAATAAAAGTCTGATCACTTCTTCTCAATACATGGCATGATTTGAGTTATCATTCACATCTGAAGCACTTACAGTGCGACACATGATGAAGTTTACTACGGTATGTTTACTATGCAAAGTATGAGCAATTGTAACAATGATTCTTGCTTTAGCCAGTGTTGCCATAAAAATAAAAATGAATGAAGCTATTAAAAACCATTTCTCGTCATTGAAATAAGGACAAATTCTTAACACTAGAGAAGTTTAAAACTAAACAGGAAAATCACTAAGTATTTTTCTGCAAGAAACTTTCCATTTGTCAGCCAGCCTCTTTCTGCCAAGTTCTCAATTTGCTCATTCATTTTACAAGTGCATAAAATGCCAAAAAGTACCTTTCCATCATTCTTGAGTCACATTTTTACAGCTTTACTTCTCTCCTCACGTAAGTTTTCCTCCATTCACTGTGTTCCAGAGGGAGGTGTTGAACGTGGATGTTGGAGTGCACTGACTGGAGTCAATGGGAGATGTTGTATCATTCCCTTTGTAAGAGGTACAAAATTCCCTCGGATTGCTGCAGTTATGAAGGAAATCATTGTGGATCATCAGACTTTCTGAAGCTCTAATGAGAGCTGACTGATCAGCAGAGAGCATGGTTTTGAATTATTGGATGGTCTTTTTTGGACATACATGCATTGCTGTTGCATGGCTGTTCTTAGGAAGCTTTAAGTTTTACAGTTGGTCGTCTCTAACCATTTGGACTTGTTCTTTGAAGATGCTTTCAGTGTATATCTGCAATTAGAGTGACTTGACAAGATAAAAATGAATTATCGATCACAAGTTCAGTGGTCACCAAAGCGTTATGAGGTGGAAAGGGTTTCATCAGTCTGTGCTTCTTTTGACTCGTCATCTGACTTTGTCCTTCTCGGCAATTTGTTGCTATAGGGCCTGGCTCACTCCAAATGTGTGATAAGATTTGCGCCTAAAAGATCATTTTAGTCAGTCACTTGAATGACAGTTTGTCAAACACTTTCTATGGCGTTGCGCTGGGATGCCCCGCCCACAGTGAAATCTCATAGGTTCAAAATGTTCCACAAAAATCTTCTGATTGGCCGATTTTGTTTCAGTTTGCGTTGTATTTTCTCTTTCAGTGTGGACAGACAAATTAACTGTGACTGGAAACTTGTGGTAAGAGTTTTTTTTTAGTAATCTTTTTAACCAAGAAAAATAGAAAATGACTCTGTTTAAAAGGCAGAAAAAGACGAACAGTAATGTCACAGACAACAAAACCATAAAAAATCGAATTATATTAATAATAAAAAATAGCAAAAGGAACTCAAAAATGTCAAGGATCACAGTCAAATCCTTCTTTTTTCCTGTAAATGTGATCAGACAAGGACTGTCTTGTTATTCAGCAAATACATGTCAACACTTTGGCATTTCCTTACCATTACATTGTATTGCAAAGTCATTGGTTCTTACACTATCTGCATTCCTTTGGCTCTTCCGGCTTTTGGAAGCACGACACAATGGCGAAGCCGAGACAGGAAGTGATGGATGACTGACAAATCTCCCTTAATGTGTTCTGATTATTGCTCAGATCCTGTAATGCTGACATGTGTCATGCATGCAGCAAAATATGTATATTTTATAACTTAAATTGATAGAAAAAAGCTTCAAAAAGCATGGACAAGAATTTCCTTGTATTCCTTCAGAATGAAACTCAATTCAATTCACATTTATTTGTATAGCGCCTTTTACTGTACATATAATTTCAAAGCAAGTTATAGAAAATGCATGTTTCTACTTTACAATTTAGAGTAATCTATTATCAGAGGTGACTGTGTCAAAGTATTGTCCATATGTCATAAATGTATAGTTCTTCTAAGACAATACAGTACTACCAAATGTCCAGAGTTTTGTAACCTAAAGAGCTTGATGGATTGTAGGGGGATAAAGATGCTGAAGGAGCTGAACCATTTAGGGCCTTATAGGTTAGTAGCGATACTTTGTTATCAATACAGAACTTAATAGGTCACCAGTGTAGAGATGATAAAATTGGGGTTATATGATCATATTTTCTTGATTAGAGCAGCAACATTTTGGACTACATGTGTATTGAGGATGCAGGGCAACCACCTAATGCATTACAGTAATCCAATAGAGGTCACGAATGCATGAACTTTTCTGCATCAGAAACCGATGTCATGTTCCATAGCTTAGCAATGTTTCGGAGGTGGAAGAAGGCTGTTTTTGTAACATGAAATATGATTTTCGAATGACAGGTTGCTGTTTAACACCTATAACTGTAGAGGATGAAGTAACAGTACATCCTTTTAAATACAAATTATATTCAAAGAGATTACGTGTACAGTTTTTTTGTTCCAATAAGTAATACCTCAGTCTTATCCGAATTTAATAGAAGAAAATTACTGGTCATCCAATATTTTATATCTTTAGCACATTCTGTCAACTTGGATAATTTGGAGTTTTCATCTGGTCGTGATGAAATATATAACTGAGTATCATCAGCATATCAGTGGAAAGTAATTCCATCTTTTCTAATAATATTACCAGCATGTGTGTCTATTTAAAAAAAAAAGTGATTGTGTTGAAAATAGCAGAGGGCCTAAAACAGACCCCTGTGGCACTCCATAATTTACTGATGTTTATTTTTACTGACTAACTTGGATAATTCCCCGTTTAAATAAACAAAATGGTAACGGAGACAATCTAAACCACCTTAATGCCTGTCCCTAAATACCAGTGTAATTTTGCAATCGATCTAATAGTATGTCGCAATCTATAGTGACGAACGCAGCACTAAGATCAAGAAAAACTAGTATTGAGATACAGCCTTGGACAGAAGCTAGAAGTCATTTGTAAATTTAACGAGCACACTTTCTGTGCTATGATAGGGCCTGAATCCTGACTGAAAATTTTCATAGCTATTATTTTTTTTGCAAGAAAGAGCACAATTGAGTCAGCGTTTAATATATAGATGTAGCCTATGTGTCATTCAAATACAGATGTTTTGACAAAATCCAACAAAATCATAAGTGAAAAGCAAACAGGCCTATCAGTAGCTGGGGACACATACAACATTTTAGGCTTTGTGCGGCAATGTTTTCCACTGCTAAAGCATACAGGAAGAGAATGCAGACAAAGAGGCATTTGGTCACTGTACCCACCAAGCTGTTTCCTCCCATTCAGGGGATACAGGAAAATTGCATTGTTCTCTAGGCAAGGCATGATGAAGTGATGTTGAAAAGATGGTTGCAATTGTATTAGCGGTTCTCAAAGCAGATAAAATACAGACATAAATTATATTTGTATGATTAAAGGACACTGGCTTAATGAATCCCTTTGCTAAAATTAAATGATAAAATTAAAAGTGCACATTGTGTAACAAGGCACGTTGAACATAACCCTGGGCTTCATTTCTCAAAAGCACCGTGAGCTAAGTTGATCGTAGAGGCCATTGATGGTGATGATTCTACGATCTACTTAGGCTTAGGCTACAATGCTTTTGGTATATGCAGCCCTAGTCTTTCCCCAGATGCAATTCTTCAACAGGATGTCAGGAACTTTCCTCAGGCCATCCCTTCCTCTTTCATTCTGAATGACTGTGTGGAACATTGGAGACGTTCATGTGTTTATTGAAAGCCCTGTATGGTTTCACAGCATGTCGGTGATGTTATCATCGTTACTCACATTCTCTAACCAAAAACAGTTTTGTGTGAACGTTAACGTGATAAACGACTGAAAGTAAGAAAACTGAACTGAAAGACGGGCTGGTTAGGCAGTCGGCATGTGTGAATAAACTGAAGACGACTGCAAACAATAAGGTGTTTGTCTCATATTTATAATTTAAAGGCTGGGGACAAATTATATATATATATATATATATATAAACAAATGCAGTTTTTGCATTTGAGATGACAGGAAAAAGTAAATTCACCCCTAGGCCTACAGCATATAAAATACAGGTGAAACTCGAAAAATTTGAATATTGTGCAAAAGTTAATTTATTTCAGTAATTCAACTTAAAAGGTGAAACTAATATATTAGACTCATTACATGCAAAGTGAGATATATTATGGCTTACAGCTATGAAAACATTTCACAATATTCTAATTTTGAATTTGGGGTTTTCATAAACTGTAAGCCATAATCATCAAAATGATGACAAATAAAGGCATGAAATATCTCACTTTGCATGTAGTGTGTCTATATATTAGTTTCACCTTTTAAGTTGAATTACTGAAATAAATTAACTTTTTAACTAGTCTGCAGTTGATCTGCAAATAGATTTTCCATATCTACTGCGGATTATTTTTGGTTCAGTAGCAAAGAACAAGGGCAAACAGTGAACAAGACAGAAAATTTCATCCCCTCATGCAGCATAAGGTTTATGTCTGAGAAAGAGAGAAAAAAAACGGCAGGTTTTCCCTGGATGGAAGCCCGCTAACTAAACATTTGCCTGGATCTTGCTTAGCTTTGCTCCATTCATGGGACAGTGTCGCCCTCTAGTGGAACGGAAAGCTTTGTGCTAAATGCAAATTGAATTCCCCAACAACATCTGAAGAAACTCGTTCCCTCAAATCATTGTCTCTCAACATGTGTAAGTACTAGGACTTGACTCAGATTTGCGATCAAAATATGTTGAATATTGTTTTCACTAATATTTTAAGTTTAATAGCCTCAAATATAAAAATCATATAGCCTACCGACCGTACTGTGGTGAATGTGAAACCCAAACTGGGGCACATGTCAGTAATATCAGTTTGTATTGATACTGCATTCTTGTAAAGACTGCAAGATAGGCTATGTGATACCCTCATAATAACTTATCATTTAGATTTCAAGCAACTTAAGCTCTCACATTGAAGATGGACCACAGTTGTTTTCTTCATTTTAGATTTTATTTCACTCACATTTTCATATAAAACTTTGTATGTTTTGTCTCCTCTGTAGGCAACAGTTAGCGTAAGTCACTCTTACAGTGTAGAATTCAAATCCATTCAGCCTTATTAATAAAGCACCTCTAACACACACATACACACAATCATAATGTAAGTTAGTTTTCAGTTACTATAGTGGTCTCTAATCTGAGTACTTAAAAAAGGAGGAAAACAAAAATATATCTGACAAAAAAAAAAGATGCTTAGCATTTTAGTTACAGGTACATTAGCATGTGCAACGTTCAAACCTCCTTTTTAAAGCCATTAGGTTTTAGACCACTGGACTGGCAGATGTTCATATGTCAAAAACATTAACAAAAAAGAAGACTGACTTCCATCTACCATGTTTTGGTCAATAGCAGGCCCTTATGCCACCATTTTTAAGGATACGTCAGTTTCTAGTTCAGACACTACAGATAAAACTCATTTGAGTGCAGGAATGTGTGTTGGCAAACACAGAGAGCCAGTACATTAAGCTAATTCAGTAAACTGAGACGAAAATACATGCTAACATACAACAAGGCAAAAACAAAGTAAGAAAAAAACATTTTATAAACAGCAACAGTATAAAACAAAACAAAAATCCTTCTTGTTTGATTGGTCATTTGCAAAACTCATAATTATTGCAGGTTTAGGTTTGAATCAAGCTTAATGCTTGGAGCTTTACAATGCTAAGTCATATGAGGGAGCAACCATGCTAACAATTTCATTATTAGCCTCACATGCTCAATTTTAGCTAATGTAATCACATAATAAAGCATCCTCCTTTACCCATGACATGTAAGGGTGAGTAAATCAGAAGCAGAGAGATAACGGCAACATTTGCATTTACAACCAACAATGTGTGGATTTTTAACATTTCTTTTTTTCTCTCTCTACATATAGGCTAGTGTTAATATGAATGTGAGAGAACTAACATAAGAGCACCTTTTGAAATATGAAGAACCCATACTGCACTCACAAACATTGGTTCATCACTCAAATCAGCAAGAATCTTTCTGGCACACATACAAACACATACACGCACATACACACGGCAAAATGACCATTTTCTTGGGTTTCTTTAAATAATTTAGCAACATCACAGAACTCATTATACTATTTGAAGACACCATTTTTTCTTTTCATATAACCATTCAAATTATTACTTTGTTTTTAACTATCATTAAACAGGAGTGAACTAAAACAACTATAACAGAAAGCATCTAGGAAAAATCTTCATCAACATTATTCATATTCTAAAACAAGAGGTATGTGGGAGGGACGGACACTAAAAATGCAAAAGGGAAGAACAGCAAGGGTAAAAAGGACGAGGAGGATGGTCTTCACAGGGTTAAAATGAGGGTTTGGACGTTTAAAATGATGTGCACTGTTGACAGAATATTATAATCAGTCTAACTTGTAATGTTCCTTAAATACCAGGACTATATAAAACTGTGGCCTAGTGTGACAAACTGAGTCAACATTACAGTATAGACCTCAAAGTCTTCCTTGACTTGTCATACAGTACATAAAGGTTTACATGATGTATAAGATGATCTTAGATTTTAAGTACTTAGTTTAAAGGTTGAACACATCATGTCATGAGTCATATTTCAGCACAAAAGAAAATAAGATTCTTTTAATTACATTTTTAAAATAGAATGTAAAGCCAATTTTAAGACCATTAAGATTTTTTGGCATTGTGTCATTGTCAATTTATGACATTTGCACCCAAACTTCTCATTACTGTAAAGTAAAGTAATTAGATTACTATATTAAAATATGAGATTCGCCATTTGAGAGTAATAAAATGTACAAAATAAAAATAAAACGTGGATGCACTACAGTAATGGGATTTGCAGGTAAAATGTGCTGAACTGTTGTGGAACAGTCACAAAAAAATCTTTATGGTTCTAAAAAAGGCTTTATTTTAGTTATGTAAAATGTCTTGTTTTTATTTATTATTTAGATTTTCGAGTAAAATGTGACCTGGACATGGTTTTATGATATTCACCCATACATAGAACTCAATATTTTTACTTTCTACCTGAAGTAAAATTACAGCTAGAATCTCTTCTGTAATCTTTAAAGGCTTGATGTGCAATAAATGTGTACGAACTCATTCACTCCTGAAAAAAAAAAAAAAACATTTGATTGTAGGTGACAGTACTCAAACATTAAACACATTGTCCTCGCCCTCACAATACAAAGCGGTGGTAAATAAATAAATGTCCACGAACTGGGACGTTAGGCTACAGCTTCAAACGGTGTAAGGTCAAGACTACGATAAATCAGTAAAGAACTGCTATGCAAATGGCTTGCACATTCATTTATCCTCCTGATCCCCGTCAGCAAGTTCAAACGAATCAAGTTTTCAACGTGCATACAGAGAACAAGCAGCTTTTTCACTCATCTTCATGCTAGCTCTTAGCAAAACACTTGTACAGTACATGAAAACCAAGTATTTCCAGGATTGTTGGGTCTATTCACAGGAAGGATGCTACAAACAGCAGCCTCATCAAAAATTAGCAACCCCTTCTCTTAGCATTAGCACTGCGTTAGCATTAGCCATATGCATACTACTAATGTTGCATTCACGCCCTGGCAGAATTACCATAATTACAGAATTCTGAGGATTAAAACCCATTGTTTTAATGAGGAACTTTGGGAACTTGTGTAATTCTAAGGTTGGAACCTCTGAATTTGATTAAAACTCTTCCAAGTACATTCCATTCCAAGTTAATGAAGAGATTTTTCTGTCATAAGCAACAAAGCTGCGCATGGATACATTTTGGCGTTATGAGCATTGCTATAGAACTGAGTCAGAGTATATGAACAGCTCAGAGTTGTCATCTCATAACTGCAGTAATTCCGACGAAACGTGAACTTAACGTTAGTATATACCCTCTGGTCAGTGCCAATTAGTTGTCGGGGTGCGCTATTGGAAACTATACAAACTAGAAGGCCATAAGAAGCCGCTGGATAATCCTGAAAATGCTTGCTCCTCGACATAAAGGCCACATTTCCCCACCAGTATCAAGTAATGAACCGATACCATATTGGAAAAAACAACACTTGTCAGATCAGGATCTCTGCTCTTCTTGAGTTTCTTTTTTTCATTTTTTCTTAAATAAATTATTCTATTTTTTTCTTTTTAATTACTCATTTTTACCACAGACAACCTACTTCAAACACAGTACATGCTTATCTCCAGCTAAAATGGATACAAACCCATGAAGGTAACATGTTTCATTAACATTGAATAACATTATGCAGAATTGTAAGATATCGCACTGTGTGGAGTAGGCTCTCTTTGAATTTAATGACTAACTTGTGCAAAACATCTGCAGAGTTGATGGGCTCTACACTTCTGGAGGAAGTTGTACTGCCTTTTCATCCAGTGCCAGGCACGTCTCGAGGCATTCCCCGTCATTTGAGGCCTGTTCTGGACAAAGATGTTCTTCGCCACCATCCTCGAAAGGTGGAGGTACTTCGACAGACAAGCTCTTGGCCGAATCCTGCCCGCAGGTTTCTTGTTTTTGCCGAACGCTCTTCGTCTCTGGATCATCACCTTCCCTCACCGCCTCTTCTACTTTTGCTGGGAGCGTCTCAAAGGCTGCCGTCTCTACGTGGCCTACCTGATAGTAGAGGACAGAAGAAGGGTCTTTGAGCAGCCTCTGCTGGGTCTGTTCATCTGGATGGTTTTCTGTAATACACAGCAGGGTGGCACCTTCAGGAAAAGGCCCCTCTAGAAGGACTCCCTCAACACCTTCCATGCCCTCCATCCCAGCCTGGCTGGACAGGGCACCCTGCAGGAGGCAAAGGGTTGGGTCGGCGTTCTGCTCTTCCTCGACCTGCTGCTCCTCTTGTTCCAGTCTCCTTTCTCGTTCCTCTGCACTTTGTAGGTGAAGCACGGCCGTTTCGTTCTCACGCTCCAGGCTGTCGCACTGCTCCTCTTGCAGCTCCTGAACACTTTGGCTTTCCACATCCGAGTCCAAGGGAGAAAGAGACAGAGAGGGCGAGGAGACTAACTCTGTCTCTTCCCCACAGTCCTCTCCAGACCTAACACCCAACAGGATTCTCTTTTCCAGGTCGAGTTTCATGACAGTGTGGAGATAATGGGTACGCACACGAAGAGGGTTGAACTCAATGCGGCCGGCGGTGTTACCACAACCATCACGGGTGCAGCCACATGGGAAGGACATCCGATCCACCTTTGGAACAAAGTACAGGAGAAAGAGCATGATTTTTTTCCTGATATTAAATGATAGCCTTTTATTTGAATAGGCTAATAGTCCAAATCAGGGGTTTCCAATCCAATTCCAAATGGGGCACCTTCCAGCAGAGTTTAGCTCCAGCCCCAATTAAACACACCTGAACCAGTTAAACAAGGTCCTAAAGCTCACTAGAAACTTTCAGGCAGGTGTACTGGAGCTAAATTCTGCAGTGGGTGGCCCTCCAGGAGCAGGAAGGGACACCCTTGGGCTAAGTGGACACTACTTAATAGTAAAAAGTACTTTCGAGACTACCAAGTGCCCTACCTGGCACTTAATTCCAGCCTGGCTGCAGCCGCAGTGCCGAGGGTCACAGTAGAAGCGGCAGTCACAACCGCACTCCTCCCGGGACAAACGTATGGCACGCAGATCAGCCTTTTCTCTGGCATCTATACGGGCAATACCTGAGGCCCTCAATAGTGCCCGGCGCCGCTTGGTAGGAAGAGGCTGCAGGAAGAAGCAATCGTCCACCTCCACACTCTCAACGTCCAGATCCTCATCGGATATGTCGTCCAGGGTAAGCAACTCCGCTTCAGGACAATCTACAGTTCCATTCCGTGTCAGCTGGGAAAAGTCAGGTAAGAGAGTTCTTAAAATCAAAACAAATTAGCTGCCCTACTGCAAAAGCAGAATCGTGTATGAGCAACAGGAGCAACAACCACACACAACTAACCTTTAACTTGCGAGCATTGAGCTTTTCTTGGCGTAAGTGTTGACGCAGCACATGCTTGTGGCCGCTCTCTTGTTCTCGTGCAAACTCGCCAAGGGTGTAATGTCGTATAGCGCAGTGATGGCGCGCCATGCCCAGGGAGCTGCCACCCTGACTGGGCACACTGGTGAAGCCCTGCCTTCTGGAGAAGTAGTAGACCGTCACCGCATCAAAGCGTACCTGCTTACGACCTAAAGACACTTTGTGTCTTCTGAGAATGGAGGGAGCTACAGAAACAAAATGTAAACAATAATGTTACGGTCTATATATAGCTTTGGTGCTCAACCTATGCCTCCTTAAATGACAATATTGTGTTTAATGCCAAAATGGTGTTCAACAACTTTTCATCTCAAGGCTTGCTGCTTTAGGAACAATGTTATTTATTTTAAGTAGGACATACTCCTGAAACGGACTATAGAGGATGTATCGGAGTCCAAAGGTGGCCTTAAAAGGGTCATGAATTACATTAATACTTTTGACATTTAAGAGGTCTTTATACTATAAAAATATCCTGTAAGTGTCAGAACTCAAAACTTCCTTGTTAGTCCAAAACAGTTTTTATTGAAACCAAGCTGCCAAAATGACAGATTTTATCACATTATTACGTCATAGTGCAATAAAAGACAACCTCTGCAGAAGAAGATCAACGCCTATTTATATGAATGAATGAATGAATGAGGCATTTATATAGTGCTTTCATGTACTATTGTACACCCTACTGTAAACATTATTGCCACCAACTGATATAACATGTAGTAGGCCTAGTTAATATGAGAGACGCAAACAGCAACAAAACGATAGATATGCTTCTGAGGATTACAAGACGTTTTGAAGTGGGAAATATATTAGTGGGAAAACAGTCTTTGCATTGCTCAGTTACATTAAGAAAGCGTGGATGGACTTTATTTTTAACGAAGTTCCAGATTGTGTCAGTAAGACAATGTTCATTTGTTCGCTTAATTTTACTTCAAATTTGTTTTTAAACAAGACTGTTCGGCGCAGACTTTTCAGAGAGATTAAACATAAAAGATAATGCAGTGCCAACTATATTGGATTGGATAGGACGGCAATGTCGCAACACACAAGTGTTTGTAACAATGTTTTTACCATGATATGATATGTACTGAGTATTTATACTGTGGCGCCGCAGTCAAACTGTGAATAGTTGTGATTTGCTGTCCTTTCCTTTGCTTCGGCATTTATGGGGTTCATGTGTTGGATTATCGGATAAGGAAGAAAGCACGTAGAGAACGCTGCTTTTGTTATTATTTTGATCAAAGCCATTTGCTGTAATCCTGAATAAAAGCTGTGCAGCATCTTCTGTTTTCTCATCAGTAAGACATTACAACACGTTTCATATTATTAAAACATGACACTGCAAATGACAATTTATACGTTTTTCCCTATATCAAAACGGATGGACGATGAATAGACTATAAGAATGAAGGTGTGACAAACTATGGTACATTCATTCATAATTCCATTTAGACGAAAAACTGTAAGCTATCATTTGCCAATTATAACTCTTGTACCTCCATGTACTTGAACTTTATTTGCCACAACTTATAAAGCACATGTAATACGCATAAATGTTCATTGTTGGTAATTATGTAACAAGATATTTTACAACATTGGAAAACACTTCCCCACATGTAATGAGAATTACATTGAGAATTATTTTAATAAATTAATTAAACTTTTACCCAATTAAACAGTTACCCAATCATAGCAGTGAGCGTTTACTTCCAAGTCTCGAATATGGCATGCCTTTCTTACCTGAGTGTTTCAAAGAGAGGGCCAAAAACAGCATAGAAAATAGTATATTACTACTAAATTAGGATTTTTTTAAAATGTAAAAATCATTTAAAATGTTATATTTAAAAAAAAAAAAAAAAAGTCGTTCTTGACCCTTTTAAAGGTATATTTCTGAAAAGAGTCCCTATGTGTTAAACAAAGTAAATGCAAAAGCTTTTACACTGAAATGATTCTGATTTGCAAATACTGCAATAGTGCAAATGGTGTCTGAAAGAAGCTCAGGGGTGAAGAACAAAACAAAACACATGGAAATTGTTTGAGCTGAGTTCATAACTTATAGCCAGGATGTTGCTATAATAATAATGAAGTCATAAGACTAACTTGTGTGTTCTTACGTGTTAGAGAGCTGGAGGGAGCATTGAGACTGTCGCAGCTATCAGCGCTGTCACTGCTGGAGATGTCATCATCTGAATCTTTGGGTGTGGAACACGGCGAGCCGCTGTCCACCTCCTCAAATCTGCGCTTCAGGCCGCGAGATGACACTGTCTCCATGGAAACACTGCGTCTGGAGGCATTGCAGAAAGGTACAAGCTTTGTCAGACAGACTGACAAGACTATTGCTAGCAAAATTCAAACATGACAAAAGAGTAGGATATGTTTAAAAGCAAGAGCAGCATTTCTAACTTTTGAATGCACTTTATCCTCATATAAATTCTAAAATACTGGATGGATTATATATATTGTACTTTTGTCATTTCATCTAATTTCTGTTTGAAAATCTACATAGTCTAGTCAAGGAACTTTCTGTGAATCAATTTGGTGAATATCTTAAAAGCTAATATTGTAATAAAAAGAAATATATTATAAATAATATATATAAACATTTTTCATAATTGTAATAACTTTTAATTTTTAAAGCAAAACTGTAATTCTTCAAAAAGTTTACTAAATAAAAAAAATTATTAAAATAACTAAAAACGATGTGAAACGTGGCCAGTAACAGATTAATCAACAGCTGCAATGCTGAATAAAAATAAAAAGCGGCCAAATATAACATAAAATTGCAACAAAAGATTTAAACAGTGAGTTTGGAGAGGCACTTTATCTTACTGTTAGGTCATCTCCAATGGAAAACAACAGATTATCAGGTCATTTTAGACACATTTGGACTAGAAAAGCAGGATTTCTATAGATACCTGCAAGTTAGAGATTATTTTAACAAAAAAGTTAAAAGTATAATAATTATATTATAATTTTACATTTTCAAATGCATATTCATTAGAAGATAACAAAAAGCTGGTTTCGAGATTATATGGATGTATACAAGCGTCTATGGATGTATACAAGAACCATTGATCAAAATGCATTAAACAAAAATGGGGAAAAGATTCTGACTCTCAAATAACAGAGGAAAACTGGACAGATTTATGTGTGATACAGGCAAATCCTATTTTTAGGTTTACGTAATTTAGTTTAATTCCTAATTTAGTACGATTCTTAATAACTCCCAAACCAAGTGTTAACGTCAATGGCTAATCATTATTTTAATATTTTTTTTGGGACTGCCCAAAATACATTTGGCACAATTTGGCAAGAAGTAGCGGCAGAAATTGAAAAGGATAATGGAGTTTGACTATTCATTCATTACATTATATCTAGGGAAAATACCAGAAGCTGTTTTGGACAAGGATAAATACTTAAAAAATTGTTAGTTCACCCACAAATGTAAATTATCTCATGAATCGTTCATTAATCGTTCAAAACCAGTAAGACTTTCGTTCATCTTCGGAACACAAAGGAAAATCTTTTTAATGAAATCTGAGAGCTTTCTGTCCCTCCATTGACAGAAACACAACCACTTTCAAGCCGCAGAAATGTAGTAAAGACCTCATTAAAGTAATCCATGTGACTCCAGTGGTTTTACCTCAATTTTACGAGTGCTTTGTTTGCGCAAAATACTAATCTCCAACACGCGTTCACACTTCCATCCAAACTCCCTACAAAGATCTTCATTTGTGTTCCGAAGATGAGTGAAAGTCTCCCGGGTTTGGAACGACATGAGGGTGAGTAATTATAGACAGAAATTTCTTTTTTGGGTGAACAAACCCTTTAACAATACTTTTAGCAAACAGCAGAAAACGAATATGGTTGCAGGTAGACCCTCCAACAAGGGACCAGGGGCTAGGAATTGTAAATTAAATATATTGTATGAAGAGAGACATTTATTTTAAGGCTTCATTTAGAAAAAAAGTATTGGGGAAAATAGGTTATGCACATACACCATTGAGGAAAGTGTGATATTGTATATTTCGATGTTGGAAATGTACTGTGATTTGGCATTATGATGCCAATTGTTCCCTGTTTTCAAGTAAAATACAATGCAACCAAAAAAGGCCGCATACAACAATCTAGTAGCTTATGCAACATCACCTCTTTTGCTACCTAATCCTTGGCTTTCTCTTTCTCCATCCAGTATGAGAGTCCTGCTTAAAAATCATGAAGCCAGCAAACATCACCATGGTAACTGGTTTAAAGCAATAGCCATGGAAAAACTGCATCCAAGTTTTGGGTCTTTTCACTTCCATTAAAACCGATAGAATCTTACAAACAACAAGCCTTTGCAAGCGGATAACAAAACCAGTTCAGTCAAACCAGTGAGGTCACACAAGGCTGAGTCGGGACGTTTGATCAGACCACCTCCTTAGCCCGAGGGAGCTGTGTAATACAACTGCTTTGAGCGGCTCCATGCTTGATTTTCTTCATGATTAAACACTATTTTTAAACAGTCGGTGGCTTTTTACTGGGTTAAATGAGAATAGTTTGGCGGTGGCTTTGAAGGAAGGTCGGCTTTTTCCATGTGAAGGGGGGGAAAAAAGGTGACTTAAGAGTTATGACTGACAATTAAACTCACAACCTAATGGATTTAATCCCACACAGATTTGTGAAATCCATAAAAACTGGATTAGTTTTATTAATTCTGATTATGAAGGAAATAACATTAGCCTGACTCAGCTTGGGCATATGAATGTCTTATTCATTTTGATAATGTAATTTAATAATCAGGCCTGGTAGCCTTGAATTCACATACAAGATCAAGTACGTGCCAACATCTGCCACCTTATCGCTGGTAATAACCTTGAAACATCAAAAACAGCTGCAACAAACAACAGGATTGAAAATATGCTGCTTTATGCATCAGTGTTAGAGACACAGTGCGCTGCTCATGAATGAACCGTATCCATAGAAACAAGAAATGCTAAACGAGTCCATTTTTTGCTCGTTTAGCATTTCTTGTTTCCTCCCTTTCATGTGTTGCTTTTATAATTAATGCTACCGTGGTGATGCAGTAAAATGCACAGAAAATCTGTGGTGATCTACAAGTAAGCTGCTAGCAAATAATGCAGTACGTCTGCCAATTATTGTGTATTCAATGAAGCATGCCAAGATTTCTCTTCAGACTCAAAGCCAAACTTAGTCACACATACACCACTAAGACACCACCGTGTACACTCAGTGTCTTAAAAGCATATGTTTTAACTTATACATTGGGTAAAGCATTATAACCATATGGAGGCAGGCAGTGACAAAGGAAAGCTTTGCAATGGCACCAAACGTGCATAGAAGAGTCATTCATCACCATTTGCCTGATTCACAAATTGCTTGAGATGTTACTAAATTATATGCATTTAAACCCTAAATGAATAAAGAAACAGCTGGATGGTACAATGATGGCAATAATAATCCAATAATATTCATTTGAAAAGCATTAATCTTGCAACCTGAGACTTACTATTTATTCTGCATCAGGTATTAAAACTAGTCAGATATGCAACAAACTGGAACAAATGGGCACTAAACCCAGGTTACATCACTGTAAAACACAGTTTTAGATAGGGGTGCATGATATATCGGCCTCCATATCGGTACTGGCCGATATGTTCATTTTTTATGTTATCGTTATCGGCCCGATAATAAAATTTGACCGATGTATCAAAGCGATGAATAATGGATTTCCTTCAGCTGAGACGCTTCAGATGTGCACTGTTCACCATGTTTTTTTTTAATGGCATGAAATATGATTGAAATCACTTCAAAAAAGGAAAATACAGTTAAGTGCAACAAGTCTGTCATATAGGCTGCATAAGATAATGAGAACATTATAATTGTGTGCTTGGGACATGGCTTTTAATGGTAAGACTTTTGTTTTTGAAATCAGGCTCACAAATGATATAAAAATTTGGATTTAGATTTATCGGCCAATATATGGGTTATTGGCTTTCAAATATAAAGAATTATCGGTATCGTTCAAAATGTTCATATCGGTGCATAGTTTTCGATGTAAAGGAGTAATTAGTTCTCAATTTGAGAGTTATGATCATTGGCAAGCAGAAAGAGGCTTTTAAAAGCACTCCACTGTACCATGGAGAAAAATGGGAGCACTAGACATCCAGCAACTGTATGTAACCCATTGCACATCGAAGAAGTGACAAACGGACATCATGCACAGGCATGCATAGTTTGCATATCCCAGAGATGTCCGCAGGGAGATATGCGGTAATAATTTCTATGCCATACCTCCATCTCTGGAAAAATAGCAGAAAAGAAAATGAATCTCCAATACCATTGGAGTATGATACCAATAACTGAAGGAAAGGCAGGTTTAGGCAAACTAACTAGTTTCTGAATGCAGCACAGGTCGTTTAAAAGAAGGGATGCAACTGCAAAGCTGACATATGTTTGCAGAGCTCCAAACACACATCCTGTGGCCTATTTGAGGTGGACAGAAAGCATGAATAATAATCACCCAGTACTGACTACACACCAATCTGTTTGACTGTTCTGCACTAAAATAGCCCATCCTAGACATATGACACATAAACGTCACGTCTTACAAACTCTGCAGGTGACATTGCAGTTTCTTAAAATGCAAACATTATTCCCATTCTGTGAATGCCTCCATGCACCACTTCTATGCACACACAGCAGCTGGGTTTTTTAAAGAGGTCTACCAGTACATAAAGTGGAAGATTTATTAAATGACACTTTACACTACATTGTCCATGTTACAGTTAATTATTTTAGTAATTAACTGTAGTAACAAAACATATTACTGTATATTACAAAACTGTATATTACAAAACATGTAAACGTCCAGCAATATGAACACTGTATTGTAAAATGTGACTGCACCAGGCTGTGGTAGTAAAGTATATAGTTTATATGTTAACTAGCACATAACCACATAGTTAGCATCCATTCCATGTAGAACCTATTTATTAGACATGTAGTGTGTATTACAATTAATTCTAGCTGCATCCTACTAGTTCTGCATCTTAGAAATTGACTAGCCAAAAAGCAATTGTAACTAGTGTCAGATAAGAAATGTCACTTGTAACAATTGGGATAGGTACTAGCATATCAAACAAATAAGTAGCCTACTAGTAAATCTGGTACATATACTAGTAATTTAGAAAGTAGTACCGAATTAATAGGTACCAGCAACAAATCTATTAGATCACTAGTCTGGGGTAAATAGTTAACATCTGAACCACATTTTCTATGGAACGCAATGGGAAAAATTGTTACCAGACCTGTATTAATGCTAGTGGTAGATAAATAGTATGAAACAGTACTAGTAAATACTACTAGTATCTATTAAGTGCTAGTAAAACATAGACAGTTAGTTTAAAGGAATAGGCCTAAATATTAAAACAACTTGCCATAGTGATACCCAATAGATTGAGATGACACGTCACATAATTATCTGTCCCATGATTTTTTATTTTTTACTGGGAAAGACAGACAGAAGGTATTATGACAGAGCAGAAAATGGCATGCTGTGTTGCAACCGGTCCAATGATCAACCCATTTTCCTCGTTTTTCTTTGTAGGCTTGGCTGCAAGGGAAAAGTGAAACACAAAACCTCTCTCATAGACTTACCTTGGGCAGAAATAGAGAGCCTTTAAACCGGCGAAGCTGTCGCTCGTTCCGTGCTTCCTTTATTTGGATGGTTCTCTTTTTTGGGGGGGATTTAGAGCCTATTTCAGCTTTAGACTTCCACAAGGTTACAAAATGACAGACAACGGCGACTTCAGCCCATCGAAATGGCCAGACCAATGAGGAAATAGCAGTTTATTCACGAAAAATTAAGCATCGTAAACAATGGACATTAGTCTTGACATGGTCTATAAATGGGGGTCTGTGTATCAAGAAGCCTATGCGAACATTTAACGTTGCAATCAAGCTCTGTATAGATTAAAAACGGGGCAGACGAAGACAGACAAGAACCTCATTCACTAAAAATTTAAAATTCCGACGTAGATGCATCCAATACATGCAGATAAAATCTCTAGGTGATCCTTTAAAATGCCTGCATTCAAAAAGACCAAATAGAGCCGAGCTTCGGTTTTTTTCCCCCTCCGGATAGGTGGTTGTGTTCTGCGCTATGTTTAGACAAATCGCAACGTTATATTTCCACCTCGAAGGAAAGAAAAAAACAAAAAATGATGTGTAGTGTCTGTCGGCCCGAGGACCCTGTGGGCCTCTCTTCTGCCCCGGTTTGTTACAATGTAACAATAGAGTAAGGAATGCCGCACGGGACCCATATATACTTATTGTGACGTCAACAACGTGCCGGCGTAGAGGCTGTCGGGAAACGTAGTTCTAAAGAGCCTATTGTTAGCTTTGGAATGTCCGTTGTCTTCCTCGACAAGAAAACGGATATTGTTTCTCTGGGCGGGTTTATTTGGATACAAGGCGTGTAAAACAATAAAGGGATATTTTGTCTCAAACAAACGTCTCGTCTGTGACAGTTACGCTAGTCCAGCTGGGCCTATTTGTAGTCCTCGCTTCGTTTTTTTTTTTTTTTTTTTGACAGTTCGGTTTCCATGGAAACTAAGTGGGGTCGTTCTCAACTAGTCAAGCACTATTAGCAAGAGACTGATACTGAAAAATGTATGAATATAGGTGGGTGAATCTCAGTGTGTTTAGAACAAACCGTGTTCATATTTCAGCCACAAACTCAAAAGAAAAGAAAAAAAAGAAAATCATTTAGCTTAAAGAAAATCACTGGTTTTAATATTTTGAGGGACATTTTGACAATTAAGCAAAAAAGAGAAAAAAAAAAAAAAACATTTAAATAATAATTATTTGTAAACCACAGTAATATTTGTTTTTTACATAATACTGTATTTTATGAGTTATTTTGTCTTTTTTACTGTCAAAAAATAATTGAATAATTTTTTTTAATTCAATTTTCTTTATGATAAAAAGTTAATGGAGGATACAAAACCAAACCGCTTGATTCAATGTAATTTTAATCATTGCAATGACATGGTAAAGGGTCACAGACAATACCTCGCATCTTTTTACCATATTGGTCTGGCTTGCGTCTAGCACTAACCATGGCTACCTTTTCTCATGCAGTGCAATATTTCTCCCCTTTACCCCCCCTGCAAGATTAGTAAATCAGTGGTCATATCCAAAAGGAAACAAAAAGAAAGTAAAACATGATCTCTCTTTTTATACTGTAAAATAATTCTCTGGCAAGTTGGAAATTTGTAAAAAATCTATTCTAGTATATGTAACAAGAATGAAAAAACAAAAGTGGAGAGGGGTGTTAAGCACAATGTTAAAAAAATAAAATAAGACGCACGTATATAATGCCCACTGCTGCCGTTCATCTCCTGTCTGTAAAATAACGTGCACACGCAGCATCAACTGAAGAATCATCAGGGATCAAAGCTACAGAACCTAATATCATGCCCAACAGTCATAAAGAGTCACCTGAACAAGCCTTAAAAAAAAAAAATCAACAATTAACTTGAGGAACATCAGCGATTTGTGCAGCACTGCTTCAGTCAATTAAAGGTAGGGTGGCATTATCGATCGAATTTCATTCTGCGATCGTGTCAAGATCATACGCTAAACCATTTTTCCACAGGTGACAGTACTGACGACAACGTTCATCATGAATGGATGCAATTTCATAAGCGTCCTTGGAGTCTCAGTCTCCGTCTATGACATAACTTTGCACTTTTTACAGTGTTGTTTATAAAACGTGTATGGACTGCACTTCACATGGAGTTCTAGCATATGCACCTAAAATACTCATAGAATGACATCCAGGCAGTCAACACCAAATAACACTGTATTTAACGCCAGCCACTCTCTGTTTGAGCCGGTACGGCCTTAGTACATAATTACATTAGACAAAACCTATTTTTTTCTGCCTTTAAAAAAAGCAACAAAACAAACTGATGCAAAGAAAGGTAATAAAATAGAAATTCTATGATATGTTCTTTGCGAAATTTCATTTTTTGTAAATGGGAAGAGTTTGAAAAAGTCAGCACGCACTCCATAGACAACAACAGTGAGGGTTTCAAAATGGGTCAGGTGCCTTTTTTCCCTTTTCCCATGATCGTCTCCATTACTATTCCAAGCAAAGCGATCTTCAGTAAGGTCCAGGAAGTGTGCAGGGAATGGGCTGTGGGCTGAATCTTAAGAAAAACATAAGGGGACTCTTCACTCCCCCCCTTTATCCTTTGTTTTCACTTCAAAATGATGTGATAGCCATCGTTTGTTTCAGCTGAAAATTGAATTGAAAGAGTGAAAGTTATAAAACAGGTTACCTGGAAACAAAGATATGTTGGTTAAAACTTCTCAGTACTTAAAAAGAAACTGGCTCGCTCATACCTTTCATTGTGTCCAGGACAAAACACATCTCATCTTGAAAGTTCTGAATCATCTGTTTGAATGAGAACAAAGATTAAGTCAGAAAAAGAGAGAATAAGAGATCTTGCGTAATTAAAGTTGCGATGAAACAGAAGTAGCGCCATATTGTGACGTACATCTGAGTGTGTACGGATTATCGGAAAAGAAAGAATGTTGATTCTATGCAGCGGTTGTTGATTGGATTTTGAGTTGTGGGCGTGGCACTCAAGAATGAATGTAGGCTTGCAGTCATTTGAAGAGGGGTGGGGTTTAAGAGAGAGAGAAGTCTGTTGTTTTCAACTCTAAGATTGACATTTTGATTAAACATTATGAGCTCAAAAAAAGAAACATGGATGGATGAATGTTCATAACGAGATCTATAACATGCCTTTACAAAACAGACCTCATTTACTTTAAAACACGTTCTTGGTCTTATTGTGCATGTTACAACAATATTGAACTGGTTTTCATTTTTTAAACCACCATGTCTTCTTTTTTTCAACCCCATCATCCAAACTTCAGGCTCAATTCTGGTATGTAACACCCACTTTTTAAATTAATAATACAATTTAAATCAAGTCCTGGATCCTTTTTCTTGTTAAATTCTGAATATAATTTGGAAATATGTCACATTACAGCAGTAAAGTGGGTTGCAGTAAGGCCATTTTCATACTAGAGCTTGAACATACTGGTCAGCATGAACATTTTTGCAAATTTGGGTGCATACGGTACATGAGCACTCCAGTGTGGCACACAATTGGTGTGAAAGCAATCTGCTCTTATTTGTGGAAATGAACTGCTATCGATGATGGATTGATGACGACTGATGCACTGCAAGCACAGCAGCAGATTTGCAAGCTCTGCAGAAATGGCCTTTGGCGAGCAGCTCATGCAATGCATCTTCGGACCAAACAATCGAAACAAAGCGTGAAAACAGCTTTAAGCTTGCCCTCTATTAAGTAGCAATAGGGTTAATGTCAACAGAAAAGTGATCAATGCCATGCTTCTAAAGTGAAGGGAATGTTTCTATATTGAGCGCAGGTTGGTGCAAGGAAAACTAAACAAAAGTGAAGAAAAAGAAAGCCTGTAGAGGCCCTTACTACCTCATCACTGACTAACACATGGATACCAGTGGGTCCCTGCTTGAAGATCTGACTGATCTGGCGTGGAGAGATGCTGAAGAGCTGAGCCAACTTCTCTGTCAGTTCCACAGCTGTTAACTCCTCCAGATAGATAGCATGATACACTAAGATGGGGGTAAAGAAACATGAGACCCTAATCAACAAATCGCTGCATAGAAAAAAAAGAAAAGCAAAAACATTCAAATAAGATGGGATAACAAGCTATCAAAAATATGGAAAATTTTAAAACACCTGACAACATGAAATCAATACTGACCCTATATATTTTCTCTGGTTATTTGACCTCATTTACTATGTCCCAGGTCATATTGCGCATAAGTGTACATTATTCTAAAGTAAAAAAGCATTGCCGCCTCTAAAAAGCTTTCTATTTTGCTGACATAACCAGACCATGCAGGTAAGGAAAAAAATATTACCTAA